>NW_012123598.1:1124827-1134964 GCF_000951035.1 Colobus angolensis palliatus
ACAGGGTCTCACTCTGCTACCCAGGCTGGACTGCAGTGGCATGATCTTAGCCCACTGCAACCTCTGCCTCCCAGGCTCAAGCAGTCCTCCTATCTCAGCCTCCCAAGTCGCTAGGACTGCAGGCACACACCACCACACTCAGCTCATTTTTTAATGTTTTATGGAGACAGGGTCTCACTACATTGCCCAGGTTGCTCTCAAACTCCTAGGCTCAGGCGATCCTCCTGCGTCAGCCTCAGAGTATTGGGATTACAGGCATGAGCCACTGTGCCTGGTCTATTAGTTAATTTTAATAAGATATTTAACTGACTGTATCCAAAATATTAACATTTCAACATGTAGCCCATATAAACAATTATCAGTGAAATAGTTATTTTTTCTTACTAATAGTTTACATATTTTTCATACTAAGTCTTTGAAATCTGATACAAGTTTTATACACACAGTCCATCTAGACCCTTAATTTTTAATGGAGATACCTGATCTGTGCTTAATTTCATAAAATTAAGAAAAGTAGACTTTACTTTGGAAATGATCTGTGCTTAATTTCATAAAACCTCTGGAAAAGTAGAGTCACATACCCAAGTTGTTCCAGACATACTTTAAAGTTTTACAGTAACCAAATGGAGTATCAGTTTTTCATTTTAAATTGACAGTAAATGACTTTTAATAATTTTAGCAATAATTTTAAAATTATTTTATTACTGTTTTCATAGTGAATTGATTGGAATGAAAATGAGTTCCAGGCTGGGCACAGTTGCTCATGCCTATAATCCCAGCACTTTGGAAGGCCTAGGCAGGCTGATTACTTGAGCCCAGGAGTTGGAGACCAGCCTAGGCAACATAGCAAAACCCTGTCTCTGAAAAATACAAAAATTAGCTGGATGTGGTAGTGGGTGCCTGTGGTCCCAGCTACTTGAAGGCTGAGGTGGGAGGATTGCTTGAACCCAGGAGGTTGAGGCTGCAGTGAGCTGAGATCACACCACTTCACTCCCGCCTGGGCAACAGAGCAAGACCCTGTCTCAAAAAAAAAGAGAGAGAGAAAAGGAAAAAAAGAAAATGAGTTCCTGAATTGTACTAGTCTTATTTCCTGTGCTCCGTTTTCACATGTGGCTAGTGACAGCCACATTGGACACATTGGACAGCATAGGTAGAGACTGACACAGGGCAGAGATTCTTTGAGATGGGTGGATAGAGGGGCCCCCTCGAGGAGGTGATCTGACCACATCTTCCCTCCTCCACTCCACCCACCCTAGGCATGCCACCAACATTTTCCCTGGATTTCTGCAAAGCTACCTAGTGAGAGTCCTCTCCTCACTCCTGCTCCCTCTCCTAACACAGTTTACCCACCATATAGACGTGCCCCAGGTTTTTGTTCCATGTTGTCTGATGGTGTCACTCCCCTGCTCAGCTCTCCCTCCTCCCCCAGTGATGTCACACTTGGGATCAAATCCAACCTGCTCAGCACCCGCTTCATGATCCAGCCCCTCCTGCCTTAGCCCACCCTCCCCACTGCACTCACTCTGCCTCAGTATACCGACCTTGCTGTCCTCACATCAAGCCTGCGCCCACCCAGGATGCTGGCACCTGCTGTGTCTCTACCTAGAGTGCTCTTCCCCTAGCACCCACATGGTTGGACCTCAGCTCAATGTGACCTCAGAGACACCTTCCCTGACCATCCCACAACTCTAACCCCTGCCCTGGCCTGTTTATTCTTCATAGCAAATGACCATGACTATCATTGTTTTTTCTTTTTCATTTTTTTTTGAGATGGAGTCTCACTCTGTTGCCCAGGCTGGAGTGCAGTGGCCGGATCTCAGTTCAGTGCAAGCTCCACCTCCTGGGTTCACGCCATTCTCCTGCCTCAGCCTCCCGAGTAGCTGGGACTACAGGCGCCCGCCACCACACCCGGCTAGTTTTTTGTATTTTTAGTAGAGACGGGGTTTCACCGTGTTAGCCAGGATGGTCTCAATCTCCTGACCTCGTGATCCACCCGCCTTGGCCTCCCAAAGTGCTGAGATTACAGGCCTGAGCGCCCGGCCTGTCGTCGTTCTTTATATGGACTTGCTTTCCCTACTGGAATGTAAGGTGCCTGGGAGTCGGCACTCTTCCACTGTAACTCACTGTTCTCTCCCCACTACCTGGGACAGCTGGACACCTAGTAGGTGCTCAGTAAATACTTGTCAAATGGATGGCCAGAGGTCTGTACAGTCCTTATTTGCCTCCTGATCAAGAACCTGCTGCAATCTTAGGCACAGAACGTGTTGGCCGTGCCCTTCCCTGACCGTGAGAGGGTGAGGGGGGACAGAAATGTGCCAGGTGTTCTGACATCTGTGTGTGTGTCTGGGTGTGTGTGTGTGTGTGTGCCTCCAGGTTAGGGGCCTGTGCACTCTGGCACTACCCAAAAGACCCAGTCGGTCTCATGACCTGTCTTCTCCCCACAGCCCTGCCTTACCAGCTCTCTGCCCCTCTCTGAGTGTGGACCCTAAAGGGAGAGGAAGGGATGCCAGCTGCACGGGGGAAATCCAAATCCAAGGTAAGTGGCAATTCCTGTTTCTTCAGGAACATCCCATCGTGTCTTGTGAGATGGGGACCATTTGCTTTCCTTCCGTGGAGACTTGTTGCCTGTTGGAGTTCCATCCAACACCTAGCCCTTGGTTTTCTTTCATTGCCATGGGGATGAGAGCCTGAGAAGGGTCTCGCAGCCAGGAAACTGCCCAGCGGGCCTCTCTCCCTTCCCCAGTGTGCACATGGCCACTTGCCTGTTGGTTCAGCATTTCTAGGGGCTTTGCTAGTACCGGGAGAAATGTCGTCCTCTCTGGAGGAAGATGAGAGCCACTGTTGATTTCTCCGCATGGAGATAAATGCCCAGGTGGGGCCTGCAGTAGCAGAAGGGATTTGACATGTGCTCTGGAGTTCGTCTTGTTGTGTGGTTTTGTTTCTCCTTGTAAAACCCGTATTTACATGGAGGAAATCTTTCCAGCTAAGGTCCCAAGACTCAGAGGCACCACATAACCCTGCTATTCCACTGAGTGCATAGGCACAGGCACTGAGGTGGTATGGACAGCCTCCTGTGGTCAGCATGCTCCACCACTGTCAATCATCAAGTGGTTTTTACAACAGGCATCTCAAATGCAGTTTCCCATAACAAGCGTGTTTGCTTTCAGTTACATGTATTAGTTCCCCCTTGCTGCTGTAACAGATTAGCTGCAAACTTGGCAGCTCAAAACAACACATGTTTATTGTCATGCAGTTTTGTCATTGGCGTTCAGGCACAACATGGTTTAGCTGGGTCATCTGCTTTGGAGTTCACAGGGCTGAAATCAAGGTGTCAGTCGGCTGTGTTCTCATTTGGGGCTCAGGTCCTCTTCCAAGCTTGCTGGTTATTGGCCAGATTCAGTTCCTTCTCACACTTTCCACCTGACCCTCATTTTTCATCTTCAAGACAGCAAGAACCAATAACCAACTGGCCAGGTCAAGTCCAAGATAATCAGCCAAGGTCAAGTGGTCAGTAACCTTGATAGTACCCTCGAAGAACCTTTTGTCATGTGTAACACATTCACAGGTTTTTTGGAGAGCATGTGGTTAGGAGATTAAATCGGGAGCTACGCTATCTGGGCTGAACCCTAGCTTCTCCATTAACTAGCTGTGAGACCTGCAGGAAGTTTTCTCCTCTCTCTGGGCCTCCGTTTCCTCATCTGTAACATCCTGTGATTCTGCTGACAGTGCCTCTGTCACTGATTCACATGAGCACTAAGTGAACCAGTGCAGTCAGCTGCTTAGAAGAATGCCTTGACTGTGGAAATGCCTGGTCCATCCAGGCTGCCACGTGTTCTTAATGCAACATAATTTTAATAACAGCTATGTCTTCTATTGTATTTTATTTAATTTATTTAACACACCTGCCCCTTTTGGCCTCAGAACCCTGAATGCTTCCTGAATGATTGTTGGTACCTCGTGTCTCCCACGTTTAAGATGTGTGCACCGTTTCCTCCAGCCATGTGGAAGCACAAGTCCATGGTGAATAGACATTTGATTTTTCATTTCAGGCACCTATAACATTTGGGGACTTAGCCATCTACTTCTCCCAGGAGGAGTGGGAATGGCTGAGCCCCATTCAGAAGGATTTGTATGAAGATGTCATGTTGGAGAATTACCGGAACCTGGTCTCGCTTGGTAAGGCTCTTCTTCCCCAACAATCCAGGACCAGCCTACTGAGGACATGCATCACTCTGGGTCTGGTCTGGAAAATGGAAACCACTGCAATTTCTTTTTTTAAAGAGCTTCATTGAGATATAATTCACATACTATACAATTCACCCACAAAAAGTGCACAATTAAATGGTTTTTATAATAGTGTATTCAGAGTTATGCATCCATCACCACAATCAATTATATTTTCATTATTCCCACCCCAAAACCCAGTACCCAAAAGCAGTCACTCTTCATCTCCCCCAACCACTCATACCCCCCAGACTGGGCAACTACTAGTCCATTTTCCATCTCTATGGATATGCCTATTCTGGTCCTTTCATACATATGAAATCATAAATACGTGGCTTCTTTCATTTACGATGTTTTTGAGGTTCATCATGTAGCATGTGCCAATACCTCATTTCTTTTCATTGCCAAATAATATGTATTGTATGGATAGACCACATTTGTTTATCCAGTCATCAGTTAATTGACGGGCATTTGGCTTGTTTCCACTCTCGTTATTTTAATTTGCTGCTATGAACATATACAAGTTTTTTGTGTGGATGTATGGTTTCATTTCTCTGAGGTATATACCTAGGGGTAGAATTGCTGGGTCATATGGAAACTCTGTAGGTAACTTTTGAGTTCTTTTGATAGACTTTTTTTTTTTTTTTTTTTTGGAGACAGAGTCTTTCTGTATCTCCATCTCCAGGCTGGAGTGCAGTGGTGCGATCTCAGCTCACTGCAACCTCCGCCTCCCAGGTTCAAGCAATTCCCCTGCCTCAGCCTCCCAGGTAGCTAGGATTACAGGTGCGCTCCACCACAGCTGGCTAATTTTTTGTATTTTAGTAGAGACGGGGTTTCACCATGTTGGCCAGGATGGTTTCGATTTCCTGACCTCATGATCTGCCCACCTCAGCCTCCCAAAGTACTGGGATTACAGGTGTGAGCCACCGTGCCCGGCCCTCTTTTGATAGAATTTAAGGAATTGATTTAAGAGGTGTTGTTGAACGGTGCATTGTGGACATTGATGTAACTGCAGGATGCTGCCACCATCCCTGGGGTTGGAGGGACAAAGGGAAGAGTTTAGGGTTTTTAGGGCTTCAAGGAAGATCTCCTCGGATCTGGGACTCAGACTTCTGAAGGAGGGGGCAGTGTGCTGCCTGATTTGTTTATACTTCTGAGGGGCCAGATGAAACTGGTTCTGGGAATACAGAACTAAAAAAAACCCAAACATTGAAACCAGCAAAGCCCGTTATTGGTGGATGTTGACAGGAAGCAGCTGGTGAAGCAGAAGTGAAGACAGCAAAGCCCCAGCCCTGGCACGGAAAACAGACAATAGAAGGGTGGGGGTCTGGAGCAGTAAGTTCATAACCAGCCTCAGGAGCTTCTGACCCAATTCTCAGGAAAATAGTTTGCTTTGTAGAATTAAAGTTTAACAACTCTACTGGCTATACTTTAGATTTCTGCCTCCACGTGTGAGATTTAAACAACCGAACTCAACACCGCACACTCTAACACCAGATGTTTGGGGATTTTTCCCACACACACCAAACAGTTCTCCAGCAGACTCCAGCGGGGTGTCCTCCAATTCAGTTCTGACAGTGTCTACCTGGCGATAGTGTCAGATCCCACAGGGTAAGGGCCCAGTCCCACAAGACTGTCCCTTACTTCAGAGGCCTTCCGACTGACCAGCTCTAAATTCGGGGATTCCCATGACCCTCTCCTCAAGTTCAGTCATTTGCTAGAGTAGCTTTCAGAACTCAGGGAGGCGCTTTATTTATGCTTACCAGTTTCGTGTAACAGATATTACAGAGGATGCAGTTGAACAGCCAGATACAAGAGATGCAGAGGACAGGTTATGGGGGAGGGGCACAGAGCATGCACCTTCTACTGCACCACCTTCCACATGGTCAACAACCCTGAGGCTCTCCAAACCCAGTCCACTGGGGGCTTTTAAGGAGGGCTTCAGGTAGGCAAGGTTGATTAAATCATTGGCCATTAGTGATCGGCTCAACCTCCAGCCCCTGACCCCCCTCCCCAGACGTCAGGAAGTGGGACTGATAGTTCCAACCCTCTAATCACATGGTTGGCAACCCACCCTCATCTGAAGGCTGTCCAGGAGTCCCCAGCCACAGTCTTCTCATTAACATACAAAAGGCACATATACAGGAGATTCCAAGGGTTTAAGGAGCTGTGTGCCAGGAAACGGGTGAAAAGCAAATACATATTTCTTATTAGAAACCACAATATCATACTCCCCATTCTCCAGCCGCCCTTCACATCCTGCGTGCTCACTTCATGTTACTACACCTGCATTCCTGTTGATGCAGAGCGTGGCTCTGACTTCTGTGGTGCCCACATTTATGATCATTTCCCATGTTTGTCCCATGTACAGGTCTTTCCTTTCGGAGACCAAATGTGATCACCTTATTGGAGAAGGGGAAAGCGCCCTGGATGGTAGAGCCAGTAAGAAGACGCCAGGCTCCTGGTAAGTGACAGAGAACATGTGTCTCAGTCTACTGGGGCTGCTGTAACAGAATGCCGTACACTAGGTGACTTACAAACAACAGAAATCTACTTCTCACAGTTCTGGAGGCTGAGAAGTCCAAGATCAATGCCTGAGCAGATTCGGTGTCTGGTGAGGACCACTTCCTGGTTCATAGGTGGCACCTTCTTGCTGTGTCTGCAGATGGAGGAAGGAGTGAGGGAGCGCTCTGGGAGAGAGACTATAGGTGATTTTAGATGATATTAATCTCATTCATGAGGGTTCCACCTTCGTGATTTAAACACCTCCCAAAGGCCCTACCTCCTAATACCATTACCTTAGATGGTAAGATTTCAACATAGGCATTTGGGGAGACACCAAACGTCTCCCCATAGAGAGACATTCAATCTATCGCAGTGTAGAAGCAGGTATTCTGCATAAGAGCTCATGTGATTGTGAGGGGGCAATCTCTTTAAGAGATTATTTGTGTGCCTCTCCCACTGAAAGACCCTAGGCCTGTGCAGATAATTCAAGTCTCTTCAGTATGAGTCCTGGAGGAAGAAAAGGCAACATTTAATAAGCCCTTACTAGGTGTCAGGCACTCTTCTAAGTTCAGGGTCTTCCTCCCAGCAGCCCCATAAGGTGGGTGCTGTTATTACCCCAACTTTATAGATAAACAAACTGAGGACCAGAGAGGTTTGTTGACTTGCCCAAGGTCACCCAGCTAGGAAGGAGCGGCAGAGGAGGGTTTGAGGCCCAGCCTCTGCCTGTTTCCAGAAGCTCAGTTCTCCACACCCTTATGCCTACCTGTCCCCCTGCATCTATGCTTCCGTTTTTCCCTTCAGAGAAGGTATGCACTGCCCTCTCTGATAATACTTACGATAACATTCAAATCTGCATGATTTTTGTGATTCCTTTAAAAATATTTTTTAACTCTTTTCTCCAAGTGTTCTTTTCAGCCCCTTTTCAAGGATTCATTTACAAACGGGTTCCTCTTTGGTTGGCCAAGTTGTATATTTTGTATGTTTGTTTCTTTAAGTAGCATTCTTTGAGTTTCTGTGTAGATGGGATGCATCATGTAGGAGCTAGGGATCAACATTTTGGTGTAGGCTGGGAGAAAACGGTACCACCTCGAGTGTCTGGCTTTGGGGACCTCCAGGTTCTGAGGGTGTGTAATGAGAAGCCAGATGGAAGCACAGTGCAAAAAGAAGACACGTATGCATTATTTTACGTCTTCATTTCAACATGAAGAAATATCCTTTATTAGAATACTGTTTTTAAGTTTAGAAGAAACTTAGTCATATAACAAAGTTAGAAAAAGGAAAAGACAGAAACAATTACGTGGCGTTATCACTGATTACTTGTTTATTTTATGAAATTGGATTTCCTGGTTATTATAAGGTTTATGTATTTCTGCCTTTTCACATTTTGTTTTAGTAGAAATGTTCTGTTACTAGTCTCTCTCGTCCTATTTTCCATTTAGATTCTAATTTATTATTATTAACATCGGCGTATCTGCATTAAGTGCTTTTACCTGTTTTCTGTAGTACTGAGTCACAGAGGGGGAGCTCCAGATACTTCTGAATTACTTTGCAGAAGACTTATCAGATCACCAGCCCCCAATAAAAAACCCTAGGCATTAGGTCTTTATCTAGCAGCCAACATTTCTCACAATTGCCAGGTTTCACAATTGTGAAATTTCACAAACTGTGGGTGTGTTGTCGCAATTTGTTGCAGGAGGAATGAAGTGCAGCCTGTGTGACTGCACAGGGACACAGCTCCTGAAAGCTGTGACCAGTTTCCTCCAGACTCCGCCCCATTTCCCTTTGCACACTTTGCTTTGAATCCTTTTGCTGTAATAAATCATCACCATGACTACAACTTAAAAAGGAGAATTACCAAATCAGCACCATCAATAGCAGTGGGGTTTGATTTTCATACTCACTAGTATTGGATATTGCCATTAAAATGTTTCTCTTCATTTAGTAAAATAAATTAATAGCAGTCAGCATTTATTGAGAACTTACTTTGTACAGATTCTATGCTAAAGCCTGTAAGTTCAACATCTCATTTAATCCTCACAACACTCGTAGAAACCTCTGTCATTCCCAAGTGACAAGATGAGGGTTTGAATCTTAGAAATGTTCTTGCCCAGGATCTCCTGTCGGGGAGATGCAGTAGCAAGGTTTGAAGCCTTGGCCGTTCCCCTTTTTCAATTTTTTTCTCTTTAATTTTTACAGTATATAGAAGGTGTATATATTAATATTTACAGGGTACATAGGATATTTCAATACAGGCATATAATGTGTAAGAACCACATCAGGGTATATGAGGTATCTGTCACCTCAAGCTTTTATTATTGTGTTACAAACATTCCTATTGTACTCCCTCAGTTATTCTAAAATGCACAACAAAGTATTGCTGACTGAATTCACCCTGTTGTGCTATCAAATAGTAGATTGTATTTATTGCATCTGACTTTATTTTTGTACCCACTAACCATCCCCTTTTCTCTGCCTACCCTTCCCAGCCTCTGGTAACCATCCTTCTACTCTCTTATATCCATGAGTTCAATTGTTTTCATTTTTAGCTCCCATAAATGAGTGAGAACATGTGAAGGTTGTCTGTGTCTGGCTTATTTCCCTTAAAATAATGTCTTCCAGTGCCATCCATGTTGTTGCAGATTACAGGATCTCATCCTTTTTTATGACTAAATACTACTCCATGACTGTTGATGGTCATGTGGCTGTTGTGAGTAGTGCTGTGATAAACATGGAAATGCAGATATCTTTTTTATATACTAATTTATTTTGGGGGGGAGGGTTATATACCAAGCAGTAGGATTGCTGAATCATATATTAGTTCTCTTTTTAGTGTTTGGAGGAACCTCCCCATACTGTTCTCAGTAGTGGCTGTACTAATTTACATTCCCACAGTGAATGCCCTTTCTCCGTATCCTCACCAGCATTTGTTTTGCCTGCTTTGGGATAAAAGTCATTTTAACTAGGGTGAGATGATACCATGTAGTTTTGATTTGCATTTTTCTGATTATCAGTGATATTGAGCACTTTCTCATATGCCTGTTTGCCATGTGTGTGTGTATGTCTTCTTTTGAGAAATGTCTATCAGATCTTTTGCCTAATTTTAATTGGATTATTGCTTTTTTTCTATAGAGTTGTTTGAGCTCCTTGTGTATTCTATGGTTATCAATCCCTTGTCAGATGGGTAGTTTATATTTTCTCCCATTCTGTAGATTGTCTCTTCACTTTGTTGATTGTTTCCTTTGCTCTGCCCAGGCTTTTTAACTTGATATGATTCTATTAGTTCATTTTTAGTTTCATTGCCTGTGTTTGTGGGGTATTACTCAAGAAATCTGGCTGGGCGCGGTGGCTCAAGCCTGTAATCCCAGCACTTTGGGAGGCCGAGACGGGCGGATCACGAGGTCAGGAGAT
>NW_012123598.1:1136098-1140408 GCF_000951035.1 Colobus angolensis palliatus
CAGCACCATGCTTGTACAGCCTGCAGAACATGAGCCAATTGAACCTATTTTCGTTTATAAATTACCCACTCAAGTATTTATGTATAGCAGTATAAGAACTTCCTAACACAAACAGGTAAAATTAATTTTAGTAATATATTTATTTAACCTAATGTGTCCAACATATTATATCATATAACCAGTATTTTCACAATGAGATACCTTACACTTTTTTGTAGTAAATCTTCACAATCTGGCATATGTTTTATACTCATAATATACCTCAAAACCAGCCACATTTCAGTTCCTCAGTAGCTACAGGTGACTAATGGCTACTACATTGGATAGCATAGTTCTAAACCTGTGTTTATCATTCCACATTCAGTCAGGTTTATAGTCAGTTTGCCACACAAGTAGTTATTTTATATCATCTTGGACTTTGACACCCTGTGCCAGCCATATTGGTCTATTTTACTATATAATAGATTCCTTCTTTTAGCCTAATCTCTTACCTATTTTTCTGAGTTTTTCCTGCTTCTTGTTAAAGTCCTCACCTTTGTAAATATCTACATACAGTCATATGCTGCATAATGATGTTTCAGTCAACAACAGACTACATAAACGGCCACGGTTCTATAAGATCATAAAACTGTATCTGTACTGTACCTTTTCTACATTTATGTATATTTAGATACACAAATACTTATCATAGTGTTAAAATTGCCTACAGGATTCAATATAGTAACATCACGTACAGGTTTGTAGCCTAGGAACAGGCTATACAATATAACATAGGTATAGAGTAGGCTATACTATCTAGGTTTATGTAAATCTACTGTAAGATGTTTGCACATTGATGAAATTGCCTAACAATGCATGTCTTGCAACATATCCCCATTGTTAAGCAACACGTGACTGTACTCAGTTCTAATTGTTACTAGTTCTTTTTCAATTTGATCTTAAGAATACATTTTTTTAAATCTACAACTTTATTAAAGTAAACATCATAAAAGTCACTATATCTAGAATATAATTAAACGATTTTGGATAAACTTACAGAGTGTGTAACCATCAACATAATCCAGTTTTAGAACATTTTTATCACCCCTGTAAGATTTCTCATGCCCATTTACAGTTAATCCTCATTTCTACCTTGAGTTCCAGGCAACCACTTATCTTCTGTTTCTGTAGATTTGCCTTTTCTGGACACATTCTCCAGTAAACATATGTTTATCCAGTGAACAACCTGTGGAGTTCAATGTGCAGTATATGGCATAAAAGTTATCCTATAAATAAAATCTTGACTTACTCATTTTCCAATTACAGACTCTTCTGAATTCTGGTTTTTAAATATCTCTCTAAAGCCTTTAGTATGGTCATCAAAACCATAATAAAACACTAAAAAGTTATTGTTTTGGTAATCAAAATTATTATGATTAATAATGATAATTGCATTTATATTGTAGAATCTTCATTTTTTCAGCACAGGAAAGGAGAAACATTTAATTCATTTATGTCTTTCAGACTCAGGGTCTAAGTGTGAGACCAAGAAGTTACCTCCAAATCAATGCAGCAAATCTGGGCAAAGCATCTGCCAGAAACTAGTTTCTGCACAACCGAAGGCTCCTACACGAAAAAGTGGCTGCAACAAAAATTCAGTCCTAATAAAGGCTAAGAAAGGGCATTCCGGGAAGAAACCTTTAAAATGTAATGACTGTGGTAAAACCTTTAGTCGAAGCTTCTCTCTTAAACTTCATCAGAACATTCATACTGGAGAGAAGCCTTTTGAGTGCAGTAATTGTAGAAAAGCTTTCAGACAGATCTCATCCCTCGTACTTCATCAGAGAATTCACAGTGGAAAGAAAAGCAATGAATGCGATAAATGTGGGGAAAGCTTCACTCAAAGAACAACCCTTATTCTACATAGGAGAATTCATGATGGAAAGGAAATTCTTGACTGTGAGAAGGCCTTGAGTCAATGTCAGTCTTTCAATATACATCAGAAAATTCACGTTGTTGGGAATGTCTGCCAGTGCAAAAAGTGCGGGAAAGCCTTCAGTCAGATGTCATCCCTTTTACTTCATAAAAGAATTCACAATGGAAAGAAAACACATAAATATAATAAATGTGGGAGAGGCTTCAAAAAGAAATCAGCCCTTGTTATACGTAAAAGAATTCATGCTGGAGAGAAAATCCCTGAAAATGTGAAGGCCTTAAGTCAGAGTCTACAGCAAAGAAATCACCATTTAGAGAATCCTTATAAATGCAGAAAATGTGGGAAATTCTTTAATAGGATTTCACCCCTGATGCTTCACCAGAGAATTCACACTTCAGAGAAACCATACAAATGTGATAAATGTGACAAGCTCTTCAGGCGGCTTTCAACCCTTATTCTGCATCTAAGAATTCATAATGGAGAAAATCTATACAGATGCAATAAATGTGAGAAGGTCTGCAATCGGCATTCATCCCTTATTCAACATCAGAAAGTTCATACAAAGAAAAAGAAACTATTTGAGTGTAAGGAATGTGGGAAGATGTTTTCTGGAACTGCAAACCTTAAAATACATCAGAACATTCATTCTGAAGAGAAACCTTTCAAATGCAATAAATGTAGTAAAGTTTTCGGCCGCCAATCATTTCTTATTGAACATCAAAGAATTCATACTGGAGAAAAACCCTACCAGTGCGAGGAATGTGGAAAAGCCTTCAGCCACCGAATCTCTCTCACACGACATAAGAGAATTCATACTGAAGATAGACCCTACGAATGTGATCAGTGTGGGAAGGCCTTCAGCCAGAGTGCACACCTTGCCCAACATGAAAGAATTCACACTGGAGAGAAGCCATATACATGCAAAACATGTGGTAAGGCCTTTAGTCAGCGCACATCTCTTATTCTACATGAAAGAAGTCATACTGGAGAGAAACCCTATGAATGTAATGAATGTGGGAAGGCCTTTAGCAGTGGCTCCGACCTTATTCGACATCAGAGAAGTCATTCTTCAGAGAAACCCTATGAATGTAGTAAATGTGGGAAGGCATATAGTCGGAGCTCATCCCTGATTCGACATCAGAATACACATTCTGAAGAAAAAGCCTAAGGTTGTTTTAAATCTATAAAATCAACGAATGAGGCTGTCAGAGATACAGCAAATATGTATTTGTCTGTAATGTAAATTTTGTGTATATGGGACCATTTGATGATATGTCCCACTTTGAAAGCCAAAGAGCAAAAGTCATTGGTGATTTTGACCTCAGGATTTGAAATTAACTGAAGGAAACTCAGAAGTTTGGTCAGCCATTGGAAATGAAGATCATTTTTTATTTGATAAGAATGACTGGCTGGGCACGGTGGCTCACACCTGTAACCCCAGCACTTTGGGAGGCTGAGACAGGCGGATCATGAGGTCAAGAGTTTGAGACCAATCTGGCCAACATAGTGAAACCCCATCTCTACTGAAAAATACAAAATTAGCTGGGCGTGGTGGTGCACACCTGTAATCTCAGCTACTGGAGAGGCTGAGGCAGGAGAATCACTTGAACCCAGTAGGTGGAGGTTGCAGTGAGCAGAGACTGCGCCACTGCACTCCAGACTGGGTAACACAGCAAGACTCTGTGTCAAAAAAAAAAAAAAAAAAAGACTGATATTTTACTTCCAGCATAGTTTTAAAGATAATTCATTGGTCACATACAACAAAGTATAATTCTGAAGTCTATTGTGGGGCTCTGAGCCTGGTTTAAGGTCACAGAAGAAAGAATTTGAGTCTGTTTCTCAGATCTAGAACTATCAAATATCAGGAACTTCTTGGCAAAACAGGGTGCCACTTTCAACCGACAAACTTGTGGGTGAGAATAAAGAAAAGTGAGTCTTTAGGTAGATAAAGGCATCATTCACTCATAATGGTGTGTAACAGTAGAAACCTTATTGTACCATCTCCATGGATATGAGAATATATGATCTTCATGGTGTGAACATCTAACATGGCTGAGACAAGCTATCAGTAAAAGAACCAAGATACAGTGAAGAATGAGGATTTCAGAACCAGGAGAAATCAGTATTGTTTTATTTGGAAATAAATCATCTATATTTATATGAATAAACATTCGTATTTTCATGTAACAATACTGTTATGCAATAAGTGGTGAAATATGAGTTGTTACGGACTGAATGTTTGTGTTCCCCCCCAAAAAAATTCATTATGTTAAAATCCTCACCATCAATGTGATGTTACTTGGAAATGAGGCATTTGGGAGGCAATTAGAATTAGATGAGGTCATGAGGGTGAAGCCCTCATGATGGGATTAGTGCCTTTATAAGAAGAGACATT
>NW_012123598.1:1140963-1160562 GCF_000951035.1 Colobus angolensis palliatus
ATGGCAGCCCAAACTAATATATGGAGTGGAAACCCTAGATTTATATACTGGGTTCTTTTCCTGTCAGCAGTTCAACATGTGTAGTAACTTTCAGTCTCTGCTGTTTGTGCCAAATATATAAGAAATAAAATCAGAGAACTTTTTTATAATTGGATCATATACAGTTGGGCTCTTCTGTGTAAGTTTTCCTTCTGTAAAAGCTATTTTTGAGAATTCCTAAAGTTTAAGATGACTTTGTGGAATGTACATGGGTTAGGTCATCCTAACTTTGACCACCATTGATAAAACAACAATCCAAATTGTGAGGGGTGAGCATGCATACAGAACAGTACAACTAACTTCCCATTTAAACTTGTTCTTTCATTTTTTCTTTTTTTTTTTTTTTTTTGAGAGAGAGTCTCGCTCTGTCGCCCGGGCTGGAGTGCAGTGGCCGGATCTCAGCTCACTGCAAGTTCCGCCTCCCGGGTTCATGCCATTCTCCTGCCTCAGCCTCCCGAGTAGCTGGGACTACAGGCGCCCGCCACCACGCCTGGCTAGTTTTTTTTTTGTATTTTTAGTAGAGACGGGGTTTCACCGTGTTAGCCAGGATGGTCTCGATCTCCTGACCTCGTGATCCGCCCGTCTTGGCCTCCCAAAGTGCTGGGATTACAGGCTTGAGCCACCGCGCCCGGCCTGTTCTTTCATATTTGTAAAGCAAGTATAAAAATCCACCCCTTGGAGCAAATGGGTGAGCAAACAGCACAGAGGTTACTCATGCAGAGGCATGTCCTTTTTTCCCCCTCTTTTCTACACACACCCTCTAGCTTCTTAATTCCTCTGCCAATCTGCCATACAAATACATGTCAGTCCCAAAAATTGTGACACACCTGAAGACTGGGGAGAAGAAAGAGGATGCCCTGCCCACAGGAACCTAATTTCCTCAGGCTTATCTCATTGCCTATTGCATTTCTTGTTCCTCTTGGGGATTTCAAGAGAGCATTAGAATGGCAATACATGATAAAGTTAACTTGGAATTACTTGTGAGAATTGTATATCTTCACTGCTTTATTTCTGGCCTAGTCAGAAATCCTCATTTCATCTAGTTTTGTCTATTCTCTCCTTTTCTTAAACTCTCAAAGGCATTAGTGAAAGCGCCATAAAAAGGTAAAATAACTGGGTTTATGTGTCCTCGCAAATGCTTGGAACTCAGTTATATCCTAATAGGCTGAATCATTTATTATTTAAATTATTTTGCATTACACGAATTTTAAAAATACATCCAAACGAAGAAGGAAATCAACTTTGTGGTTTTTTTTAAAGTCCTGAAAACTTAACTGGCAAGAAAAATGTTTTGCTTTATTCCTAGACTGTTGTAGGAGAGCCCATTATTACAGGATTTCGCTTTTAATAGACACCTATAGATTTCCAGTTTTCATTAGCAAACATTTTAGCTGCATATTTGTTGTGCATGTAGATACCCTGGACCAGTCACTGCTGAATCCTGGGGACATGTAAACTAATAAGACACTGTCCTTGCAACAGACACTTACAGTTTACCAGGGAATTCAGGTAATAAAACACGGAATTCTGTATAAGGTGCATAGGTAGTACAGAGAAGAGGATGATAAACTTCATGGTGATGGAGGTATGGGGACAGGGAATGTTTCTGCAGATAGTGTTAAAGGAAGAACATGAATTTACTAGGCACACAAAAGTTGGAAAGCTACTGAAGGCAAAGAGAAAATTACAGATGCATAAAATAATAGCAAATAGTAATAGAGTATTTGGGGAGTTACAAACTCCAGCATTTAGGACAATGACACATAGTTCAATGGTAAGCACTCAATAAATATTTGAATGAATGAAAATAGTATAGATGGGGTTTCTGAAGCATAATCCAATAGGACCTAAACCTTAAGGTCACCCTGACATTGAGATAGATCCTTGGGAAAATCAGTTGACCCTAAAGGAATCACTATTCATATCTGAAACCTTTGGTGAACTTACGATAACCACAGCAACAACAAACCATAAGCCTTCCTCAATTCCTAGCTATAATAATAAAAATCTTACCCACCCATCTCCCACATGCTAAAGACTACATAGAAAAACATCCCCTTTCCAGGAATTAAATTCATTTACCTTCATATCTGTTGTTCTGCAGAAGATATTTGGCTTTCAGGAAAAAAAAAAAAAACCCAAAAACTATGAGGCATACAAAAATGGAAAAATCAACACCTTACCCCACCAGGAAACAAAACATTCATCAGAACTAGACTCAGAAATACATAGCTGTTGGACTGACATGGAACTTAAAGGAACTATGAGTAGTATCTTAAGAGTTGTAATGGAAAAGTGCACAATAGGCAAGATTAGATGGGTAATTTGAGCAGAGACACCAAAACTATAAGAATAAAATGGAAATACTGGGAATGACAAAACAAGCAGATGAACAATGTCTTCTATGGGCTCATCAATATTCTTGACATAGTCAAGGAAAAGGTAAATGAATTTGACGTTTGGACAATAAAAGTAACTCAAACTAAAACATAAGTAGGGTGGGGTAGGACAAGGAACAGAGAATCCAAGAGCTCTGAGAAAATATCCATTGGTCCAACACATACACATAATTGGAATCCCAGAAGATATAGAATAAGTGGGACGGAAGAAATATTTGAAGACATAATGGCCAATATGTTTCCAAAATTTATGAATCCAGAACACAAATCTATGAAGCTCGGAGAACCTCAAGAAAGATAAATATTAAAATCACACACACACACACACACACCACCTCAGCCATATTATGTTCAAACTACTGGAAATAATCTTGAAGCAAGCCAGAGAGGGGAACAAATTACATATAGAGGAACAAAGTTAAGAAACTTACAACAGACATCAGAAGTATTGCAGGCCAGAGGACAATGTAATGGCATCTTTTAAGAGCTAAAGAAAAAAACTGTCTTCACGAAATGTTCATGAAAATCTTTCAAATTGATAAATACTCTCAGAGAAACAAAACAGAGAATAATACATTAAGACCTACTCTACAAGAAAAGTTCTTCAAACAGAAGGACTATGAAACACAACAGACACTTGGAGATACACAAAGACAACAGACACTTGGAGATACACAAGGAAATGAAGAGATGTGGAAATGGAATACATGGATGTAATAACTTTTAAAACTTATCTAAAAAAGTAACTGGCTAAGAGTAAAAATGTACAGGTAAACAGCATATAAAAGTAAAATATGATAAGCATAATGGGTGTCAGAGAAAATGGGAATATATAAGATCTTAACATGTTAAGTTGTATATTATTTGAATGTATATTCCAATTAAAGATGTAACAACTGAAAATGTTTAATTAGATGTAAACAATAATATAAAAGAATTATTAAAAATGGTCATTTAGACCATAGAAGGCAAAAACAGAACAAAAACCAAAGAACAGATAGAACAATTAGGATAGAGTTAACAAGGTGGATAGATTTTAATCTAACTATATATTTTAAAATATCAAATGTCAATGGTCTAAATATACCAGTTAAAAGACAGAGATTCTATGATTGAATGAAAAAGCAGTATCCAACTATATGCTGTCTACCAGAAACATACTTTAAATATAAAGGCATAGATAAAAGTTAAATGGTGGGGAAAAGATACACCATGCAAACATTAACAAAAAAGCAGAAATGACTATATTATTATCAGATGAAGTAGACTTCAGAACAAGGAATACAATCAGGGATAAAGAGCAAGATTACATAATAAAAGGGTCTGTTTACTGGGAAAATGTATTTATTTATTTATTTATTTATTTGTCTTTTTTTTTTTTTTTTCCTTTTTGTGGAGAACGGGGTCTCGCTGTATTACCCAGGCAGGTCTCAAACTCCTGGGCTCAAGCTATCCTCCTGCCTCTGCCTCCCTGAGAGCTGGGATTACAGGCGTGAGCCACCGCGCCCGGCCTATTGATTGATTTTTTTGAGACAGAATCTCGTCTCACTCTTGTCTCCCACGCTGGAGTGCAATGGCGCAATCTCAGCTCACTGCAACCTCCCCCTCCCGGCTTCAAGCGATTTTTCTGCCTCAACCTTCCAAGTAGCTGGGACTACAGGTGCCCGCCACCATACCTGGCTTAATTTTTGTAGTTTTAGCAGAGATGGGGTTTCACCATGTTGGTCTTGAATTCCCGACCTCAGGTGATCCATCTGCCTCAGCCTCCCCAAAGTGCTGGGATTCCAGGTGTGAGCCACTGTGTCTGGCTGGGAAAATGTAATTCTAAATGAGTACACGTTGAATTGCAAGGCAAAATGATAGAACTGCAAATAGAGAAAGACAAATTGACAATTGTCATTGGAGACTTCATCACTCCTCTTGGTAATTAATAGAACAAATAGACAAAAAATCAGTAAGGATATAGAAGACCTTAACAACATAATCAACCAACTTGACCTGGTTGACATTTGTTAATATAAAACATTCCAAACAACCCACATTCTTTTTAAGTGTTCATGAAACATTCACCAAGACAGAGTATAAATATTAATAAATTTAAAACATTATTTTGCAAACTATATTCCTTGACTATACCAGAATTAAAGTTGCAATAAACAGAGACATCTGAAAATATTTGGAAGGCTTAAATTACAAATTCCTTTTTTTTTTTTGAGATGGAGTCTTGCTCTGTCGCCCAGGCTGGAGTGCAGTGGCATGATCTTGTCTCACTGTAAGCTCCACCTCTCCGGTTCACACCATTCTCCTGCCTCAGCCTCTCAAATAGCTTGGACTACAGACACCCACCACCACACCTGGCTGATTTTTTTGTATTTTTAGTAGAGACGGGGTTTCACTGTGTTAGCCAGAATGGTCTCAATCTCCTGAGCTCGTGATCCGCCTGCCTTGGCCTCCCAAAATGCTGGGATTACAGGCATGAGCCACCATGCCTGGCCACAAATTCCATTTTTCTAATATAGAACTGAGTATTTCTTCAGTAAACCTTGTTAACTTCTTTGAAGAATTTTTAAATTGTCAAATTATTTGCATAAAGTTCATAACATTCTTTTATTCATTTAATAACTGTATCATTTGTAGTGATACCACATCTGCCATTCCAGATACTGATAACTTGTATAATCTTTTTTTTCTTTGTCTGCAATTTTTTTGTTTCATTGACCTTCTCAAAGAACCAGCTTTTGTTTTTCAGGTTTCTATTTCATTGGCTTCCATTCTGATTTTTATTATTTCCATTCTTGTGTTAACTTCGGGTTTCATTTCATTGCTCTTCTGTTTCTAATTTGTTAGGTGCAAATTGGAGTCATTGATTTGAGTCATTTGTTTTGTAACATTGACATTTAGTGCCACTGTATTTCTTTCCAAGTACTGTGGTACATCCCATGCATTTTGATGTGCTTTTTTCTAAGTTTCATTCAACTCAAAATATTTATTTTCCCTTTTGATTTCTTCTTAGAAATATGATTACTGAAAAGTGTGTTCTTTTGTTCTAAATATTTGGGTGTTTTCTAATTACTTTTCTGTTATTGATTTAAATCCATTCTGGTTAGAAAATATATTCTGTGTCACCGGTGGCTCACGCCTGTAATCCCAGCACTTTGGGAGTCTGAGGCAGGTGGGTCACAAGGTCAGGAGTTCAAGACCAACCTGGCCAAGATGGTGAAACCCCGTCTCTACTAAAAATACAAAAAACTTAGCCAGGTGTGCTGGCAGGCACCTGTAATCCCAGCCACTCAGAAGGCTGAGGCAGAGAATTGCTTGAACCCGGGAGGCAGAGGTTGCAGTGAGCCGAGATGGCACCACTGCACTCCAGCCTGGGTGATGGAGTGAGACTCGTCTCCAAAAAAAAAAAAAGATAGATAGTATGACTTTAATGCTTTTCAATTTACTGATATGTGTTTTAAGGCCTGGAATTATTGTCTGGGTAAATGTTCTGGGTTCATTTGAAAAGAATGTGTGTTTTACTCTTCTTGGGGTGAATAGTTCCACAAATATCAGTTAGGTCAAGCTGGTGATAATGTTCCAAGTCTTCAATATCCTATTTGTTCTATTTACATGTTCTATTGAGAGGCATGCTGAAATCTACAGTTATAATTCTGGGTTTGTTTATTTCTCCTTGTAGTTCTTTCAGTTCTTTCCCCAGTTTCAGGTAGTTTCTTCACATCCATATTCTGATCTGTAGTCAGGTAAAAAAAAAAAAAAAAAATAGAGGAACACACTATAGATTTCTAGATGCTTTTTTTTCCTTTTCTGAGAGCTGTCTCCTCTCAAACTCTCTATCCTGGGAACTCTAGCCACCTTGATCTCCCTGACTCCTAGCTCCATCACCTTAATTCGTAGAGATCTGTACCACAGCCTGGAAATTCCATGCAGTTGTCTGGGGAAATCATAGGACTCACCTCATTTGTTTCTAATTTCCCAGAGATCATTTTTTTATTACCTGATGTCATTTTATAGTATTTCAGATGAGAGATTAAATTATTCCCTAGGACTCCATCTTTGCCAGAAGTGTAGATCTCAGATAAGGATTTAGAGAGGGTGGTAATAATGAGGAATCTAGGATTTTTAGTTTCTAAAATAATATTGCAATTAACATTCTTGTACATATGCCTTTGTAAAGATTTAACAATATTTTTAGAGGATAAATTATTGGGTCAAAACGTAGGTATATTTAACATATATTACCAACTTGTCTTTCCTATCCAAACTACTATCTATCTAGAGTGAAGTAGGATTCTTAAGAGGCATTTTATGTATGTTTGTTCATTGCTGCCTGCATCTCCCCTCTTCCCCACACAATGATCAGGATGTATCAGTGAAGTTTTTTCAGATTTTCTTCCAACTTTTTCTCCATTATGCTGCTTTTCCCAGAGGGCAGAGAATTCCAAAGATGCTGGTACATTGTTTTACTGTGAGCCTACTGTTACTGTATTATATTTTCAAGTATGTGATATGAGGTAGTGCAATTTTCTCATTCCATGATGCTGGCACATTCTTTTCATTTTATTCAGTTTTAATGAAGGGGTGTTCTGTAATTTTGAGCCTACCATTATAGATAAGATCTGTGAATGACTGGAGTTTTTAATTTTTGAATGAAGTGAGCTTTTCCTGATTTACTTATTTATGGAAGGACAGTGCTTTACACTAGCAGATAATTGGTTTTACTCCAGTGAATCTGAAACAATATGTACCGATCACCTGGAGATCTTGTAAAACTGCAGATTCTGAATGATTAAGTCTGGGTTAGGGCCCAAGATTCTGGAATTTTAACAAACTCTCAGGTGATGCTCATGCTGTTATTCCATGGCGCAGACTGAGTAGCAAGGATTAGTCTTTACTTGGCATTCTTGCACATCACTGGCAGTATTTTCTTTCCTCTATTACATGATAAACCATTTTTTAAAACCCATGCATTTCCTCCTTAAGCCCTCCTGTCACTTACACAACACTCTGCAACTATAATAGGGTTTAGGAATGCTTCCAAAGCCAGACTGTTCGAAGTGATGTTGTGGCTGTAATACAGGTGCCCTTTCTTTTGCCCTTCCAGATATGCTACTGCCTTAGGAAAATTCTGTGCTCCTCAATGCAGCAGTAGTTTCTTTTCCCAGGATTTAGTTTCTTTTCCCAGGATTTCCCACATTTAGCAGCACCACTATGTGGATTTTGGAGCTCAGAATTATACATGTTTCTTCACTTCATTAAAGAAGCCTCTACATGCATTTCTTACTCTTGTTGCTTTAACCTGGTTTCAGAAAGGAGAGACAAACAGAAACTGCTTCATTCCATCTTGTTGAATGTAGAAGTTAGTAAATATTTTTAAAGGCTTCTCACACATATATTCAAACTTGTCTCCTTGTGGGATTACGCCAGTCTACCACTCTGTTGTAGAGAATAGGATAAGGGAGTAGGAAAATGAAGTTCCTTACCTGAAGGCCACAGTCTTTATAGATCACATCTGCTTTCCTTTATACAGGTAAGCCATCTCACTTTCTGTGGGCTGTATCTCTGACACTTGCTGTGAGGGAGGACTTCTGTGGAGCATCTTAAAAGGAACTCCCCTGATGTCCCCCGGCATGCTGGGTCCAAGTGACGCTAAATCAATTCTTGTCACCACAGCCCCAGCCTCTTTCTGCTGGGGTTACTTTATCCTGCAACCTTCTCTGGATTACTGGCAAGACAGCTTAATTACAAGCCACTTTGTGCTATGTCCATTTGACCCATAAAAATGTAACTTACTTATGCTACAGAGTCTGAGGTAGCACCCCTGAATTGAACAAATTAATATTGCTCAAGAAAAAGATATGAATGTTTATACTAAGTGGGAGCAATATCAATAAATACCTTCATGTCAATTCAGGTCAGGTTTTGCCATTATGAGAACTGATTCTCAACCTCCCTTTAACCAGCCCCTATTTTTTTGTTTGTTTGTTTGTTTTCTTTTTGTGAATTGGTCAGTTCAGTGATTCAGTCTCTCTGGAAGAAGCATGTGCACCTGACACAGGCTGGCTAGAGTACCCCACATACCATGGACTGAAACCAAAACTGAAACAAATCATATTTTCCTCCCAGGGATTGACATGGAGGCAGAAAGACAAAGATATTGCCCTACTTTTCAGATTAAATATTCTATGGACATTTTAGGTCTAATATCCTCAGATGCCATTTCTTTCCCACCAAGAGACAGAACCTGGAGAGAAGGAAATTACTGAAAGCAGAGCTGAGTTACAAACCTCTGATAAGTCTGAGCACTTAAATCCAGCCTAACACTATGCCATACATGTTCAATGCTTTTTGATTACAAGAATCAATAAATACCTGTTTCCTAAACTAATTTTGTTTGGTTTCTGACAATCCTGACTACTGTTGCTATTTCTGGATTTATTTTTATACACTCTTTATAAGTCTTTTAAGAAAGAAAAGGATTTAACTCATTCCATGTGAGTTATATTTTATCACATTTGTTGCATTTTAACTTGAAATATAGCTAACCTGTATTTTCTTATTCCATCAACTTCAGGCAGATCTCCTGAATCTCCTCTGTGTGATGAGATTATTGCCACTTCCCCTTGCTTCAATCTTTCATCTTCCCATTTGCCTTCCACCATCCAATCAGCTATATTCTGCCTTTCACATTACTAGATATTTGTTATACATAATACTTCAGTGATTTCTACATTATAAATGTAGAAAATAAAATAGCGTTGCATTGCTACTAACATTTGTTTTTCTCTGAAGAGCCAGAGCCAAGTAATGTGTAAAGATTACATTCCTCCTCTACACATCCAATGTTATGATCTTAGTACTCACTTAAAGGGAAACTTTTTCAGTTTTCTAAAATCATGAAACATTTCATGGGGAGTTGCTTAATGTTAAGACCATGATATCTAGTATGGTTTTTCCTTTGTCTTCTCCAGAGCCAGTTTCTTTTCTTCTCCTATTAACAAAATTTTATCTCCATCATATCGCTAAGATCCTCCAACTTCATATGAATTCTGTTTAATGGAACCCATTCCATTCTTCAAAAAGTTTTTCTTCAGTGACTCCCTGGATTCTTAGTCTACCAATAATTTGGATTGTTTTCTATGCTTATTGCAAAGTGGGTATCCTTGTCATCCTCAACTCTAGTCTCTTGGGTTACAACCACTGTTCACTGAAGCCTATCCTGCTGTCTTCTTCCTTTTTCATCTACATTTTGCTTGAGTTAATCCTTTAATACCCTGGATAATGGATATATGGAAATAAATTCCATGTCTGTAAACATCAATATTTGGTCTCATGCTTTAAATATTGTTGGCCAGGTATAGACTTCTAGGTCCAAAGTAATTTTATGTCATGAGTTGGAAAGTGCTATTCTGTATTCTATCCAATATTTCTGATAGGATGAAGGGCTAAAATCATCTTGATGCTTTTTCTTTTTTAGATGACCTAATGATTTTTGAAAACTTTTAGAATGTTTTTTTCTTTAATATTCTGAAATTTCACAAGCATATTTCTGGATTTTCCTGTTGTGGTTTTCCTAGTTGATCCTGTCCAACATTCAGTGAGCTAACCCAAGCTGAACATGTATGCCTTGTTTCAGTTTAGAAAGTTTCTCATTCATTTGATACATTCTTTTATTTTGTTAAAATTTTTCCCAAACATAGATATTGGACCTTGCAAATTTCCATGTTCCTTTTTGATTCTCATTTTTCTTTTCAATTTATGCATCTAAAGTTTCTTGTCTTTCTGCCCTTTATCAAATTTATTACAGCAGTATTTTTTTTTATTTCTTAGGAGTTCTTATCTCATTGTTCCCTTTATTTTGTAGTTTCAAACTGCAGGCTAAAATCAAGTTTTCATTTTCTTCTGTTATTACATGACTTTCCCCACTCAGGATTCAATTGTATCTCTTGGTGTTTATTATGCTGATAGTTTTCTTCATGTGATGATACTTAGCTATCAGTTTCCATTTAAGTAGGACATAGTTTGATTACCATAGGTAAATGCCAGGGGGTCCTTTGTATATTTCCACTGTAGGTCTGTTTGCCTAAATGCGAAGGGTTACCAGGGTATCTGTATGCTTGGGAAGGGCTGGCAAGTCAAGCAGAGATTCTCTGAATTCCAAAAAAAAATTTTAACTTAGACTGCCAACTTTTCATTCTAGGTATCCTAGTTCTTTGTAAACTCAATTTTTTTCACGTAAAAGTTTTTTGTTTTTTAATTATTACATTGATGTTTAAAACTTCAAACAGTACAAATAACACTAAATCTTCTTTTGACCAGAGCATCCAATACCAGTCCCTTCCCAGAAGAAACATTTATCAGATGGGTGTCAGTTCAGAACTTTCACTAAGCATTTGCATCCTTCTAGAAATGCATTAAAAATAAATGTTTAAATATACATTAGTGTGTGCCAAAATTTTTACATTTTCAACCAGTTAAGTCCTTTAGTCAAATTCCTATCAATATTATCAGCCCATTCTTTTAAATTCCAGCATACAACTCCTAGTCATTACTTGGATAGAAATTTAGGTTGTTTTCAGCGTTTTATATACTAACTATACCCTATAAAGTGGCTATAGTGAGCACTTTAAAAACTTCACTGCCTCTAAAGTAGCTGTGATGAGAAATCCTGGCTCCATACCACTACTAGTATGTGGTATTATATTGTCTAAATTTGAATCTCTCCACCTGTGATGCCAGCACTTTGGGAAGCTGAGGGAAGAGGACCACTTGAGCCCAGGAGTTTCAGATCAGCCTCAGCTACAAAGTGAGACCTCATCTCTAGAAAATAAATAAATAATAAATGAACAAATTTGCATCACTTAATACTGATTAGTATCATTATTAATATCATTATTAATCTAAGCAGAGACTTAGATTTATTAGACATCTGTATTTCTTCCATAATTTGCCCATTCTTATCCTTGCTTATTTATATACATGCTTAGTTGTCCTTTATTGACTTATGTGTTCTTACATGTGTCCGTTATATTACAAACGTGTTTCTTCATTCCTATTGCTTATCTTTTAACTTTCTTTAAAAGCACACTAATTTTTGTTGTTGTTGAGACAGAGTTTCGCTCTTGTTACCCAAGCTGGAGTGCAATGGCATGATCTCAGCTCACTGCATTCTCTACCTCCTGGAATCAAGCCATTCACCTGCCTCAGCCTCCCAAGTGGCTGGGTTTACAGGCATGCACCACCACACCCAGCTAATTTTGTACTTTTAGTAGAGACAGGGTTTCACCATATTGGTCAGGCTGGTCTCTAACTCCTGAGATCAGGTAATCCACCTGCCTCGGCCTCCCAAATGCTGGGATTACAGGCATAAGCCAGCATGCCTGACCAAAAGCACACACTCTCTCTATATATATACATAATCTGCCACCCGGGTTCAAGCAATTCTCCTGCCTCAGCCTATTGAGTAGCTGGGATCACAGGCGCCTGCCACTGCACCTGGCTAATTTTTGTATTTTTAGGAGAGACAGGGTTTCACCATCTTGGCCAGGCTAGTTTTGAATTCCTGACCTCATGATCCACCTGCCTACATCTCCCAAAGTGGCAGGATTACAGGCATGAGCAACTGCGCCTGGCCAAAGCACACTAATTTTTGACAGTCAATTTTATCAATCTTTTCCCTTACGGTATTTGAATATTTTAGAAAGACATGTCTGACACCAAAGTCATTAACATATCCCACTATATTTTTTTCTAATAGTTTTGCTTTAGTAATTTACATTTAGATTTTATTGTTAGAACTTATACTTGTTAATGGTGTGAAATTTACTTATATAAGAGAGGGGAGAGTAAGGAGGCTTTTGGCAAGGGTTACTGACATAACTTTCACATAGAAAGACTTTAAGAGGTTTTTCGTCATGTCTTCTTAGAAGCCACAGCCTGTACAGAAGCCAACTCCAAGCTTGAACTTCTCTAGGGATCCTTTGGGCAGACTAGATCCCATTTTTAAAACCCTTCAGTCATTCACATATAACATGCAGCATCTTCCACTACATTTCATGAATGAACACTCTTCCTTGTTTTGCCTTTTACAAAATTATTTCATCCACTCAAAAGCCTCACTTTTTTTTAAAGTATCGTTTACATTGTTCTATGTGCATAATAGGATCTGGAGGGAAAGACATTGTGTGCCGAGTTTTTGAACTTCAAAATAAAATTCTACTTTTCCCAATTAAAATTCTGAAGTTGACAAATTGCCTACTATAAAGTTTGTACAAACCCATGCTCTTTTAAATTTGTGCATAGTATCTCTTTTCCTATGCTTTCAATGCAAAGTTTTATGAATCTGATATTGAAAAAATAGTATTTCCTTGGCCTAAACTGTGTTTCTTCTGATCCTAGGGAGATTTAGTACTTACCACATATTTATTGGTCACCTGTTGCCTCTTCACATCCTTTGACTATGAGCCGGAGAAACGCATCATTTCCTAAGAGATTTTTATGAGCAATTCTATGTTAAGGATATGAATTCCATGGTTTATATGTGCTGCGATAAATTTCTCCCATTCTTAGCTTTAAAAAATATTGTATCTTTGTTTTGCTATCTTTGGTCATATAAAATCTTTGTACAGTTCTGATACAGTCAAACCTATGACTTGTTGGCAGGAGGTGGGGAGGCTTCGGAACACCATGTGATGTTTAGGAAGGCCATTCTCATTCCATGGTTAGAGTGTGCCACAGAGTCCTCTAATCACTGTCTGTTCCACATTTAGATAGACCACTTGAAAGTAACTTTCACATACGTAAAGAATGAATTGTTGTATAGAGCAGTACAAATTTTTCCAAAACTGTTAAACCACTGATGTGATAGGTCGCTTTTGTTGTATATTTTCTTTGTATGTGTAACAGCGTGAATATGTGTGTTCACACATACATGTTAAAACCTTATAAAATGTATTAGAATTTTGTTAGGTAGAATCTGTAGATTAATTCATGGGCTACTGACATCTGTATGATAGTGAATCAATCTTACCATATAAAGGATAAAATATTTGTTTTCCTTTTCATCCTCCATGAAACTTTCATCATTCTGTTTGTATCTATAGTCACATGTGAATTGATTACTGCATTGATTATATGCCAAAAGACTTCTGGGGTCAGGAAGTAATATTTAAAAAGGTCAGATATAAAGGATCAGGGAGTGGTTTGAATGTTTCAGAAAGGGAAAACACATGGTCTGCTGAAGGTATTCACATGTATTTTAAACTTCATGCATATAGAATCAAACATGTTTGTGGGCCAGTTTATGAGAACTCACCTACAGTTTTGGTTTCTTTTCTTCACTAGTTTTGAAATTTTAGTAATTTAACAACCTTTATTAGTTTAAATGACATAGGTTTGATATAATTCATTTACCCAGATTTAGAAAAGGGGTTCAAACTTAAACTTTATTTTCTACTCTTCATTGGTTACTGATGTTTCACGATTTCTTTTTAATTTTGCCTTTGTTTACATGTTAATGATGAATACATCTCAGTAAGCTGTCTTATTAAAAATGACTTTTTATGCCAGGCACGGTAGCTCACGCATGTAATCCCAGAACTTTGGGAGGCCAAGACAGGCAGATCACCTGACGTCAGGAAAGAGAGAAAAGCCTGGCCGACATGTCAAAACCCTGTCTCTACTAAAAATACAAAAATTAGCCAGGCATGGTGGTGCATGTCTATAATCCCAGCTACTCAGGAGGCTGAGGCAGGAGAATCACTTAAACCTGGGAGGTAGAGGTTGCAGTGACCCAAGATTGCACCACTGCATTCTAGCCTGGGCAACAAAGCAAGACTCTATCTCAAAAAAAAAAAAAGACTTTTAAAATAAGACATTAGCTTCTTAGAACTGTTAAATATCTAGTCAATGCTGAGATAGAAGCCACCATTTTACCCTATATGATGGACTCTAATGTCAATCCTACTGTATTAGATACTCTCTTCACCTACTTTTAGAAAAATGCCTACCATTCCTAATAAAAAAAAAACTTCACAATCTCTCAGTCCTGAGCTGCTGCATGTCTTTTTTATTTCTGAGATAATCATGGCCGAGATGATCGGCTCTTCTATGTATAGTATGGTTATCTTTTCACTTTACATTAATGTTTAATTACTTTACGCTAGGCACGCTGCTGAGCAATTTACATGCATTATTTCATTCTTCTATTAACTTTTGAGGTAGAACCATTATTATTCCCACACTATAAATCAGACTGAAGCTTACAAAGCACAAAATGCTGCCCCCAAATTAGAGGGCAGAAAATGGAAGTGCAAAGATTGGAACCCAGATCTTTTTGATTCTGGAAAATGTGTCTTAATCCTGGATAAGTATTCAGAGAATGAGATGGGTAGTGACAAAAGATAGGAACTTTGGAAGGTAGGCTGGAACAAGGTGTTAGAGGCTAGGTTTTTAGGCTATTTTGAAGAATGTGTGCTTTAACTTAAAAACTATGGGATGCCACTGAGGAATTTTAATGAGGGAGAAATGATATTAAACATATATTTTTTTAAATACAAATTTGGCTGCAATGTGGACAGCTGACACAGACAATGGTGAATACAAGGAGACTAACTGGAAAGCTACTCGAGTATCCCATGTCAAATATATTAATGTGCATTGGACAAGGATGATGGAATGGAAATGGATTAAAGAGGTAAGATTTCAGACATATTCAGGAGATGAAACCTACAGGTCTTGACAACTGATTTGATGTGGAGGGTGAGGGAGAGGAAAGAGTCAAGAATGACTCCATAGTATGAATTCTTTCATGATGAGCAAGATGTGCACGCTGCCTGAAAGATTTCCTGCAATCTTTACATTCATAGGGTCTCTCTCCAGTATGAATTCTCTGATGTAGAGTAAGAGATCCACTATAGCTAAAGGCTTTCCCACAAACATTACATTCATAAGGTTTCTCTCCAGTATGAATTCTCTGATGTTGAGCAAGGCCTGCATTCTGGCTAAATGTTTTCCTACATTCCTTACACATATAGGGTTTTTCTCCAGTATGACTTCTCTGATGTTGTGCAAGTGATGAACTATTGCTAAAGGCCTTCCCACATTCAATACATTCATAGGGTTTCTCTCCAGTATGAACCCTCTGATGTTGATCAAGGTATGCAATTTGGCTGAAGGCTTTCCTACATACTTTACATTCATAAGGTTTTTCTCCAGTATGAACTCTCTGATGTTGAGCAAGGTGTGCATACTGGCTGAAGGCTTTCCTACATTCCTTACATTCGTAGGGTCTCTCTCCAGTATGAATTCTCTGGTGTACAATTAGGTATCCGCGATGGCTAAAGGCTTTCCCACACACATTACACACATAAGGTTTCTCTCCTGTATGAATTCTCTGATGCTGAGCAAGAAATGAACCATTACTAAAGGCCTTTCCACATTCAATACATTCAAAAGGTCTCTCTCCAGTATGAACTCTCTGATGCTGAGTCAGGTGTGCAATCTGGCTGAAGGCTTTTTTACATTCTTTACACTGATAGGGTTTCTCTCCAGTATGAACTCTCTGATGTTGGGCCAGATGTGCATTCTGGCTGAAGGCTTTCCTACATTCTTTACATTCATAAGGTTTCTCCCCAGTATGTATTCTCTTATGTTGTGCCAAGTTTGCACTCTGGCTGAATGTTTTCCCACATTCAACACATGCATAGGGTTTCTCTCCAGTATGAATTCTCTGATGAAGAGTAAGGGATGAGCTCTGGTTGAAGACTTTCTCACAGTCATTACATTTCAAAAGTTTCTTTTCTACATAGACTTTCCTATGTTTCATTTCAACAGATTTTTTCCGGTAACTTTTCTTTTGTGGTTCATGCTTATGTTCTTTTTCTTTGGTGGGAAAACTCTGTTGTATGTCAAAGATTGTATCCTGGTGGAATGTTTGCCAAGATTTGTTATATTCTTTATTTTGAACTTCTGGAAGGATTTCCTTATGAGTGATGATTAACTGACTAAGATGTACCTCTTGACTTCCCAGCTGGTTCTTATACCAGTCCTCACTTTGACAGTCTTCTCTGAAATTGGGGTAGTCAAGGCTATAACTAAGATGTCTTGTTCCCACTGTCACAACTGTGGATGATTCTTCATATGCCTCTTGCTTTGATGAAAATTCACTGTTTTTAAATACATACTCCCAATCTAAAAGACATCAAGAAACAAATGTCTTTTGTATTTAATTCACTAGAAGAAACTTCTTAAACATGTGAATAAAATACATAACAAGTTAAAGGATTTAAAAGCTTATAATGCATTCTAAAATGATGACATTATAAATAACAAGAATTTAAGAGAGTTGATTAAGGAAATAATCATTGACAACCAGTAAGGTAAATATAAGAACAAAACAAGGTGGTCATCCAAAATCATAATCAGCTTTTTATATCTAAGTTAATAACCGACTTCAAACACCTTTTCTCTCTTATCATAGGTTATCCTGCATTCAAGCTAAGTTATCTTTAATAAGCCAGTTTTATGATGTTAACATGATTTAAAAACTCCACTGGAATCACAGGCCTAAAAACAACACTAGGCAGTATTAATATCCTTAATAGGATACATGTAAAACTTTATGGTTGTTCAGATTGTTCATAAAACTCTGTGGGTAAACATTTGCAGTTAGAAAAAAGTCTTCCTGAAAATCATTTTCTATGTAACAAATTCCAACCGTATGTAAATTTTCAATTGATCCCTAAGATGCCTTCATATAAGAGTAGTTTTCTATCAAACTGCTTGGTCTTACTAACCTAGCACAGAACTTAATTTGCCTTCCCGTGTTCAGTTCCAAATCAGATCACTTCATTTTTCTGCTTAAGATTTTCCTGCAGTTTCGTACTACGTTTATAATAAAGCCAAAATTCCTACCCTGGTTTACAAAACTCTACATGACCTGGTGTTCTCTGATCTTATATTCTACTACTCTCTTGCTTGCTTCCTCCACTTCAGTCATATGGGAATTCACTATATTTCCACTTTAGGAACACCAGACTTGCCATTTCTCTGCCTGAAAAGCACTTTCCACATATACCTGCTTGATCCCTTCTCTCAGTGCACTTCTTCACTTGAGGTTCTGTTCACATATTACCTCTTCAGTATGGCCTTTGCTGAATGTCCAATATGAAGTATTCCATACTCTTATGTTTCTCTTTCCTCCTGCTTTGCACTTCACAGCACTTAACTTATTTAATATCATATTACATGTTAACTTACTCGCTATTCTCATCAGAATGTAAACATTCATGTGTAGGAACTTTTTTCTCACCCTTGAACACCCATTGCCTAAAATAGCCTGGAAAGATAGAAGGTACTTAGTATCTTTGGAATAAATACTGAATCAATAATACATAAGCCACCACACTAATTCATCCTCTTATTAGAATGACATGCTTGCATGAATGGGGTAAATGTCTGAAATCAAATGGAATATTACTACTAAAATATTATAGTGGATAATGATATTTGGAAGGAAAAGAATCTGAAGGCAACATACTTAAATTGAGGCTGCTGACTCCCACTGTGCTGCCTCAGTGCCCTTCCAAATTCCACTTTCCTCTCTAAACAGTTGCAAATCACACTCATGAATGCCCTATAGAAAGTCAACATGAAAATTAAATTCTGAAGACTCATGGGTCAAAAAAGAAATATGAAATGACTGCCAAGGAGCAATGATCTAATTAAATAAGCCCAGAATTAGGTTGATAAAACTATAATAAGGAAGTAAAAACATAGGTATAGTCATTGATGAATACTAATTCTCATTAGACTGAAAAGTTAAGGATGGATGTTATAATCGTTACAGGCACAATTCTTACATTTTAGAGTGTATCAGAATTATATAAAACTTGCTAAATGACAGATTGCTATACTCTGTGCACAGAGTTTTTGATTGAGTTAGTGGAGGTTGAAGGCTGAGAATCTTCATTTCTAATAAATTCACAGGTGATGCTGCTGGTCTCAGGACCACATTTGGAGCATCACTGCACAATAGCACCCACTGGAAGCATAATATAAAAAGGTACAACAAGCCAGCAGATAAAATAAAACGGAATTATAAAAAATATTCAAACATCCCAAAAGAAGAGAGATGAGCAAATATTTTTTAATGAGAAATATTAAAGAGAAAACAATAGTAGACCCAACTCAAATTATACAAATAATTAAATATTAATGAACTCCTCATTTAGTTAAAAGGCAGAGTTTATAGGAACCAACAAAATGAAAGACACAATTATATGCTGTTTATAGAAACCTCACATTATATATAAGAATACATTAAAAATAAATAGTAAACAGATAAAGAAAGACGTAACATTCAAACAGTAAGCACAAGGCTAGACTGACTATATTCGTGTCAGATAAAATAGACTTTAAAACTGAGTATTACCAAAGATAAACAGACATATAGTAATAAAGGGATCAATTCACCGGAAAGAAATAATCTTTAATGTGTGTGCACCTAATATAAAGCCTCAAAATACATAAAACAAAAATTGAAAGTGTAAGAAATAGGTAATCCTATAGTCATAATAGGCAACTAACACATGCTTTGCTCAGAAACTGACAAAATTAGGAGAAAGTAGTAACAAAGAGGATCTCAACAGGGTTAACTACTTTGATCTAATTTATATTTATACAACACTACACCCAACACTTGTACATGTATTCGAGTACACACGGTGTGTTCAGTAAATAAGATAGACTATATTCTGGGGTATAAACCAAGTCTCTATAAATTCCAAAGTACCAAAACCAAGGTGAGTATGCTCTTTAACCTCAATAGAGGTTATATATCATGGGCCAAAGAGTATAGTAAGATAAATTAGAAAATATCTCGGTTGATAATGACAATACAATATATCAAAATCTGAGGGATACAGCTAAAACGGTACTTAAAGGAAAATCTAGTTTTCAAGTGCATATATTAGAAAACAACTAAAAGTCTAAAAATCAATAATCTAAGATGTCACCTCAAGAAGTGAGGAAAAAACCAAAGTAAACTTAAGGAAAGTGGAAGCAAAGTTAAGAAAGAAAATTAGGCCGGGCGCGGTGGCTCAAGCCTGTAATCCCAGCACTTTGGGAGGCCGAGACGGGCGGATCACGAGGTCAGGAGATC
>NW_012123598.1:1160714-1164519 GCF_000951035.1 Colobus angolensis palliatus
AAAAAAAAAAAAAGAAAGAAAATTAACAATACAGAAAAACAACAACAGAGGAAATAAAACAAAAGTAGGTTCTTTTAAAACATCAGTTATCAAGAAAAAAAGAATAGGTATCAGCAACACCAGAGGAGTTATCATTACATATCGTACAGCTGTTTTTTAAAAATGTTAATAAATTGAACTCAGATGAAACACAGAAATCTCTTGAAAGACATAGCCTACCAAAACTGATTCAACAAAAATCAGATAACCTGATTAACCCTATATCCATTAAAGCTGTTATGTAAAAAATACTTCAGGCCCAGATGTCTTCATTGGTGAATTCTATCAAATATTTAAGGAAGAAATAATATCATTTTATCCAAACTGTCAGAAAATAGAAAAAGATAAAACACTTTCCAACTTGGTTTCATAAGGCCAGTATTATCTTGATACCAAAACGAGATAAAAAAAATTATAAGAAAGTAAACCTGCAGGCCGGGCGCGGTGGCTCATGCCTGTAATCCCAGCACTTTGGGAGGCTGAGGTGGGCAGATCACGAGGACAAGAATCATGACCATCCTGGCCAACTAGGTGAAACCCCGTGTCTACTAAAAATACAAAAATTAGCTAGGAGTGGTGACGCGTGCCTGTAGTCCCAGCTACTCGGGAGGCTGAGGCAGGAGAATCACTTGAACCCGGGAGGTGGAGGTTGCAGTGAGCCGAGATTGAGTCACTGCACTCCAGCCTGGTGACAGAGCAAGACTCCGTCTTGAAAAATACATATATACAAATAAATAAAAGTAAACCTGCAGACCAATGTAGCACATGTACATAAGGCAAAATCTTTAATAAAACTGGGCAAATCAAATCCAGGAAAATATGAATAGCATCATCTTGACCAAGTAGAGTTTATCCCAAAAATGCAAGATTGGTTTCACATTTGAAAATCAATCACTGTAATTCGCCATATTAAAAGGTTAAAGAAAAAAAAAAATCACATGATCATTTCAACAGGTGTAGAAATAGTATCTGATCCATTTATTATAAAAATGCTCAGCAAACCAGGAATAGAAAGTAACATTTTCAAACTGATCAAGGACATCTAAGAAAAACTTATAGCTTACACCGACTTAACAGTAAAGATAGAATATACTTCCCCTTAAGATTGGAACAGCACAAGTACATCTCCTCTTAACCCTTCAATTACACATTAGACAGGAGGTCCTAGCCATTGCAATACATCAAGAAAAATAAGGTGTAAGGATCAGAAGAAAAAAAAAACTATTTGTAGATGGCATGATTGTCCATCCAAAAATTCCTCATAGACCTACAAAATAACTCTGAGGGCAACTATTACATGAATCTAGCAAGGTCATAAGATGTAAAGCTAATACAAAAATCAATTTACATTTTTTGCATACTAGTGGCAAACTATTAGAAAACTGAATTGTTAAAAAATTATATTTATTATAGCACTCAAAAAGCTATTAAACACTTAGGAAAAAAATTTAACAGAGTACCACTACACTGCATACTACAAAATATTCTTAAAATAAATTGTATTATTTTTCCTTTTTCTTTTTCAGACAGAGTCTTGCTATGTTGTCCAGGCTAGTCTCAAAGTCCTGGACTCAAGTAATCCTTCCAACTCAGCCTCTCAAGTAGCTAAGATTACCAGCACACACCACCAGCACACCCAACTTCGAGACATTTTTAAAGACTAATAAATGGCTTAATAAACCATACTTATATTAGAAGACTCAATGTTAAGAGGTCAGTTCTTTTTCCATTGATGTACAGAATCAATGTAATCCCAGCAAAAATCTAAGTTTTTTGAGTAGAAATTCTCAACTTCATTCTGTAATTTATATGAAATGCAAATGATCTAAAACAGTCAAGGCAATTTTACAAATTGCACTATCTGATATCAAAACTTACCATAAAGCTACAGTAATCAAAGCAGTATGGAACTGGTGAGACAACAGACATATAGATCAATGGAACAGAAGAGATTCCAGAACTATACCCACACATATGTGGTCAAGTGATGATCAGGAAAAGTAGCAAGGTGATACAATTAGGAAGAGAAAGTGTTTCCTGACAAACGGTCTTAGGGCAACTGTATATCCATATGGAAAAAATATGAACCTTTACCTCACACAAGACACATAAATTACCTCAAAATCATTCATAGAGCTAAAGGTAAATGCTAAAACTTTAAAACTCCTAGAAAAATATCTTTGTGACCTGGGAGTAGCAAGAATTTCTTAGATATAAGAAGCACCAACTAAGACAAGTTAATAAATTGGATTTTACAAGAATTGCAAACTTTGCCTCCAACAGAGGTGGTAGTAGAAAAACAAAAAGGCAAGCCATAACTGGCATGTATAAGCCAATACATATAAATGATAAATAACTTGTTTTAAGACAATATATAGAACTCTTATAACTCATAAGATAAACAATCCAATAAAACATGGGCAAAATATTTGAACAAATATTTTATAAAAGTTATATGCATGGCCAGTAAGCATATGAAAAGAGGCTCAACATTATTAGTCATTCCAGAAATGCATACTAAAACCACAACACAACTTTTAGAATGACTAAAATTAAAAATACTACTAATGATACCAAGATTTGGTGAGAATGTGGATTAACTGGAAGTCTCATACACTGCTAGAAGAATGGTATAATTCCTTCAGAAAACAGACAGTTTCTAACAGAGTTAAACATATACCTGTCATATAACTCAGTTCTTCCATCTTAGGTATTTACCCCCCAAAAATAAAAATATATGTTCACACAAAGTCCTGTACATGACAGCTGTATAGCAACTTTATTTATAATAGCCCCAAACTGGAAACAACCCAAATGTCCATCACTAGGTGAATGGATAAATGAAATGTTGCATTCATACTGCAACAATATAGATAAATTTCAAGATCATTATGCTGAGTGAAATAAGCCAGACATAACAAAATACATACTGTATGATTCCATTTACTTTAGATGCAAATTAATAAAAAACAACAAAGATCAGATTCATGTTTGTTTGGAACTGGGAGTGGAGAGTAGCACAGATGGAAAGACACAAGCTATCTTTTGGGGTGATAGAAATACTAAATGTGTCTTGATTGTGGTGACAGTTTCATGGGTATATGCAAGTGTCATCAAACTGTACAATTTACATGTATCCAGTTTACTAAATATAAATAATTCCTTAATAATAATACTGTCTGATCAAATACAATAAAACCAGAAAACTCTCTTTTAAACAACTCTGGGTGAAAAACAAAATTTTAAGGTAGATTATCTAGTATGAACAGCAGTAACAAAAACACTTACGTATCAGAATCTACAGGAGATAGACAAAGACAAACTAAGAGGAAAATTCATAGTCCTTAATCATCTCATTACTAAATAAAAGAATGAAATTAATAGATCAAGCTCTCATTTCAGCACTATGGAGATCAAAATAAATAAGAAAATTAGAATGAAAGAATTAGTAAGGAGAAAATATTTTATGAATTAGTATAAAAAAACAGAAAACTGGAAAAGAATACTAATACATAAATCCATAAGCTAGTTATTTACAAATAAACTTATTTATGAGCAGAGCAACCTAATAATACATGTATTCTTTTTTTTTTTTTGAGACAGAGTCTCGCTCTGTCTCCCAGGTTAAAGTTCAGTGGTTTGATCTTGGCTCACTGTAACCTCCACCTCCCGAGTTCAAGCGATTCTCTGCCTCAGCCTCCTGAGCAGCTGGGATTACAGGAGCCTGTCACCACACCTGGCTAATTTTTATATTTTTAGTAGAGGC
>NW_012123598.1:1165239-1169306 GCF_000951035.1 Colobus angolensis palliatus
TGTGTGTGTATTTTTAGTTTTACCATGTTGCCCAGGCTGGTCTCGAACGCCTGGGCTCAAGTGATCCACCCACCCTGGTTTCCCAAAAAGCCGGCATTATAGGCACCTGGATTTTTAAAAAATGAAACAAAGCAACCTGTATAAAACTAAAAGGCAAGGACAAGGAGATGCTGTGACATTTGGGTCCAACAATAGGAAAATGGGTTATCAGAGAAGATTACTGTCAGAGAAGACTGTAACTTGGGAGAGAATATAAACAGAGAGAACAAATTGAGGAGCTCATGCTAAAGATGCCTCAATATTTCTTCCCAGGCTTTGAATCTTTAAGAAAAGCTACTCAGGAAACATCAATGATGAACTGAAATCTTTCAGAATTGCTGAGCTTTTCCTGGTAATGGCTTCTATCTCCCTATTTCTCTCTCACTCACCAGAGCATGTGCCTCTTGTTCCCTCCTTCTTCACCATCCAGGGCTCTTTTCCTTGCTCCAATAATGAGATCACATCTGGCTTAGAAACAGAAACTCCTGCTTATAAAAAATAAAAGGGGAATTAGGCAGGTATATAAGTAAGATCAAGTTTCTGCATCATCAAGGTGGGAGCATAATGGGAGGGAGCTGAGGAATAAAAATGGGGAAGATGAAGCTGCCAGTTCTACAAATTCAACCTATTTTGGGAAGCACAAGAAAGGGAAATTTAGTGAAGGACATCAGAGGTTTCCCAACATTACACTGGAGCTCAGTCCCATGTACAGATTCTGAATTACAGGAGACGTCCTTACCCAGTGATACCAAGCTCCTGTAGTTCTCCAACATCACTTTCCTGTACAAATTCCTCTGAGCGGGGTTCAGCCATTCCCATTCCTCTTGAGAGAAATTTACAGCCACATCCCCAAATGTCACCAAATCCTGAAATGACATAAACACATTCTTGCTCAACTAGTGTTCATATCCTCACATGAGCCTAGGTTAAAAAGTTAAATTGTCTATACTTTTAGAGAGAAATATTGCACATAGCAAAACTTTCTGACAGTATCTTAGGTTCTGGGCAACACATGTCAGATAATTACTAGATGACTTCTTTGTGCTTTGTTTTGATATTCTGTCATGGAAAGTATACAATTTGAGAGATAATCCTACTGCTGGAGAAAACGATTTATAACACACACAAAATTGGAAAATAACAGAACACTGTAAATCGAGTATAAAATATGTTATTCATATTAAATGCCAGAGTATTTCTCAATATTGGAAAATCAGATACACTGGGGAAGTAAAGAGCTTCAAGGAGGAAACAGGCTGAGTTAAGCTTTTTAATGTGTACATGGTTGAACCTGGCATTTTTCCAAACTCAGTACAATGGAATGGTCAATGTTCCAGAGACATCAATAGGGTTGTATAAAAATACATATAAATATGTTTGATGCTTACAATATTGACTTTCCAAAATTAAATATATGTAATAGAAACAGTAAACAAAGTTTTATACTGACTTGCAAAAATATGGCTTAAATGTATACCATAACAGAGAGTAATCAAGAGGCTGAGTGACAGATCACCTGATGTGTGGAAGTATGCCACTGAATTTGTGCTTGGTGGCAAAGATAACATTTGCTAGTCAGCCGTCAAAGTGATGCATTTCATCGCACTGATGACCTCAGGTATCTCACATATTTTTTACATTTCATAGTACACATTTCATAATGACAACCTAGGTCTTGTGTGCTGTATTTTAAACACTTGTTTTACACAAATTCCTCCCCTGTAGATGGTTTAAATGAATAAAAGGCATATGGTTTGGATGAACAGCAGCTTGATGTCACAAACGGTATCTGAATCAGGCCAGAGGTGATGGTGCATGCCTAAAGTTCCAGGTACTCAAGAGGCTGAGGCAGGAGGATTGCCTGGCATGCTTGAGTCCAGCCTGGGCAATATAGTGAGACCCTGTTTCTAAAGACAAACAAACAAAAAGGTATCTGAATCAAAACAAGAAAAAATTTGTCACAGATAAAATGAAGTTGATCTCAAAGACTATGACTCTAATGTCTTGAGAAGAAGAGTACTATTACAATAAATGTCTGAATCTGTATAAGAAGGAATCAAAGAAGTACAATAAAAGTTATTTCAATATAGGACAAATTTCGGTTGGAAATAAAAATTTTCCTAAGACTGTGTGTAAGTGACAACAAGTGATTGCCTAACAGCTCTTGATAACCCCACTAAGTTGCAAAGATAGTTGGTAACTTATAAATATGCTACATAAGAGACAAAATAATATAATTTAAGCACTATTAATTTACTTAAATAGTGAACGTCTCCAAGTCTGATAATAAAATGCATCAAAAAATACCCACTGCTCTCACTAGAGAAACATACACAACTGTGCCTATTTGATGAGCAAGAGAGTTTTTAAAATGTTACAGTACAGCTCCCAAATACTACTACTGCATGTTGAAGTAAGGATCTTTAAGATAACATAGAACAAGACCTAGTTCGCTTCCTAAAAATTAAAAATGGGTCTTCTTCCTAACAAGATATATCAGCTCAAGACTTACCAGGGCTTGCTGTATGGTTAGGCATATGCATCTTGGTTTTGACATGTCACAGAGTAAAGCCTGCTCTTAAGCTGGGCTGATATAGAGATGGGATTCAATGGTACACACCTGAACAGCTATGCTGATTCCTTAAACACTGAAATATCGCCACACTCACTGGTAAACAGCTACTGCACTGAGTGCTGCTAGTGACCAGATTTCTCCGTAAGGAATTCAGCAACTGAAGATTAACGCCCAGCATGGCAGCAAACGCCAGGATCCCAGCTAAGATACGTTCTGCTGTGTGCCTTTGTCTTGTGGGTTGTCAAATATGAACATCAACCCTACCCTTACATGACTCTTTGCAGAGTAATGCTCCTGTTGAAGAAAGACTCAAATACATCAGTGATTTTATTTAGAAACCTTTTCAACGGGAAAAAAAAATGAGTCAGTGTTAACTGCTACTGTCAGAACGATGCACAAAAGTGTTAAGGAGGTTATCGATAAAGAAAGCAAAAGTACGGCTCCAAGAAACATCAATTACATGCATCAGCTGCTTAAAAAGCTTCCATCTCTGAAACACTTCTTAATACAAGGATATCTAAGGAAGTGACTTGTCGCTTCAAAAAAGAAAGGAATGTGAATCAGGTCTAAAAAGTAAAACTTGTGCTGGATAGGCCTGGGCACTGCTATTCATCCATTCTACTGTAACTCAAACACTTCAATAAAACTCTTTAACATTTTGTGCAGGAAGGCTGGGAGCGATGGCTCAAGCCTGTAATCCCAGCACTTTGGGAGGCCGAGACGGGCGGATCATGAGGTCAGGAGATCGAGACCATCCTGGCTAACACGGTGAAACCCCGTCTCTACTAAAAAAAAATACAAAAAAACTAGCTGGGCGAGGTGGCGGGCGCCTGTAGTCCCAGCTACTTGGGAGGCTGAGGCAGGAGAATGGCGTGAACCCAGGAGGTGGAGCTTGCAGTGAGCCGAGATCGCGCCACTGCACTCCAGCCTGGGCGACAGAGCGAGACTCCATCTCAAAAAAAAAAAAAATTTTGTGCAGGAAAGTGTTCCGCACACATCATTTATTGTGTAGACATTAGTGAAGAAGCTTTTGCTACACAAAGTCCTCAAGAGACATTTTTTAGCTGCACACATGAACTAATGCATTCTGTGTTTTAATTATCTGACATTTTCCTCTCAGCCAATGAGACAATGAATACCTTGCAAATGCTTTTTATAATTCTTTTGATGTAATTTAAAAATTACCATCATTAAAGAAACTTAAAAATATACTCTCCAGTATTTCTACCCTCAGTGATTTCCCCCCACTCCTTTTTTTTTAAATTTTATTTTTTGGGAGACAGGATCTTGCTCTGTCGCCCAGGCTGGAGTGCAGTGTTACGATCATGGCTGATTGCAATCTCAACTTGTAAGGCCTGAATGATTCTCCCAACCTCGGCCTCTCAAGCAGCTGGGACCACAGGCGCTCATCACCAGGCCCAGGTAATTTTTTAAATTTTTAGTACAGATGATG
>NW_012123598.1:1169716-1176188 GCF_000951035.1 Colobus angolensis palliatus
GATCTCAGCTCACTGCAAACTCCACCTCCTGTGTTCAAGCAATTCTCCTGCCTCAGTTTCCCAAGCAGCTGGGATTACAGGCGCCCGCCACCATGCCCAGCTAATATTTTTGTATTTTTAGTAGAGATGGGGGTTTCATCATGTTGGCCAGGCTGGTCTCGAACTCCTGACCTCAGATGATCTAGCCACCTCGGCCCCTCAAAGTGCTGGGATTACAGGTGTGAGCCACCGCACCTGGCTGGGTAAATCTTAATTTTTTACTATGATGTTGCATAGGTCTTGAATTATTTTTTTAAAATCGATTCATAGATGTCATTCTCTCCATTGAGACCAGGATTTCACAAAATTACTTAACCTCAAAAAAAATTTTAATTACACTGTTTTGACCCAGCAACAATATGGTCAAATTGTTTTTGAAGTGAAAAAAACAATTAAGGGTGGGAGTAAAGTGTTGGCTTGCACTCGAAGACATCCTCAAAGAGTTCTTCAGGTAGAAGTAAAACAGAAGGAAAATGGAAGCATGAAAACACAGGAATAAATGAAGAGTCCTGAAGCAGTAACTATAAATACAGCAATAACAATACTGTGGAGTTAAATCACCATAGGCATCTCATCCTGTTCAGGAAGCGATAAGGGTACTAATCATAGGAGGAAGGTTACAGAAGAAAGAAGGATTACTACATATGAGTAATGGATGAATATTATCTTAGAAAAGCCACTAAGAGAACAATAACAATTACGTGTAATTACTAAAATAATAAGGAAAAATACCTGACTTAACCAAAAAAAGCAAAAAAGGAGAAACAAAGGAAAAAAGAACAGATGAGATAAATGGAAAACAAACAGAAATACAGTAGTTTTAAAAACATATCTATAAGTATTATATTAAATATGTAATAAACACTAAAAGATTAAGATGATCAGGCCAGCTTTTTTAAAACTAGCCAATTATATGCTGCTTACAAGAGGCATACTTTAAATATAATCTTTAAAGGCAGAGGTTATCAAAAGCCAGGCATTAAAATCATCCTGGATACCTGTAATCCAGCTACTTGGCTACTTGGGAGGCTGAGGCAGGAAGATAACTGGAGGCCAGAAGTTCAGAACCAGTCTGGGCAACATAGTGAGACCCCATCTCAAAAAATAATAATAATAATCCTGGGAAACCCAATAAAAATGTGTTTTCTTAGGTGCCACCAAGAGACCATGATTCAGGAGGTCTGGGGTGGGGTCCTGGAAACAGCATTTGGGCTAATGGATTCCATCTATTCTATACATCACACTTTCAGCTTTTTCTTTCTTCTGTTACCAAATCAGTAGCAGGAAAGAAGAGGTGTCTAGCTCTAGCTATCCTGGTCTCACTCACAGATGAGGAATTCATCTGAATGCCTATTACCTACCGGGCACTATTCTAAGAGTCAGGAATACAAAGGTGAACAAAACAAAGTTCCTCCTCTTAATATTCTAACAAAGGAGAGAAACATTAAACATAAGGTCATACATGTCAGGTAGTGACAAGTGACAAAAAACAAAAGAAGGTAAAGGGTGATTAAGAGTGACAGGGTGTTTATTGCAGATGATATGGTCAAGGTAAGTCTAAACGAAGAGGTAAGGTTTGAACAACAATCTGAGTGAAATGGGAGGGCAAGCTATGTCAACATGTAGGGGGATGGGGGAGCAAATGCAAAAGTCCAGAGGCAAGAAAAAGCAGAGTACGTCTGAGAGACAGCAAATTCACTACTGTCATTAAAATGAAGAGAGGTAAATATTTGCAGAAAATGAGGTCTAGGAAAGCCAGGAGCTGAAGTACAAAGGGCCTTATAGGCCATGGTTAGGATACTGGATTTCATTCCAAGTAAGATAGGAAGGCAATGAAGGTTCTGGGCATGGGAGTGAAATAATGAGCCCCATCACAGTCTCGCTACAGTGTCCTTCATCATTTTCCACCACCCTCTTAATATCATCACTCACCATCATCGATGTTACTGACCCTCAATGTATATTACAACTTCTTACATCTGACTCAGTCACTAACTGGTCACGTGGACATGTCACTTTCTTCCCCTGGCCTCCTTTTCTTCATCTGTAGAATGAGAAACTTGGGCAAGATCACCCATAATTATCTTCCTGGCTTTACTGTTTTATAAGCCTAAGACTGTGCTGTCTAATACGCTAGCTACTAGCTACATATGGCTAAATTTAAATCAAGTAACATTACAAATTCAGTTTCTTAGTCATGCTAGTATATACAAGTCTTTGTAGCCACATCTGGCTAGTGGCTTCTATATTAAACACTGCAGATATAGAACATTTCTACTGTCAATCATCACAGAAAGTTCTATTGGACAATGCTATACTAGCTGATTTCTACATCTGCCTCACCTTACTCTTTCTCCATTCTCTATATTTTAACCTAGAGGTTTGTATTTTTTTATATATATTTAACCTATATAATGTTTTTAACCTCTACGAATTTTTATCTATGTGTAGAGAAATTTTTTTTTTACTAAATGAATATTCCATCCCTTCCCCATTGATTTAAAATAATATCAGTACATCATATAATTAAACTAGTACACATTAAATTCTATGAAGATAAAGACAGGGCCTATTTTATTTATCACAGCACTTAGCATAAGGTCTTTAATAACTATATGTTCGGTGAATGAATATTTCCATTCTTAGGAATTCTTATACTTGGATTTGTTTCTTAACATTATATGTTTCTTCTGGCTCCATTCCACACGAACTACTGTTTTCATTATTATAGATATATACAGCTTTTATTTTAATGTAGATTTAAGTGCTCTCCCATTACTCTTTTTCAAAAAAAGTTCTACTTTTTACATATTAATTCCACTAATCTTTTTTTTTTTTTTGAGGCGGAGTCTTGCTCTGTCACCCGGGCTGGAGTGCAGTGGCCGGATCTCAGCTCACTGCAAGCTCTGCCTCCCGGGTTTACGCCATTCTCCTGCCTCAGCCTCCGGAGTAGCTGGGACTACAGGCGCCCGCCACCTCGCCCGGCTAGTTTTTTGTATTTTTAGTAGAGACAGGGTTTCACCGTGTTAGCCAGGATGGTCTCGATCTCCTGACCTCGTGATCCGCCCGTCTCGGCCTCCCAAAGTGCTGGGATTACAGGCTTGAGCCACCGCGCCCGGCCAATTCCACTAATCTTAACTGGATGACCTAGAATAACATAGCTGTGGACACTCAGAATGTCCCTAAAATGGTATCTCATTATTCCCTGGAATACTATTCTTCAAAGCCCACAGAGTGCCTGGAAAAATCCCTGCCCTAGCTGACCCACACTTTAATATTCAAGACTCAACACATCTCACTCCTCAAAATCACTTTGAGCAAGAGACTTTGCCCTGTTCTGTGACTAAGACCGCCTGACAACCCTCCTGTCTTGCCTTCTTTTCAAACCTAGGTCTGTGGAAAAGCTTTATTTATGCTAGTGGTTACATCTGAACATACACCTCAATCTCAATGAATCAACTTACTACAGTGAAGGTTATCATATGCCAATGAGTGTATTTTTGCATCTTGAGAGCTTCTAACAGACACTAAACCCAGAGGAGGTGCCGAACTATTTCTTGAGTGAAGATAAAAATGCTGGCTGTGGAAAAAAAGATGACTAGGCTTTTGGAGACTTTTACTTGAAAGCAAGATATGAGGAATGAGTCACTGGATGAATGGAACCTTGTTAGGCTGGAGTACTTTGGAAGAAAAACAAAATGTTCGTATAACCTAAAAAATAAGATGGCATTTTAGGGAAGAGAGAAGAAATGCTTCCTTACCTTGGACATGGCTTTAAGGATTCCAGAATTTGACAGTTCTTCTGTCCTACTCCTTCAGGCTCCTCTCCAGGAGAGGGATGGTATCCTGAGAAAGTAAAGCTGGAGAAGGAAAAAAAGCCATAAAATGCCAGGCCTGCCCTGCAGCTCTCAGTATCATCAGCCTAGAAACCTTTCCTTCTCTTTCTCCTTCTTTCCCCAACCTCAGGAGTCAATTAGAGATATTGCTGAGCAAGTCATTTATATCTAAATTTACAATTCTTTTGCCCACATGCTTTGGATCTTAAGGATACAACATATGGGCCAGGTGCGATGGCTCACGCCTATAATCTCAGCACTTTGGGAGGCTGAGGCAGGCGGATCACGAGGTCAGGAGACCGAGACACGAGGCCAGGAGATCGAGACCATCCTGGCTAACATGGTGAAACCCAGTCTCTACTAAAAAATACAAAAAATTAGCCGGGTGTGGTGGTGGGCGCCTGTAGTCCCAGCTACTCGGGAGGCTGAGGCAGGAGAATGGCATGAACCTGGGAAGCAGAGCTTGCAGTGAGCCAAGATCACGCCACTGCACTCCAGTCTGGGCAACAGAGCAATACTCTGTCTCAAAACAAACAAACAAAAAAAAAACATACATGTTCTGTGCTTAAGTTGCCTTCCCATTTATAATTTAGAACAAAAACAGCAATTACACAATGGCATTACCAAGCAAGGATTTCCCCCCCTTTCACACACGAAGGCTCTTCATTGGAGTAATTATTCAAGACATCATGGTAATAAGGAATTAAGCCAAACTGGAAACCAGGTCTAACTTTTAATTCTTTCCACCCGATCATGATGTTGAAAGGAATTATGTCCCCACCCTTTCTGCAAGGATGAGAGATAAAGTTACAAAGTAAAATTTCTCAGAGAAAGCATCTCTATACACAGAGTGAGCATCAGAGGGTCCATGTGGTGTGGTGGACACTCGATCAAAGAGTCAAGATGGCCTACTTCAGGTCTTGGCTTATGACAACCCACAACTGAAAACTAATCTCTTGACTTTTCTGGGCAATCTCCTCAGAGAGAAAGAAGGAGAGAGGGAAAGAGGGGCAGGCTATGCATGAACAGTCATCCAAACCCCTATCATTAATTCTTATCTACCAGACCTCACTGTCTTGAAGAATAAAGCCATTACCTAAGAAGCAGCATAACTTAGTGGTAAGAACCGCTAGGCTTAAGGATCAGAACACCTGGTCTCAAACAGCCAAACCACTACATGCTACCTCTACAACCTCTGGCAAGTTAGGTAACCACTGCAAACCTGTTTCCCTATCAGTGAAACGGTAACTACTCCCTATCAATTGTTGGGAGGATTCTGAAATGATCTACATAAAGCATTGAGCACAGTGCTTGGTACATCCTTTCTTAAATAAATTTTCATCTTTCTGTCATTTATTTTCATAAATAGCACATGGTAGGTCTCCCATTCCTTTTTCCTGTTAAATTCCTCACATGCCCCCAGAGACTGAGAGGGATGGAAAAACTACTGTGCCAGACGACAAGCAGCCAGCGTTTTCAGGCTTAAGTCTGAGGCTCCTGTTTGTCTCTCCCTTTCCAGCTCTCTTCCCCTCTCCCTTTTTCCATCTTCTCCCCTTCATCTCCATCTCTCTGTCTCTCCACCACAACAGCAGTCTCCCAAACCCCAGAGAACACCAGCATCTCCAAGCACCCACACAGCTTCCTGCCCACAAAAATCACAGACAACAAACCACACAGTGTCTCACTCTGGCACCTCCCCTGGCAACCTATGGACATGCCCCCACATTGTAGCCCACCCTGCCCTCACAATGGGTCATATAAGGCCATTCTGAGTCACACTGTCACACTCACTGTCGGGATGACACACAGTGCTAAGTCACACAATCTCTGTCAGTCTCATATAATCACACACACTGTCATGCACAATCTGTCACATACAATCTTAGTCTAACACCACAAACTCTGTTCACATAGTTTCACATACAGTGACACACACACTGTCACACGAATTCTCAGCCGCAGTTTCACGTGGTCCCACATCAACAGCCACATATGGTACACAAGCACATAGCCCCACACACAGTGACATGGCCTCACATACTGTCACAGTGTCACATGATCCTACACACATGGTCAAACTCTGTTCACAAAGTCACACACACTGTCATACAGTCTTACATTATCCCGCACACACAGGTCACACACACAGTGACATGGTCTTACACACTGTTCACACACGGTCTACACATAGTGACAGTTTAACACTGTCACCCATTCCCAGTCTCACACATGGTGATGTGGTCTTAAACACATCCCACACGGTCCCATATACTGTCAAAGGCTCCCGCACACACAGGGACAACGGTCTCATACTGTCACACACATTCTCACACCCAGTCTCACACTGTCACACACAATCCCACATTTGTCCCACATGGTCTCACACTGACACACATATTCACACGCGGTCTCACACACATTCTCACAGTCACACACGGTCTCACATTCTCACACAGTCACACATGGTCTCACACACGGTTCCACACTGTCAAACACATTGTCACACACGGTTCCTTAATGTCACAACATTCTCACACACTGTCACACACGGTCCCACACACGGTGGCATGGCCGCTCCCGGCGTCAGCTCCATCCCG
>NW_012123598.1:1176683-1180416 GCF_000951035.1 Colobus angolensis palliatus
AGGGGCCGCTGGGAAATGAAGTCCAGGTCCGGCGCGGCGCAGAGGATGCTGGGATGGTGGCCGAGGGTCCCGGGAGGCCGCAGGTCTCCCCGCTCAGTTGCGGGTAGTTTCTGCTGCGCCGCCTTCCCTAGTAAGCCTACCTCCGCTGGCCTTCAGAACCCCACTCGGACCAGCTGAACCCTTTCAGGCCGTTCGACCGCCCGTTCACCCACCCGTTCCCCCTGAGGCCTGGGAGGACCCGCTCTGACTGCGCAGGCGCAGCTGGCTCGCGTCCCAAAGGCTGCCAGGCCCGGGTGCTAGCTCGGTGACGCGCACGCGCAGTAGCCGCGTCCGAGCTCAAGCGCTCCGGGTGGGGCTGGGAGCCCAGCGCTGAGAAAAGGGAGCCTAGAGGACCAGTGTGTGGCCAGAGCCAGCTGGAGAGGGGCCCGGCAGGACGTACGTGTGATTAAGCTGTCTGGCGGCCCGGGCTTTCTCTTTCCTTTCCCTTTCTGTTTCTTCTCTCTCCGCCTGACTCTGTTTTTCATTCGCCATTTATTGAGCGCCTACTGTGTGGGGCACTGTTGTAGGCCCTGGGTACACAGCAGTGAACAATCAGACAGAATCCCCACCTCATGAAGCAGCGTTCTAATGCGGGAAGAACTCAATAGGAAAAAATTAATAATAAAGGACACTGATGCCTATTGGGAAGTAATGCGTGTTGTCAAGAAAAGCGAAGCAGAATGTTAAGACCATTCTTTCAGTTCTTCCTTCCTTCAGTTAAGCCCTCTGAATCAGTGGAAAAAACAAAAAGTGTATTTTTTTTCCTATTTTCTCGACAACTAATCATAACAAGACTTCTCTGACCAAATATGGGGGAGTTCCCCCCACATGCCAAGCACCCGCATACCAAGCAAGCAGTGAGTTCGCTGAGTTCTGCAGCGAACACCAGCTGGGTGTTCTCCAGTTCAATTCCGACGCTGTCCACTTGGAGACGGGTCAGGCACCTTTCGCTGAGGGCTCAGTCCCCAAGCCTGCCTCCCCCTTCCCACTAGTCACAAGTCCAGTCTCTGGAACATCTGACCCCACCGGCTTCAAATTGGGATTTTCACCACCCCCTCTTTGCAGTTCAGCATTTTGCTAGAGTGGCTCACAGAACTCAGGGAACACTTATGTTTACTGGTTTATTATAAAGGATATTACAAAGGATATAGATGAAGAGATGCATAGGGCAAGGTACAGAAGAAAGGGTGTTGCACCCCGGAACCTCCACATGTTCAGCTATGTGGAAGCTCTCCGAACCCTGTCTTTTGGGAGTTTTACGGCTTCATTACATAGACATGGTTGATTAAAATCCTCTCCCCTCCTTGGGGTTGTGGGTGGGGTTGAATGTCCCAACCTTCTAGTCATGCCTTGGTCTTTCCATAACCAGTCCGCATCCTGAAACTATATAGGGGATGCCAGCTATCAGTCAACTCATTAGCAAACAAAGAGTTTTTACTCTTACTTTGTAGTTTCTAAGAATTTTAGGAGTTCTATGCTAGGAAGATCAAATATATATTTCACAATATCATACTCTCTTATTCCTATTCTTCAATGTTTTTGAAAATATTTTATAAACTCCTATCTCTAGTTCTGTCTCCCAATCCTGTACCATCCCTTCCAAAATCCTGTTATGCCCTTCAATTGCTTCATGTAATTGTCTGACCAAAGTTGCCAGAGACGAGCATCATAGAAGCTGGGAATTTTATTTGAGAAAATAAAAAAATGCAACTACGATAGCAGCAAATACTAACTGAAACTTCTTTTTTTTTTTTTTTGAGAGGGAGTCTTGCTCTGTTGCCAGGCTGGAGTGCAGTGTTGCTATCTCAGCTCAATGCAACCTCCGCCTCCCGGGTTCAAGCGATTCCCCTGTCTCGGTCTCGCAAGTAGCTGGGATTACAGGCACACGCCACCATGCCTGGCTAAATTTTTTTTTTTTTTTTTTTTTTGAGATGGAGTCTTGCTTTGTCACCCAGGCTGGAGTGCAGTGGCGCGATCTCAGCTCACTGCAATCTCCACCTCCCAGGTTCATACCATTCTCCTGCCTCAGCCTCCTGGGTAGGTGGGGGACTACAGGCACGTGCCACCATACCTGGCTAATTTTTTTGTATTTTTAATAGAAATGGGGTTTCACCGTGTTAGCCAGGATGGTTTCGATCTCCTGACCTCGTGATCTGCCAGTCTCGGCCTCCCAAAGTGCTGGGATTACAGGCGTGAGCCATGGAGCCCAGCCGAAACATTGTTTGTAATAAAATGTTGAACATAAACAATATGGCTACTATCGTGGGTAGCAACTGGATGGGGCCTGTATCAAAGGCGGTAAAGAATACAGTCTCTTATTGACCAGGACAGTTGTAAAGAAAGGCAGATGTATTAGAGAAAGTATGAAAATATATTGCAAGGTTGCAATGGGCAGCTCAGCAGAGGAGCTGTCTGCAAAGAGGCAGGAGCTGGAAGGGTTTTACAGGGTCATATAGGAGGGAGCTATGAGGAATGTCATTGTGACCTCAGGTTGTTTGATTAACCATCTCTCAGAACAATTGTTCATTGTTCTTCTCCACCTGGGGCCCCTTCCTCGTTGTTTACTTACCAGACTCCACAGCTACAAGTAGAAGAATGGTCAAATAAATAACAGTACGTTGTCTCAAAAAAAAAAAAAAAAATTTGCTGCCTCAAAAGAAGTAGCACTCTAACATAAAATTTCTCAGCAACGCAATTTTACTTCTATAGAAGGGTGCATCTTGCGATGGAGCAATGGTGAGAGCACACCTGAACAAGGGAGGGAAGGGGTTCTTATCCCTGATGTAGGTAGCCCCTACTGCTGCATCATTTCCCTACTGGCTAGGGTTGGACCACACAGTCTAAGCTAATTCTGATGGGCCATTTTAAAGACAGCAGGGGTAAGAGCCAGAGTGGTGGGGTGAGCAGTTTTGGCAGGAAAGACTGTTATGGAACAGGTGACTAAAGGTGACTTAGGTTAGAGTGGGTGACCGGGGTGACTCAGGATGGAGCAGGTGACCAGGGGAGCAGATGTGAACTAGTGATCAGAACTGGCAGGGAGGTTGTTTACTGAAACTAGGGGCAAGGAGATGAAGAGAATGAGGAAGTTAAACTTTAAAATGGAGAACAAAGAACTGAACATACTGACATACTGACTCGTTGAAGAGAAACTTAGAACTCACTGTCTTGAACAAAATTATGATTGATATCTTCCCCTCGCTTTTTCAAACCAGACAGACAAGACTTGTTTAAAATAAGGCATCAGTAAACTTCCAGATTTTGGCAGTCTTTTTGACATTTCACAGATGCGTGAAGAGAGTAGGCATCTTTACGAAACCACCTTTGCAAAGACTGTATCCGTGAGAAAAATTATTACAGTAAACTGAGCTAACCCATCTATCTTGCCTTTCCCTTAATTATTCCTGGGCTATAGGGCTGAGCTAACTTTGGAACACACTTACACTATAGTTTAAATAACAGGCTTTGCCCAAAACTCAACTGCTTTTGTAAAGCGAATGGGAGCTATCCGTCTGAGAGGAGAGGAGGATGGGTCCTGCTAAGGTGGTGCCATTATTCAACTGTCAGCCATTATTCCAAAGGTTTTAAGATATGCAACTTACGGCCGGGCACGGTGGCTCAAGCCTGTAATCCCAGCACTTTGGGAGGCCGAGATGGGCGGATCACGAGGTCAGGAGATCGAGACCATCCTGGCTAA
>NW_012123598.1:1180466-1185199 GCF_000951035.1 Colobus angolensis palliatus
AAGGTCAGGAGATCGAGACCACGGTGAAACCCCGTCTCTACTAAATATACAAAAAATTCGCTAGGCGCTGTGGCGAGCGCCTGTAGTCCCAGCTACTAGGGGGGCTGAGGCAGGAGAATGGCGTGAACCCGGGAGGGGGAGCTTGCAGTGAGCTGAGATCCGGCCACTACACTCCAGCCCGGGCGACAGAGCAAGACTCTGTCTCAAAAAAAAAAAAAAAAAAAAGATATGCAACTTCCCCAATTACTACTGCAAATAACATCACCACTGTAGAACCTCAGATTGGCCTTTTGAGATATCTTTTTGGGTTTTTTCATGTCTGACACCCATGGCTCCACCTGGACCTGATGGTTCCATGTGGACTAACCAACCCAGCTCCCGTGGCACCACCCAGCAGCAATTCAGCCCACACAAGGAGAGCTTTGACCCCCTATGATTTCATCTCCAGCCCAACGAATCAGCAGCAAGCACCTGTTACCTGGCCACCCCCACCCCTTCCCCCAAACTGACTTTGAAAAACCTCTAATATAAGAGCTTTGGACGAGCTGATTTGAGTACAAACTCCATTTCCCATGTGGCGTGGCCAGCCTCATGTCTGTTAACCTCTTTCTCTACTACAACGCCGTGGTCTTTTTTTACGCAGTCAGCAGGAAGAACACCTTGGGCAGTGGTTACATTTAGCCGAGGAGGCTAGATGGTAACGTTTTTTATTTTTAGCCATTATCTCTTAAGCTTCTCCTTTTGGCAGAACCTTCTACAAAGCTTGGTGAGAGTCACGAAGTAAACTTTGATTTGCTTAAAAGCCACATTTATTCTTTGTCTCAGGTGAGCAGCAACTATTTGGGCTGGTGGCGCAGAGGTAAAAGAACTTACCAAGACAGTTGTGGGTAAAGAAAGGCAGATTTATTAAAGACAGTATTAAAGTATGTTATCAGGGAGTGACAGGCAGAATCAGCAGAAGAGGAGCTGACTGCAAGGAAACAAAGGTTTGCTGGAGATTTTATAGGATGGTTCCTGGGCTGATTGATAACGCCAAGGCAGCAGGGAGCTAACCTGCATTCTTCTGTCACCCAAGGTTTTTGATGATAAATGTTTGCGTGCGTTTGATGATAAGCAGGAAGTTTGTGAGTTATGTTCATGATTTGCTCAGGAGGGCTATATGTCCTGGGCCATAAAGAAAAGCAAGCCTATAGCATATCTGCTTCCTTTTTTTGTTTATATATCCTGGACCATGAAGAAAATGCAGATCTATAGCTTATTTGCTTTATCTATTTGCTTTCTGCTGGTCCCACCAGCCTGACTCCTTTTCCCTAAGTAGGAATCCACATTCTTCCTAATGGGTAATCAGCAGACGTATGTCTACCTAGCACACCTAAGTTTAACATAATTATCTAAATGCAAAATCTTGAGGAATAAAGACAAAAAAACCCTCTACCAGGCACAGTGGCTCATGCCTGTAATCCCAAGTGACATAGGAGTTTAAAAGAAATTATTTAGGCAGATAGGGTAAGGAAATCCTCGGTATGGTTTTCCTTTTAATGAAAAGCAGCCCCCGAGTCATTTCTTTTCTAACAAAGAGCAGCCTGAAAAATCAAGCCTCAGACATAGATAAGCAAGCTGGAAGCTTGCACAGGTGAATGCCAGCAGCTGTGCCAATAGGAAAAAGGTAACTGGGAGCCAGGCATGTCCAACATGGCAGCTCCATCTTCCCTTTTGTCAACCAAAAGGGAAGTGTACAGTAAGGAACAGACAGCATGGCCTTGGCCAGGTAGGGACTCCATCTGCATAATAAAAGATTAGGGTGGGACAGCCAGCTTCTGATTGGCACACCTGGTCCAACCAATCTTTGGGGCCTATGTAAATGAGACACCACCTCCTGAAGCCAGTCTACAAAACCCCGTGCCCTGTGGAAGACCTACCTGGGAGCCCTTCTCCCTCTGCAGGAGCTAGAGCTATTCTCTTTTCTCTTTCGCCTATTAAACCTCTGCTCTTAAACTCACTTCTTGTGTGTCCGCGTCCTCGATTCCCTCGGCGTGAGACAACGAACCTCAGGTATTTACCCTAGACAATGGTGCAGCTTCATCAGCATTTTGGGAGGCTGAGGCAAGATGATCACTCGAGCTCAGGAATTCAAGACCAGCCTGGGCAATACAGTGAGACCCCCATCTCTAAAAAATAAAAAAAGAAAAGAAAAATTAGCTGGTGTAGTGGCACGCACCTGTGTTCTCAGCTACTTGGGAGGCTGAGGTAGGAGGATTGCTTAAGCTCAGGAGGTTGAGGCTGCAGTAAGCCGTATTTGTGCCACAGTGGCAAGCCAGATCTCACACAAGCTGAACAGGCAGGCCTCCCTAACAACTGTTCCAGCATTGACTAAATGGTTAGGTTAAATATTAAAGGCTGAGAGAGCCAGTGCCCTAACACAAAGGCTGCTGATTTGAAGCATGACAAGATAATGAAGGAATGGTCACACTCCTCATCCCAGGATCCATTTAGGATTAAACAAGTTTTATTGAGGGTCTAAAGGCACTCCCCAGACCTCCATAACTTAGTAGGAGACAAGGTAAGGGTAATCACCTTTGGCACTTGGACCCAACTAGAGTAAGTAAAATTACTGAGGCTCTGGAGAAAGGTTCCCAAGACTCAGACCTTAGTTATAGATTAGAAGAAATTAATCACTTATATCTTTAGATGAATGCACACTTACATGTAGACATATAGCTTAGAAGGTGGATAAGCATTGAAAAACTTTGTAATTTTGAGTTGTCTGGCAATATTTTTCTGGCCCTCTCCCTGTACCTGGTTGCAGAAATAAAACTCTTCTTTTACATCAACATCTTGTTATTGGGCTGCGAGAATAAGCAGCCTGGCCCTTGGTTCAGTCCAGGAACACCACTGCACACCAGCTTGGGTGACAGAGTGAGACCTTGTCTCTTAAAAAAGTCCTCAGAGGCCGGGCACGGTGGCTCATGCCTATAATCCCAGCACTTTGGAAGGCCGAGGCGGGCGGATCACGAGGTCAGGAGATTGAGACCATCCTGGGCAAGATGGTGAAACCCCGTCCTACTAAAAAATACAAAAAATTAGCCGGGTGTGGTGGTGGGCGCCTGTAGTCCTAGCTACTCGGGAGGCTGAGGCAGGAGAATGGCATGAACCTGGGAAGCAGAGCTTGCAGTGAGCCAAGATCACGCCACTGCACTCCAGTCTGGGCAACAGAGCAATACTCTGTCTCAAAACAAACAAACAAAAAAAAAACATACATGTTCTGTGCTTAAGTTGCCTTCCCATTTATAATTTAGAACAAAAACAGCAATTACACAATGGCATTACCAAGCAAGGATTTCCCCCCCTTTCACACACGAAGGCTCTTCATTGGAGTAATTATTCAAGACATCATGGTAATAAGGAATTAAGCCAAACTGGAAACCAGGTCTAACTTTTAATTCTTTCCACCCGATCATGATGTTGAAAGGAATTATGTCCCCACCCTTTCTGCAAGGATGAGAGATAAAGTTACAAAGTAAAATTTCTCAGAGAAAGCATCTCTATACACAGAGTGAGCATCAGAGGGTCCATGTGGTGTGGTGGACACTCGATCAAAGAGTCAAGATGGCCTACTTCAGGTCTTGGCTTATGACAACCCACAACTGAAAACTAATCTCTTGACTTTTCTGGGCAATCTCCTCAGAGAGAAAGAAGGAGAGAGGGAAAGAGGGGCAGGCTATGCATGAACAGTCATCCAAACCCCTATCATTAATTCTTATCTACCAGACCTCACTGTCTTGAAGAATAAAGCCATTACCTAAGAAGCAGCATAACTTAGTGGTAAGAACCGCTAGGCTTAAGGATCAGAACACCTGGTCTCAAACAGCCAAACCACTACATGCTACCTCTACAACCTCTGGCAAGTTAGGTAACCACTGCAAACCTGTTTCCCTATCAGTGAAACGGTAACTACTCCCTATCAATTGTTGGGAGGATTCTGAAATGATCTACATAAAGCATTGAGCACAGTGCTTGGTACATCCTTTCTTAAATAAATTTTCATCTTTCTGTCATTTATTTTCATAAATAGCACATGGTAGGTCTCCCATTCCTTTTTCCTGTTAAATTCCTCACATGCCCCCAGAGACTGAGAGGGATGGAAAAACTACTGTGCCAGACGACAAGCAGCCAGCGTTTTCAGGCTTAAGTCTGAGGCTCCTGTTTGTCTCTCCCTTTCCAGCTCTCTTCCCCTCTCCCTTTTTCCATCTTCTCCCCTTCATCTCCATCTCTCTGTCTCTCCACCACAACAGCAGTCTCCCAAACCCCAGAGAACACCAGCATCTCCAAGCACCCACACAGCTTCCTGCCCACAAAAATCACAGACAACAAACCACACAGTGTCTCACTCTGGCACCTCCCCTGGCAACCTATGGACATGCCCCCACATTGTAGCCCACCCTGCCCTCACAATGGGTCATATAAGGCCATTCTGAGTCACACTGTCACACTCACTGTCGGGATGACACACAGTGCTAAGTCACACAATCTCTGTCAGTCTCATATAATCACACACACTGTCATGCACAATCTGTCACATACAATCTTAGTCTAACACCACAAACTCTGTTCACATAGTTTCACATACAGTGACACACACACTGTCACACGAATTCTCAGCCGCAGTTTCACGTGGTCCCACATCAACAGCCACATATGGTACACAAGCACATAGCCCCACACACAGTGACATG
>NW_012123598.1:1190369-1192239 GCF_000951035.1 Colobus angolensis palliatus
GTCTCTACTAAAAATACAAAAAATTAGCCGGGCGCGGTGGCGAACACCTGTAGTCCCAGCTACTTGGGAGGCTGAGGCAGGAGAATGGCGTGAACCCAGGAGGCAGAGCTTGCAGTGAGCGGAGATCGCGCCACTGCACTCTGGCCTGGGTGACAAAGCGAGACTCCATCTCAAAAAAAAAAAAAAAAAAGTCCTCAGATAGAGAAGGCCACACGTATTTTATCCTGAGTTGTCACAAGGAAGATGCAATACATTTATTTTTCTCCTGGATTAGTACTGGAGAAAAGCCTTTAATCCTTTTTCTTTCTTGGCTATGGATGTCCAGTTGCTGCAGCACTGTTTGTTGAAAAGGTTATACTTCCTCCATGGAAATTTATTATTATTATAGTGCACAGATTTTAGGTCAGAAAAATTGGGGGAGGTGCCCAAGTTCATTCAGAGAGTAAGTAGCTAAAATTGGGTTAGAGCCCACTTTGTCGTTGGGTGATTCCTTGCTTGGATTACTATGCACAACAGAATAGGGCCCACCTCCCCACAGCTGATCTCATTTGAGTGATAATGGGTGATCCTGAAATAGAAGGAATCTGGCAGAAGGATGGATATGGCTGGGTGGGGTAGGGTGGTCGGTAACAGGAGAGGGAGCTGCTGGAGTAACTCTGCATGTGCTTTGGCACAGGAATGTGTACTGGGAAGTGGCTGACTAAAGACCCATGGATTCCATGGAATGGAGAGGCCAGCTCAGAGCATTCTCATACTCTTAAAAGGAAGAAACTGGAAGCCACCTGCTAAGTGGACCCTGAATGATCCCTGCCTCCTAGTATGTATACTCTTGTGTAGCCTCCACCTACTTAGACTCACAGCTGATTTTGTGACCAAGCGTATAATGGTGTATGACTGCAGAGGCTTGGTTCAGAGTCAGAAGTGGCCATTTCATCATCTTCTAAATTTCTCTCTGGCAGATTAATAAATGTGAGAAAGTAAAAATGGTATAGAAGAAAGCCTTAGAGATGGCTGGCTTTGCACCTGTTTGGTCCTTTTCCTTCCTTTCCTCCATAAGCAAATACTGACGCACGTACATATAGACACACTCACACAGTGGGATGTTAAAGGGAAACTAGAGCCACTCGCCCCTTCCCAAGATCAGAGAACCTAGGAAAGATGATGACTTTTTGCATCTACCCTCTGCTCTTGAACTCACAACACTGTCCTGAACCACAGATAAGGTCAAGTAGGATAAATCTACAACTGTCTCCTCGACTCTCTGCTCACAAGTGTGAAATTCAACCATCTTTGCGGAAGTTGTCTCTTAACCAACCTCTGAGCTTTGCTTCTATTATTACATCATTTTATTTGACCCTCAGGACAAAACTGCAAGCCCAGCATTACATTCTTCCTTTTATGGACAAAACGAAACAAAACAAAACAAAACTGAGATAGGCATGAAGAAACTAATAAATGGCTGAAATGGCATTTGAATCCACACCTGTCTAACTCTAAAAGTGTGCTTTCTACCACATCACTGTGCCTGCAAGGAAAATACACCCTCTTACCCTCTCCTGAATAATGTGTAAAGAGGCAATATGGTGTGTTTTGGAAAAAGCATCTTTGCAGAAAGAAAGCATTAGTTTCAGTCACATCATCATCTCTATCCAGCAGCAGTAGCATTATTTTACACATATTAGCTCAGTTACTCCTCCCAAACAACTCGATGTGTTAGATGCTATAATCATCCTCACTTTCAAATGTAGAGACCCAGGCACATCTCTAAGACTAGAGTTCGGCCGGGCGCGGTGGCTCAAGCCTGTAATCCCAGCACTTTGGGAGGCCGAGACGGGCAGATCACGAGGTCAGGAGATCGAGACCATCCTAG
>NW_012123598.1:1192450-1202152 GCF_000951035.1 Colobus angolensis palliatus
GGCAGAGGGAGACTCTGTCTCAAAAAAAAAAAAAAAAAAAAGAAAAGACTAGAGTTCAGGCATTCTGGCTCCAGTCTCAGAGATGGTTAAGGGTTCACACTCTTACCCACTTATTACACCATAGAGCTCACCAGGTCTGAGGAAAACAGGATCAAATCAAAAGACAGAGTAACTCAGGACTCCCGGCCTGACTCAAGGACAAACTGTTCCATCTCGGACAGGGAGGGCTTCCTCATTCTGAGACCCAGAATAACACGTCCTGACCGGCATCTGGCACTCGGGACTCCTCATCATACTGGACCACACTGGCTCGGGATGTGTAAAGTCCTGGGCTTCTCACACGTGATAGCACCGCCTAAAAACAAGAGAGAATTAACACCTACCTGTGGCGGTCTGGTATTTGGCCAAGAGATGCCGCCCCATAAAACTCCTTTACATCTTTATAACGTTTTTATTTCGCGTTCTCCTTCATAACCCACATTTAATTCTCCATATATGTAATGTTTAAAATAAGTTACCAGATAAACTCTTACGCTTCCAACTTTAAGGCTCCTTCCAAACCTTCTGGTAAAACTGCTGTTCCACGGAGATGGGAACTTAACGGATGAGGGAATCTTCCACAGCCGCACACAATTGTGTATCCGCCGCTAAACGGTCCCAGTCACACATTCAGCGACCCATGCGGAGTCAGAAGCGACCACTACACACCCTGACAACAATCATGCACACACAGTGACAGCCCCTTGCCCACTTGGTCAGTCGCACACAATCTCTCGCTAGAGAATCACACACAGATAGCACAGCACCAAGAACCCCCAGGAAGGGACCCAGGGACTCGAACACACAACTCTCTCCCGCGCGCAGGGCAGGCACGCCTGCGCGCGGCTCACTTCGAAACATCGCGAGATCCGGTTTCAAGACCGGGCTGCTGCCTTCACGCCTAGAGACTATGTTTCCCAGAAGTCACTGCGGCGCCGGCCCTATCATGGCGCAGCATCGCTGTGCTTTGTGCGTCTGCGCCATCTTCCGGCTGCGCACGGCGAATCCGCCGGTACCGTGGTGGAAGCGCGCCGTGGGCTGCCGGGGGCGCGGCAGCGGTGGCACTTGGACCCGAGGAGGCGGCAGGTGAGGGGCTCCGGAGCTTTCCAGGTGCTCTGGGGTCCAGCAGGAGCTGGTGCCGCGGCCAGGCGGGTCTCAGGCCTGAGAAGAACTGAGACTTCTCGCCCCATCGTCGCTCTCTGGCTTTACCGGCGTGAGACTACATTTCCCGCCGGCCCTCGCGGCGCGCGCCGGCTGGCGCCCCCTTTCTGCGTCCGGCCTTATAGGCCAGGTGCATGGACCCCTTAGGTGGGTGCGCAGGGGTCTCCGACCCCCTGAAATTGCGGATGTTTTGCATTCACTGTTATGCGTGCTTTTTTTTTTTATCTGAGAGGAAATCTTGTTTGATGAGGTTCTCAGTTGCAAGACCCCAGAAGATTTAGAACCACTAGTTTAGAAAAACTTATACTTGGAAACATTTTATATGACCTTGTTCAAATTCTATGTCCAGCAATGGAGAAACACTTGAGTGAATCACAGGCCATCCTGTGTAAATAGGATATGGTGCAGTTAATACAAATAATGCTTACAAAAGTGATCATAATAAAGAAAAGCTGCCTATTACATCATATTAAGCAACATTCATAATTATTTCACTTACAAGTTACTTAGAACCAAATGTTTGTAATGCAATAGGCACTTTATGTACTCCTTTACAAAATACTTCTTGTTTAACAGTGAGCTCAAGAACTGGTTAAATGATAACACTGCAAATATTTGGGTGTTTTTCCTTCCAGTTGTTTTGTTTTGTTTTGTTTTGTTTTTAGCCTGTGTGTTAGTGAGTTTGACTTCTTTTTGCTGAATGTTCTCAGAGAATCCAGTAATTAATATCTTTGCTTGTCAGTTTTTGATAGTCATTTTAGATAGTCACTTGGCATCGCATTATATGGCTGCGCCAAAAATGATTCAACCACTTGCTTACTTGTGGACTGGCTTACTGGCTTACTTATGTACTAATTTTCAGTTCTATTATTTAGCAAATATTATTGGGCCTGCAGCTTTGTGCACTGCTGTGTCTCTGTGGAAGGACACATTTATGTGCTGATAATGGAGCACTGGGCGTACTGCGTGTGATTTGTCTCTTACTGTTCCTTGCAAGTCTATCCCATTTGTTGATGCAAGGCATGCTCCATGAAGTGGTGTCCACAAAGCCTCAGTTTGGGCTGTAAAGGTTTTTGTAAATTCGGCAATTGGGAAAAGAGCCAGGTAGACTTTTGAAGATGGTACATTTGCTGCAGGAAAGAGTTAAATGGCCTAGTCCTGGAAAGGCTTTATTCTAGGCTGGGGCTATGCAAATTATGCAGGCCTTCTATGCTTCCTGGCTTGAGGGAAGCCTTCCTTGTCCTTGAGGTAACATGTGGGTCTCAGTCACTAGAACAGCCCACAGCATCCCTGTCTCAGTCTTGCATCTGCAACAAAACAGAACCACACTGGATGTTTAGGGGAAATGGGAGGGAACGGACCACTGGTTTCGTTTTGCCTTGCAGCAGCTAAAGCTGGTTTCCTGGGGTTGGGTGAGGATCCCTTTGTTCCCCTCCCCCACCCATTTTCTTGGTGGGCAGAGGGGCAAGCAGGTGGGAACTTGTAACTTTGGCATTCTAGGAGCTGTGAGGCAAGCCTAGCCTCTCATATTTGCTCTTTCCTCCCCCAGCTCTGCCATCGCAGGACTCTGCCCTTCCCCAAGAGAGGAACCAGGAGGAGGACCTATCAGCCCTTGAAATTCTAAAAGTCATGTCCCTTGTGAGTTTTAAAATCCCACAAATATTTGCTTTCCTTATCTTGAAACTTTTCACCTGGGTTCCATCCAGGAATTTGGTTCTCAGACTTTCCCATTTTAGGGAATAAAAGGACCAGGCAGGAGTCCCCTCTCCCGTTGTTCTCTCCTCTCTGACAAATGCCCACAGATTTATTCTCTATAGCATTCTGCATCTCCTGATGGTTTTCGTCTGCTAGGAGGAGAAACTCATTTCCCTGTATGAAAGAGAGCATCCTTTGTAAGAACTGAAGTTTGAAGAGATGGAAATGAACGCTTAGGAGCAATCGCATATAGAAAAGCAGGGGAGATGGTGGTGGTTGGTTTCAATTTCAGCGCGTGGTACAGTGTCCTGCTTTGGGAGTGATTAATGATTGGATATGTAATGGAGGTTTGGCTGGGAATCCATCAAGATTCGATGCCAGAGTTAAAGTCTAGTTTGACGTTGAACACAGCATTTGAATCTGGGACATCCTCCATTAGTTTCTTTAGCTTAAGAGCAAGAAAAGTACAGAGCTGAGGATGGTGAGTGATACAGAAAGTGAGAGGATCGGCTAGGTGGGTGAGTGGTCAGGGCTTGGAAAAACCTTAGAGATCTGATCCAACCTCGGGATCCAAAATAAGAGGATGTTTGGGTCATTCATTTCACTTGATAGAAAATTGTACACTGAATAAAAGTGATCTCCATGGTTTTTCCCATGAAGAAAAATGCTTGTGTTATGTTCCAACATAATGATGAACTTTCATCTCCAAGAAATTCTTGACTTATATGAAAATCCTGTATCTAAGATAGACAACATGTTTCCATAATTAAAAGAAAATAAAATATTTGGGGAAAATCCATCAGAAATATTCTTTATTGTTATTGTTATTCCAAAAGATAGAAATGATAGGTCTCACCTTGAGAATTTATTGTATGCCAAGTACAGAGTGGGCAGTGTGCTTTATTACACTGTTTCTTACAATAAGGAAAACTCCGTTTAGCTTGATTTTAATTTTCATCCCAGACGTGTACACAGAGCTTTGATTTGCAGTTAAAAGGGAGTGTTTGAGAACATTTGAACATTCTGTTTTACTCATACCCATTTCTTCTGTCACTTTTCACATTCAGTCCCACCCTTCTTGTTCAACAAAACCACCACCCTCCTGCAAAGACCTGCCCCACCTCCTTTCATCCCACTGTGAACCATTGGAATACATATATATCATACATGCCTGCCATTCCAGGGGTCAGAATTGTTCAGGGATGTGGCTATAGTCTTCTCCCAAGAAGAATGGCAGTGTCTGGCACCTGCTCAGAGGGATTTGTACAGAGACGTGATGTTGGAGACCTACAGCAACCTGGTCTCACTGGGTAAGGTGATCTCGTCTGTTAGTTTGGAGGTTATCCTTGGGCATGTTCCTTCCTGGACAGTTTTTTGGGTGCTTTTCAGTCTTATGACTGGTCATTTTTGACGGGTTAAAGGGCAGCGCTGTCAGCTGAAGCTGCATCTTCCCCTGCCCTCAGGCAGTTGTACCATCTTCCTCTGGCACTTCTTGCAACTGCCTCTCCTGCTTGATGACCAGGTCCTGGATCTGAATTCTGGGGCCCTCACACCATAACCAGGTGGCATGTTTCTTCTCATCTCCAGGTCTTGCCATTTCCAAGCCTGATGTGATCTCCTTCCTAGAGCAAGGCAAAGAGCCCTGGATGGTGGAGAGGGTGGTGTCTGGAGGCCTGTGCCCAGGTGAGTGAGGTATCAATGGGAAGGGAATAGCCACTGCAGGTATCAGGTCAGCTGGAAGTAGCCCTTTGTCTTAGAAAATCTTCCCTGCAGGTTGCTACATTCAAAGCTTATGTCTTAAGTGTTGTCATCCTCTCCTCCCAACCTCCATTCTCTGAAAGGCCCCAGTGTGTGTTGTCCCACTCTGTGTGTTCATGTGTTCTCATCATTTAGCTCCCACTTATAAGTGAGAACATGCAGTTTTTGGTTTTCTGCTCCTGTGTTAGTTTGCTTAGGATAATGGCTTCCAGCTCCATCCATGTCCCTGCATAGGACATGATCTTGTCCTTTGACCATTTTTCTAAAGGAATGTGTATCGGTTTGTTTGAATTTTGGAGAGTCAGTTAACAAGTACTTATAAGCTTTTATTAGGCACCATGGAATATGTCACAGTATACATTGATGAGGCAGGCAGACATTATCCTTGCTTTCAAGGAACCTACACTGCAGTGGGAAAATAGACATGAAATCATACAGACACAGGGACATGAGCTAATATGTGAAAGAAAAAGAACAGGTTGAGTCAGGGTGCATGGTAGGGCCAATGGCCTCTTCAAGGATAAGGCGTTTCAGTTGAGACATGGAAGGTGTGATGTAGCTGGGGAATACCAATTGCAGCCAGTGAGTATGAAGGACCTGAGCAGGGAGCCCTTGGGACCTCTGAGATAATGGATGGCCTCTGTGGCTGAGGTCAGTGAACAAAGGGAGGAACACAAAGAAATACCCTGGGGGCCGGGCGTGGTGGCTCATGCTTATAATCCCAGCACTTTGGGAGGCTGAGGCGGGCAAATCACTTGACTAGCCTGGCCAACGTGGTGAAACCTCATCCCTACTAAAATCACAAAAATTAGCCTGGTGTGGTGGCACATGCCTGTAATCCCAGCTACTTGGGAGGTTGAAGCATTGCTTGAACATGGGAAGTGGAGATTGCAGTGAGCCGAGATCGAATCACTGCACTCCAGCTGGGCCAAGAGAGAGAGACTCTGTCTCCAAAAGAAAAAAAAAAGATAAGCTAGGAAACGCAACCACATTAAGAAGTTTGGGCTGTGCACTGTGGGCAGAGGGAAAGCAGTGTAGAAATAGAGCCAAGCCATGATTTTATGGTCCACCTTGAGAGGATATTAACTATTGTGCTTCTCACATATTATTCACCTGCTAGTTTCAGAAGTCATTGATAGTTTTCCCTTAGATCAGATATGATTAATAGTTACAAAATAGTGATTTTTTAAAACCTCTATTCTTCTACTGGGCGCGGTGGCTCACGCCTGTAATCCCAGCACTTTGGGAGGCTGAGGCGGGCGGATCACAAGGTCAGGAGATCGAGACCACGGTGAAACCCCGTCTCTACTAAATATACAAAAAATTCGCTAGGCGCTGTGGCGAGCGCCTGTAGTCCCAGCTAGTCTGGACGCTGAGGCAGGAGAACGGCGTGAACCCGGGAGGCGGAGCTTGCAGTGAGCCAAGATCGCGCCACTGCACTCCAGCCTGGGGGACAGAGCGAGACTCCGTCTCAAAAAAATAAAAAATAAAATAAAACCTTTATTCTTCTTTATTTATTAGATCACATACTCCTGTAAAGAAGAGCTTTCTCCCTTTCACCATTTGTTTCTTCATTTATATCATATGGATTAATAGTAGGTGGCATATTTTTTCTCATCTCCAGGTCGGAATAAAATACATCTTATTTTATCTGGTAACAGATGATTACCCATTATCATTAATTTATCACAACATTCATGTTTTTCCAAATTTGGCCAGTGACTCCCTTTCAGACTGGCTCTTGGGCTCTTTGGACATAATCTCCCCCACCTTTTTTTTATAAGCACGTGTTTAACTTTCTTAGTTTTAACAATTCTGTAAAAGCTAGTCAGCATCAGTACAGAACAAGTCCACACGGTTGACAGCCATGTACATAAATGCAAGAATACCAAACCTCACATGAACCAAAAAGTATCAGCTCTGACAATGTTGACTATTTAGCTGTGACTAGTAGGTCATAAATCTTCGCCTGAGCAAGGTACACATGCAAATGTTTTTTACAACTAAGATTAAAACAAGAATTTTATGTTTCTAAAAGGAGAAGCATAAAAGTCAGTGTGTCGAAGAACATAAGGATGTGATAGAAAAGAGATTTGAGCCGGGTGCAGTGGCTCACGCCTGTAATCCCAGCACTTTGGGAGGCCGAGGTGGGCAGACCACCAGGTCAGGAGATTGAGACCATCCTGACTAACACGGTGAAACCCCGTCTCTACTAAAAATCAAAAAAACAGCCAGGCGTGCTGGTGGGCGCCTGTAGTCCCAGCTACTCAGGAGCCTGAGGCAGGAGAATGGCGTGAACCCGGGAGACGGAGCTTGCAGTGAGCCGAGATTGCACCACTGCACTCCAGTCTGGGAGACAGCGAGACTCCATCTCGGAAAAAAAAAGGAGATTTGAGTGGGCACAAAGTTAGTGCAGCGTGTTAATACTTTTACATATAAGGATGTGATAGAAAAGAGATTTGAGTGGGCACAAAGTTACTACATCATGTTAATACTTTGACATATTAAAATCCCTCTGCAGCCAGGCGCAGTGACTGACGCCTGTAGTCCCAGCTACTCAGAAGGCTGAGAGGGGAGGAAGACCTAAGCCTCGGAGTTTGAGGTTGTGGTATTACTGTGATTGTGCCTCTGCACTCCAGCCTGGGCAACAATGAGACCCCATCTCTCAAAAAAAAAAAAAAAGAAAAATATTTTGGAAGCAAACTTTATATAGAATGTTTGTATATAGGTTTTTTTTAAAAGTCGTCAGTGTCATCATTAAACTAAAATGCAGATTGTGCTTTTGTCTCCAAACTGATTGTAATATTTTTGAGTCGAGTCAAAACATCTCAGAAACATCCAGTTACTGTTGATGACAATGAATGTGACATGCTGACAGAATTTAAGAGGGTACAATTTTTCACTGGTGAGAGCCGAAAAAGCTTGGTAATTTTCAGTAATGTTGGGGTCACTACAGTGAATGGATCTGCAAAACGACATATCTTAAACCCAGACAAATGTTATGAATACTGGTTCTGTTTAATAAATGACCAATGTTTGTATAAAAATACTTAACATAGAATTCTCTTCTGCTCTTTCACCCTCAATAAATGCTATGAAGTGCATTCACAAAGAGCCGTATTAAGATAAAGCTGCTGCACAAAAGATCCCCACTCATATGTACTAAAATGAGTAGGATCACACTGGAGTTTAATTGTGCACATTTTATATACCAGTATAGCAGCGTCCTTAGCCAGAAGTCTCAACAGAATTATCATGAACGTGTTTAAGGGTTATGTACATGTATCAATTTAAAGTATTAAAAGGTACATTTGAACTGAATGGCAACATTTAAATATTCTTGTTAGCACATCAACTTGAGTCTTTCTATGATGTATGATTCAGCAAATTAGGACAGAATCAAAGTCTCATCAAAAAGTCCTTTGAGGTGGGCATGGTGGCTCACGCCTGTAATCCCAGCAGTTTGGGAGACCAAGGCAGGCGGATTGCTTGAGCCCAGGAGTTTGAGACCATCCTGGGCAATATGGCGAAACCTCGTCTTTACAAAAAAATACAAAAATTAGTTGAGCACGGTGGTGCCCACCTGTAGTCTCAGCTACTTGGGGGCCTGAGGCAGGAGGATCGCTTGAGCCCCAGGAGGTTGAGGCTGCAGTGAGCCGAGATCATGCCACTGCACTCCAGCTTGGGTGACAAAGTGAGAACCTGTCAAAAAAGAAAAAAGAAAAAGAAAAATGTACCTTGTTCATTTACAAAAGTGTAAATCAAAAATTACCTGCTGAATTAGACAGCAGATAGCCCCTTCTCTATAACTGTATACTGTTGTTATTAATATAATGTGGTTCAAATGGTTACTGTGGAAACAAGCAGAGAAAAATTCAGAAGTGGTAAATGTTCCCCCTTTGAGCAAACAATATCTAGGTATGATAAACAGGCAGGTTCATAATAAATCACTGAAAGGACAGTTGAATTCCAGCTGTCTTCATGTACCACAAAGTTAGGGAAGATATGAGGATGTGTTCGTATCACTGGAGTGACCAAAAATCAACATTTTACTGCTGTCCCAAACTATTAGTAGTTTGTCCCTAATTATTAGCATTTGAGTTTGGTGTATTTATTTAAATGTCCAAATTATGCTAAACATCAAGCACCTGTTAGAAGTGGAAAATAAAATATTTTAATGCTAAGACTATACGTCAGATTTTTAGGTGTTGTTTCATTGGTTGCACGAAACAGTGACTTCTGCCCAAATAACTTTAAAATACTGTGCCAGATTTTGTAAAGAAATGTGAAAACATAGAAAACATCATTATTGTTGCTATTTTGCAACCTTACAAGTTAAATAGAAGCAAGAAGTTCGAAATTTATGACTTGGTAGTACTATCTTTGGATAGTTATACAATAGTATTTAATCAGGAATGGCTTTATTTACAGGAATAGAAATGTGTTCGTGGAATAAATAACACTATACCCTGCTGTAAATCAACAGAGCTCAACTGTGCAAGGTGGATGTGGTAGAGAAAATGGCATTTTGGAGAAAAGAGTGCTTTAAAAAGACACTTCCTTGGAAGCAGCCAAGATGTTTTTTACATTGCCAAAAAGACCAAGTAATACGTGTTCACTTTAATTCCTACAACCAAAAGCCCAGTTAGGCAGTTAGCTTGTCTCAAATGTGTTTTGTTCTGTACATCAGGTTGGCTTTAATATTCCATGGTCCACTGCAGTTTCTTGGTTTTCCTTTTTCTGTAAGATGGCTGCCACATGTCCCAACCATTGAGTAGATCCATGCCCTCATAGGTAGATAGGTGGCTGTGTTTGGAAACTGTCTCACTAGCTGAGTTGTTAGACCACAGTAGAGACCCGTAACCTTCCTCTTGAACAGCCAAACACAACGTCTGAAAAAAATACCTTTGTGTACTCTTTACATAGTCTTGTTCTTACAATGTCATGTGTATGGCCGGGCGCGGTGGCTCAAGCCTGTAATCCCAGCACTTTGGGAGGCTGAGACGGGTGGATCACGAGGTCAGGAGATCGAGACCATCCTGGCTAACA
>NW_012123598.1:1202248-1224551 GCF_000951035.1 Colobus angolensis palliatus
CTGTAGTCCCAGCTACTCGGGAGGCTGAGGCAGGAGAATGGCGGGAACCCGGGAGGCGGAGCTTGCAGTGAGCTGAGATCCCGCCACTGCACTCCAGCCCGGGCGACAGAGCAAGACTCCGTCTCAAAAAATAAATAAATAAATAAATAAAATAAATGTCATGTGTATACACTATAGTTGTGGCACAAGTCTTTGAGGTGACAGCAGCCGGCATTATTCCCACAAAACCCGATGTTTCTTTCACAGTCTTTATCGTCTTCCATTGTAGAAGCAATCTTATATTCCAGTAATTTTAGCTTAATATTTTCACAAATAACAAAATGAATAATAGTATCTGGTCTACCACCATATGAAACCTGTATGTGCCTATATAGTCCTCCAAGGCTGTTCCATACACGCCATGAATACATTCAAAAAGCATCCATTCATTTTCTCTCATGGCTCCTTGCGTCAAGCTCTATCTGAATCTCTTTAAGTCAACTGGGGTTGGTTGCTATAAGCACAGTAAAACCTGCCACTGTAGCTGAAATCATGGACCAGATAGAATCACAGTCCCTTATACCATTCAACTTTTCCATGCAGTTTGAATAATTAGCAAAGTATGTTGCTCTAGAAGGACCCACCCTCAATCAACTGGCCTAATCCTCTAAACAAGGAACAAAGCCTTTCTTTTTCCAAAGTCACCTTTAAGAAACAGGTTCAGGTAAATGAATGACATTTAAGAAATTTAAGAAATGTCATTCAGTTGACAATGGGCTTCAGCCCTGGTGTTCAGCTATACTTCAGATATAAAAAACACCATGGTGTTCAGCTAAACTTCAGATATAAGAAGCTTCACAAAAGAATACAGCAGCCATGTCATTCTAACTTCTAGCAGACATGAGACTAGCTGCCACTGTACCAGCATGTTCCTCTGGCTCATTCTCCTGCATGTCTTCCAGGTGCTGAGGCAGGTTGCAGATCCAACCACACACTTCCTGCATCACTTTTATTTTTATTTTTTTAAACTGCGGTAAAATACAAGATTTACCATGCTCACCATTTTCAAGTATACAGTTCAGTAGTATTAAGTACATTCACACTGTTGTGCAACCATCATCACTGTCCATCTCCAGAACTCTTTTCATCTTGAAATCCCCATCATCTTTTAAAAATTCACTCTTTTGGCAGCATAATTTACAGTCAGTAAAATGCATTTTTAAAATGTAGTATTAATGAGTGTTGACAAATTTATACACCCACATAACCATCACCTCAATCAAGATAGCAAACATTTCCATCAACCCAAAAAGTTCCCTTGTGCTCCTTCCTGCAAAGTCCCTCAAACCAATGATTTCCTTTGGTTTCTGTCACTCTATATTTGTCTTTTCTAGAGTCTCACAGAAACATTTATTGTCTTAAAAAATATGGTTCAACAGTGATTCTGACCCACACCTTTATTTTTTTTAAAAAACGAGTCTCCCTCTGTCACCCGGGTTGGAGTGCATTGGCATGATCATCGCTCACGGCAACCTCGAGCTCCTGGATTTAAGCAGTCTTCTTTTCTCAGCGGGGACTCCAGGCATGTGCCACTGCAGCTGGCTAATTTTTAAAAATTATTTTGTAGACATGGGGTCTTGCTGTTGCCCAAGCTGGTCTCAAACTCCTGGCCTCAAGTGATTCTCCCTTCTTGGCTTCCCAAAGCACTGGGATTACAGGCATAAGCCACCGTGCCCAGCCCCACACTAACATTTTAGAATCACTTTTATAACCTCTCATTACCTCCCTCATCTCATTTATGTTATTTTCCTTTCACTGTACTACTTGTCCGTTTTCTAATTGCTTAGCTACATTCAAGAGTTAATAGGCATTGAGTCTAAACCTTCCAATTCTTACTTTAGTTCCTTTATTTGGAAAAACAAACAAACAAACATACTTGCTTTTTTCATTCTTTTTCAGTATTGGAGTACAGATATGATACCAAGGAATTATCTCCAAAGCAGCATGTTTATGAAGTCGAATCACCCCAATGGGAGATAATGGAAAGCCTTACAAGTTATGGTCTTGAGTGTTCAAGTTTCCAAGATGATTGGGAATGCAGAAGCCAGTTTGACAGACAACAGGGAAATCCAGACAGACATTTCCATCAAATGATCATCAGACATGAAGAAATGCCCACTTTTGACCAGCATTCATCCCTTACTTTTTATCAGAAAATTCATACTAGAGAAAAAGCTTTTGGGTATAATACATATAGAAAAGACTTCTGGCAAAAGGAACTCCTTATTAATCATCAAGGAATTCATCCTAATGAGAAACCCTATAAATGTAAGGAATGTGGGAAGGCCTTTAAATATGGCTCACGACTAATTCAACATGAGAATATTCATTCTGGTAAGAAACCCTATGAATGTAAGGAATGTGGAAAGGCCTTCAATTCTGGTTCAAATTTTATACAACATCAGAGAGTTCATACTGGTGAGAAACCATACGAATGTAAAGACTGTGAGAAGGCCTTTAGTCGAAGCTCACAGCTGATTGAACATCAGCGAACCCACACCGGTGAGAAACCCTATCAGTGTAAGGAATGTGGCAAGGCCTTCAATCGGATCTCACATCTTAAAGTACATTATAGAATTCATACTGGTGAAAAACCCTATGCATGCAAGGAATGCGGGAAAACCTTTAGTCATCGTTCTCAGTTGATTCAACATCAGACTATTCATACTGGCAAGAAACTGTATGAATGTAAGGAATGTGGGAAGGCTTTTAATCAAGGCTCAACTCTTAGACGACATCAGAGGATTCATACCGGTGAGAAACCCTATGAATGTAAAATATGTGGAAAGGCCTTTAGAGTGAGCTCACAACTCAAGCAACATCAGAGAATTCACACTGGAGAGAAACCCTACCAATGTAAGGTATGTGGTAGGGCCTTCCAACGGGTCTCACATCTTACTGTACATTACAGAATTCATACAGGTGAAAAGCCATATGAATGTAAGGAATGTGGGAAGGCTTTTAGTCATTGCTCACAATTGATTCATCATCAGGTTATTCACACTGAGAAAAAGCCCTGTGAATATAAGGAGTGTGAGAGGACCTTGAGTCATGATTCAACTACCGTTCAACCTCAGAGAATGCATAATAGAGAAACACATGTGAATATAATAAATGTAGAAAAGCCTTCCATCAGCACTTACCCCTTACTAATCATCAGAGAATTTATGTTGGCAAGCAACCATATGAGTGGAAGTAATGGAGAAAGCCCATTAGCTTAGGCTAATCATGACTTAACTCCTCCCTCTTCGAGAAAGACTTGAAGAATGTAATGCTAGTGACAATGCCTTCATTCAGAGGTCATCCTTGATCATAAGTCTGAAAATTCATATCAAAGAAAATTTTATGGATGTAAATTGTTCAGACCATGATTGTCAAAGAAGCAGGGAAAGGTTGGAAGAAATTTTATTTCTAACACATTCCAGAATCACATTTTCTAACCACAGTGTAGTGATTTTATCAAGAGCAAAAAGTTTTAGTTTTCTTACAAGTTAAAAAAACAGCCAAATTATCATTTGCTTAACAAAGAAATCATGCAATTACCATAAATGGTAATGAAAATAATGAATTGAGAGTTTAACATGCCAAGAGATGTGAAATGTGGCCAAAGAGATGAGGGGAAGGGGAAATCCAAAGCTACACTGGAGGAATTTTTACAGCCTTTGAATGCATGCATAGACATGAAAATCTGAAAGATAAACTCGTATGCACTAAACATACTATTCAAGACTACCAAATACCCAGGCAGTGAAAGAAGTAACAGAAAATGATAAAATAAAGCGACCGTCTTACAGTAATCTGGGTTTTTGTTTCTTTCTGATCCAGAAATAATCTAAATTTAGGAGAATATATCTTAATTTCCACGTTGGTACATTGTTTTATATGACTGGCACAGACAACCATTGATTGCCACCCCAGCAGCCATTCCCAATTCCCCTTGTTATTGGCAGCATCTCTGTCTTGCCTTAGACTCTGAGGATATCAGATGGTAATTTTGCAGTCTCCTGTGCAGCACAGGATGGCCAGTATCTCCCAGTGTTGCTCAGTGGGATCTGCCAGGGCTTCTGGGAAAGGTTTTCCTCATTCGGAAGAGACAGGTTTCTCATGAAGACTTCCTCCTCTCTCGCTTCCTGGTTTAAACATTTTTCTGTGAGAACATGACGCCTAGAGCTGCTACAGCTATCTTGGAACCAAGAAGAGAAGAAAGTGGACCTCAGAGAAGCTGACCCAGAGCCTAAGAAGACTCAGCTACTAGGCCAATTCTGGAACTGCCTTTTTGATGCCTTGTTATATAAGAAAAATAAACCTTGATTGTTCACTTTTAGTTGGGTATTTTGTAAATTCGTAGCCAAAAGCATCCTAAGTGATATAATATCAAATTTAATTTTATTATGGTTGGTAAATGTGGCCTGAAGTTACCTACTTTTTTGAATTTTACTTTTTTTTTGGATATGGAGTCTCACTCTGTCACCAGGCTGCAGTACAGTGGCACAACCTCTCCCTCCTGGGTTCAAGTGATTCTCCTGCCCCAATCTCCCCAGTAGCTGGGACTTCAGTTGCGTGCTACCACACTCAGCTAATTTTTGTATTTTTAGTAGAGATGAGGTTTCACCATGTTGGCCAGGATGGTCTGGATCTCCTGACCTTGTGATCCACCCACCTCGGCCTCCCAGCACTCCCTGTAAGTGCTGGGATTACAGGCATGAGCCAGTGTGCCGCCCAATTTGACTTTATTTATTTATTTATTTTTGTGGTTAAGTACAAGATTGATTTCTATATATGTTCCATGAACATTGAAAAAATATGTATTCTGCATTTTCGGATACAAGTTTCTAAATAAGTCCTTTAAGCCACTAGATTGCAATGGTAAAAATCTCCATGTTTTTATATAATTTGGTATGCTGGATCAGAATTTCCTAAAACATTTTTGCCAACAGCTTGAGTTTCCAGACATTTATGCTTTTTAATTTATATTGTTTGACTTACAGGGACAGACTACTAACCCTTGATTTAGGAATTATACCTTTATTTTTACATAATATCCCATTTTGCCTAGTGCAGGGTCTAAAAACCAAATCCAGCCTGCTGCCTGCTTTATAAAGTCTGAGTGTGACACATTGCATTTATGGTCTACAACTGCTTTGGCTTCACTACAGCAGAGCTGAGTAGTTGCAACAGAGACTGTGTGGCCACAGCACCTATATTTATTTTATTTTATTTATTTTGAGATGGCATCTCAAACTGGAGTGCAGTGGCACAGCCATGGCTCACTGAAGCCTCAACCTCCCATTCAAGCAGTCCTCCTACCTCAGCTTCCTGAACAGCTGGGACTACAGGCATGTGCCACCACACCAGACTTATTTTTTTAAAAATTGTTTTGTAGATACAGGGTTTTCTTATGTTGCCCAGGATGGTCTCAATTTCCTGGGCTCAAGTAATTCTCCCACTTTGCCCTCACAAAGTCCTGGGATTACAGGTGTGAGCCACTGCACCTTGCCTTCTCTGGTTTTTTAATTAAGTTTGGGGCCAGGCACTATGGCTCCCGCCTGTAATTCCAACACTGGGAGGCTGAGGCAGGAGGATCACTTGATACCATGAGTTCTAGACAAGCCTGGGCAACAAAAGGAGAACCCATCTCTAAAAGAAACAAGTATTAGCCAGGTGTGGTGGCATGTGCCCGTAGTCCCAACTACTTGGGAGGCTGAGGTGAGAGGATCATCATTTGAGCCCAGGAGTTCAAGGTTGCAGTGAGCTGTGATCATGCCATGCACTCCCGCCTGGTCTACAGAGCAACACATTGTCTCAGTTTATTCTTATTGGCAGCAGATGACTTGCCATTGGCAAACTCGTGCTATGAGCCAGAACCATAGATTTCTGAAGATCTCCGCAGATACTATTATAAACCTTCTACCCATATGGTAGTTATGGCTTTCCTTGCTTTTGATGCCAAGAGCTATCACCTGGCTGCTGCCATTATTCTGAGATCCTATCATTCCCATTGCAACTAGAGAGCCCAGTTCCCTAACAGCACCTCTTGCAGCCAGCTCTCGCCTAGGGACAGCCACTATCGGCCATCTCCATGACGCTTGTTCTCCCTTCTTGTCTATCCACTTCTTTTGATCCCGTCCTCATTTGTCATGGCAGTTCTGCTATCTCCATTTATTTAATGAGAACCAATGCTTTTTCCAAGCTTCAAAAACTGTTCCAGCATCCATTAGAAGCATCTTTTTCCCTTGCCAGTGTGTTACTCCTGTCATGCAGTTACCTCATAGCAGAAAACTCTCCCCTGTTCAACTTTGTATTCTACCCCTTGATGCAGCAGTCTCAGGATCTCCTCCCAGGTATACTCTTCTGGTTCTTGCTCGTACATGTTAGCCAGGTCCTACAGCTCCTTTGGTGTCTGAATCCAGTTCTTACCAGAGTAGTCCCAGAACTTCCCCAGTTTGGGGTTGCTGAAATTTGACCCATTATTGATTTGGGGGAAAGATATGTGGAAGGAAAGCATTGTTTTAAAGGGAGCATAGAAGGTATAGGGAAATCTGGGGATTTGAGCAAGGTGCTCGAATGCACGTGCTAAGAAGTCTACATCCCAGACCGGGCGCGGTGGCTCAAGCCTGTAATCCCAGCACTTTGGGAGGCCGAGGCGGGCGGATCACAAGGTCAGGAGATTGAGACCATCCTGGCTAACACGGTGAAACCCCGTCTCTACTAAAAAGTACAAAAAACTAGCCGGGCGAGGTGGCGGGCACCTGTAGTCCCAGCTACTCGGGAGGCTGAGGCAGGAGAATGGCGTGAACCCGGGAGGCGGAGCTTGCAGTGAGCTGAGATCCGGCCACTGCACTCCAGCTTGGGCGACAGAGCGAGACTCGGTCTCAAAAAAAAAAAAAAAAAAAAAGTCTACATCCTGACTCAGAGTTGCCACTTCTTCCCCATTAAGTTTTTCCTCCTAAGATTGAAAGTAAAACAAAGGTGCCTACATTTATCACTTTCATTCAACACTGTCCTGGAGGTCACACAGCAATTGCAATAAGAGGAGAAAAAAAAGGACAGTATGAAGACCAGAAATGAATAAACTTTTCATTTACAGATGACACCACTGCTTATGAAAAAAATCAATAAATCTATATGACAACTCCAAGAATAAGTGAAATGTTCCAGGCAACATGCAAGATAAATGTACAAAACTCAATGTATTTTCATGTACAAGTAGCAAACAATTGGAAAAGTAAAAGACAAACCAATTTACATATTGTGAAAATGTCTATGAATAAGCTTAAGAAAATACATTCAAGATCTCTATATAGAAAATTACAGGGTATTTCTTTTTTTTCTTTTTTTGAGGCAGAGTCTCGCTCTGTCGCCAGGCTGGAGTGCAGTGGTGCGATCTTGGTTCACTGCAAACTCCACCTCCCAGGTTCAAGTGATTTTCCTGCCTCAGCCTCCCGAGTAGCTGGGACTACAGGCACGCACTACCCAGCTAATTTTTTGTATTTTTAAAATAGAGACAGGGTTTCACCATGTTGGCCAGGATGGTCTCGATCTCTTGACCTCATGATCCGCCCGCCTTGGCCTCCCAAAGTGCTGGGATTACAGGCATGAGCTACCACACCCGGCCTACTACAGAGTATTTCTGAGAAAAATTAAAGGAGACTGAAATAGAAGTTATGCTAAGGTTACAGACTGGAAGTCACTGCTGTTAAGTGTCAATTCTCTTCAAATATATCTACAGAGTTGATGCAATCTCAGTTGTAATACTGACAGGCTTTTTGGTAGGAACTGACAAGGTGACTCTGAACATTTATTAGAAAATGCAAATAAGCTAGAGTAGTGAGGCCAATTTTTATTTTATTTGTATTTTTTAACCCAGAAAAGCATCACCAGAATTTTTTTTTTAAGAGACAGGGTCTCATTCTGTCAACCTGGCTGGACCACAATGGTGTGATCACAACTCACTGCAGCCTTGAACTCCTGGGCTCAAGCGATCCTCCCACCTCAGCCTCCGAGTAGCTAGGACTACAGATGGGTGCGCCACCATGCCCAGCTAATTTCTAAATTTTTTTCTAGAGACAAGGTCCTGCTATGTTTCCCAGGCTGGTCTTGATCTTCTGGGCTTAAGTGATCCTCCCGCCTGGGGCTCCTAAAGTGCTGGGATTATAGGCATGAGCCACCATGCCCAGCCTAGAGTTTGTTAAAATAACAACAAAACTGGAAGACTTAGACTACCAAATTTCAAGACTTCCTCTAAAGCTATAATTAAGACAATGTGGAACTGCTGAGAAGAGAGATTGATGAAACAGATTATTTCAGAAGTGTACCCATGATAACTGACTTTTGCAAAAGGTGCCAATAACAACATAAGGAGGAAAATGAAAGACATCTCCCAAAACTGGTGTCACTGTGGGTCAATAATACGGGGGAAAATAAACTTCAACCTTTACCTCCTCCATTATCCATAATAAAAACATGAAATAGATCTAACTGTAAAGGGTAAAAATGCAAAATAGCTATAGAAAACATGTAAGAAATTCTACACAAGCTCAGCACAGAATAAATAATACTTCTTAGAAGATAAAAAGCATAAGTAGGTCAGGCACGGTGGCTCACGCCTGTAGTCCCAGCACTTTGGGAGGCTGAGGCAGATGGACTGCTTGAGCTCAGGAGGTCGAGACAAGCCTGGACAACATGGCGAAACCCAGTCTCTACAAAAAATATAAAAATTAGTTAGGTGTGGTAGCATATGCCTATAGTCCCAGCTACTTGGGAGGCTGAGGTGGGAGGATCGCTTGAGCCCGGGAGGCAGAGACTGCAGTGAGTCATGATTGTGCGACTGCACTGTAGCCTGGGTGACAGAGTGAGACCCTGTCTGAAAAATAAATAAAAGCATAACCATTAAAAAATGTGATTAATGGGATGTGATCAAACTTAAAGCTTTTGTTTTATCACCATTATGTGAATGAAAAGGTAGGTTACAGAATAGAAAATATTTCCAAAATCTGGTGAACTCTCATAACTGGACATGAAGAAAAACCTCTAATTTAAAAAATAATCAGCAAGACTTCAACACACAGTTCACAAAAAATATCTATCAGTAGTCAAGGGAAGGCATTTTTAAGTTAAATCAAAAGGGCAATGAAGTATCATTCCATACAAACTAAGATAGCATATTTTAAAAGACTCACAGTACAAAGTACTGGAGATGATATGGAATAATCAGAATTAACATTTTGAGGCCGGGCGCGGTGGCTCAAGCCTGTAATCCCAGCACTTTGGGAGGCCGAGACGGGCGGATCACGAGGTCAGGAGATCGAGACCATCCTGGCTAACATGGTGAAACCCCGTCTCTACTAAAAAATACAAAAAACTAGCCGGGCGCGGTAGCGGGCGCCCGTAGTCCCAGCTACTCGGGAGGCTGAGGCAGAAGAATGGTGCAAACCAGGGAGGCGGAGCTTGCAGTGAGCTGAGATCCAGCCACTGCACTCCGGTCTGGGGGACGGAGCGAGACTCCGCCTCAAAAAAAAAAAAAAAAAAAAGAATTAACATTTTGAGTTTTGGTTATTTGCTAACATTTTCCATTACACATTCTACAGTGTCGAGTAAGGTTAGAGCTGCATCTAAAGGACTTCCCGCACTGACTGCACTGAAAGGGTTTTTCACCAGTATGAATTCTATTATGTTGACAAAGTAGGGAGGAAGTATTAAAGGCCTTCCCACAGGCATGGCATTTATAGGGTTTCTCTCCACTGTGTGTTCTCTTATGAGTAACAAGGGAAGAGTGTGCACTGAAGGCTTTTCCACATTCCTTGCATTTATACGGTTTCTCTCCACTGTGTGTTCTCTTATGAGTAACAAAGGAAGAACGGGTGCTGAAGGCCTTTCCACATTGCTTGCATTCATAGGGTTTCTCACCAGTATGAACTCTCCTGTGCCGAGTGAGCTGCATGACACGACAAAAGGTCTTTTTGCAGTCCTTACATTGATACGGTTTTTCTCCAGTGTGAATTCTCCAATGTTCAATCAGCGAAGACAGGCGTGTAAAAGATTTCTTACACTTACTACACTCATAGGGTTTTTCTCCAGAATGAATTTTCTGATGTCTAATGAGCTGGGCACTTTGAGTGAAGGCTCTGCCACACTCCTTACATTCATATGGCTTTTCTCCACTATGAATTCGCTGGTGATCCATAAGGGCTGAGGAACGGCTGAAGGCCTTTCCACATCCACTGCATTCATGGAACTTTTCTCTCGTATGTGTACTCTGATGCTGTGTGAGATGAGCCATCTGGCTGAAGGTTTTCCTACATTCCTTACATTTGTAAGGTTTCTCACCCGTGTGAATTCTCTCATGCTGGGTAAGGTGTGCCCTCTGGTTGAAGGTTTTACTACATTCGTTACATGTATAGGGTCTCTCTCCCGTGTGGATTCTTTGATGCTGAATGAGAGCTGACCGACGAGTGAAGTGTTTCCCACAATCTAAACACTGATTGCATTTCTTTCGCGTGTGATTTCTCTTAGGGAGAGTAAGCTGCGTATTGTGGCAGTATACATTTCCACATTCCTTACATACGTTTCTTGTACATTTTATCACTGTGTCAAACTGAGATAATACTTCATTAATAGCCCTCTTTGCAGATAACTCCTTAATCTCTGCACCTGGTGCATCTGAACGGGGAAAAAAAATCAATGAACAGAAGCAAGTTAAACTAATGTAACACACCCATCTTTTATCTTTTCAAACCCACTTTAGGCACCACTCAAGAAATTAAGCTACCAGTTTTTAAGGTTATATTGATAAGAATGCTGATTGAAATAGGCTTTACATTGGAAACAAACTAGGTGTCCCTCATCATTAACCATGGTATATCTCTATCTGTAGTACTACTCAGCTACTAAAAAGACTGGACTTCAGCTGTTTTCTGACCTGCAGGATAATGTATTCAGTGAAAAGAACAAGATGCAGACTTATGTGCTAAGTTATACTACAAGTTTCAAAACACAAAAAGGTAAATGATAGTTTCTGTATGTATATGTACACATTAACCACAGGAATTAATGTGTCCAGACCGAAGGCACCTCCAGTTACTTTCCTGCAGAAAACAATTTGACATAATATAGCAACAATAAAATCAATCATATAATCAGGGGCAGACAGGGCATGAATTCTCATTGATACAGACATTTTGAGATCGAAGAGCTCGCTAAGCAAACAGGAAAAATAAGAGGGTCAAGTGCAGGCTGCAAGGAAACAGATGTAGAGCTTAAGAAAACATGTACTGTGGGGAACTGCAGAAGCCAAAATGGCATTACAGGAAGGCTGATCGACATGATCAAAAATTAAAGAAAGGCAATAGGATTTGCGACAAAGACGAACATAATACCCTTCTAACCTGTAGTTATTTTTACTGTTTAGGAGCTAAAGGGCAGAGATGCTGGCTGTGCTTGATGTAAAAGTTAAGAACAGAACCGCAGTCCATTACAGAGAATGGCTGAACATGTGGGAATCCCACTATTTTTTCCAGATTAAACTGTGTATGTAGACAGTGGAGAGGGCTAACCTCATGAAGGGTGCAAGAGGAGCTGGTTTTACAGGGGACCTCCACCACAAGGCCTAATGGTTTTTAAAAATGAACTCAAATACAAGATTATTACCAAATGTGACGATTCAAGCTCATTGTTCTACATCCTTTGCACCACAGAAATATCCATTTTAGCAAGAACCATAAATTAGTCAGATACCAACTACCTTTCAATGTTGTCTTACTCTAACGTCTTGGTCTTACTTTGGTTACCTTTTCTTCATGAATAGTGAGGCCCTGGAATTCTAACACAAGATGTTTCCTGTTTCTCCTGCTACCAATCAATTAGTCCTCTGCTATCCATAGGCAATTCATTTCTTCCATTCCTAAGGGTCCATCACCACAAAACATATAAAAAACACATTCATCTCCAATTCTGAATTACTATTGAGATCCAGTTACATATTTCTAATGTACAGTTCAAGACATATCTTAATTCTAACAATTCCCTAAATAAACATGTCAGAAATGTACTTCATTTCCTCACTTTCTGTAACTTTAAATATCACCAAGTTTTGAAGCTAAAACTATACTAACTCCCACACATCAAAATAACCCATTTTAATTAGTTTCTACCAGTTAATTAGTTTCTACTTTGCACAAGGTTTGTGGAAGCCAAGTCTTAATCCCCTCACTCAAATGTAAACTCACTGCAAGTTTCTATACTTTAAAACAAACTCAGAAAAGAACACAGCAGGCTTTGAGACTGTTCTCCTAAGAAAGGTGTGCTTACAAGGTTGGCCCCTGATTGACCTCTAAGGAACTTGGGTTTCAGGAGGGTTTCTACCATTCCCAGAACTGGTACAAGTGTCTTACCGTGCCTAAACTATTTGTGCAGATGATGTGATTTATGCAGAACGCCTACTTTTGTTCTGAGAGTCTGGATTTTTAGCATATACTAGGCAGAGGGTACCTTTATGACTTCCCTAAGTAAAATTCCTTGGCACTAAGTCTAATGTTGTCTAGCTGCTATTATCTCACACATACCACACAAGTTGCTGCTAGACGAATTAAGTACCTCCTTTGTGACTCCACTGGGAGAGGAATCTTGGAAGCACATTCCTGATTTCCTCCAGACCTTGCCTTATGAGCTTAGCTTTGCTGATTTTGTTTTATATCTTTTGCTAAAATAAAACTTAGCCATTGTGCAGTCAAGAATTTAACCTTTTCCAAAGAGAGGTCTAGTCTTTGCCCTTGGCTGCTGGGAGGTAATCTGACACCTTGAAATATCCTGCATGATAAAAGTGTCTCTATTTACCTATGGGCATTGGACCACACCAGAGAGTCAAACTATGTGATTTATGTGGGGCTCCAAGTCACATGATATTAGGGCGACCTCCAGAAGGGCTAGAGCCTGAGGTGAGATATGAGCAGTCAGCCATGTCTACATGATGGTGCCCTAATGGGGAGTCTGGATACCAAGGGTCAGGTAAGCTTCCTTGGTTGGCCATACACTGTGCATACTGCCACACATCATTGTCAGGAGGAGTTAACACTGTCCATGACTTCACTGTGGGGGCATAAATGGAAGTCCTCCTAGACTCTGCCCATGTCTTTTTCCTTGGCTGATTTTAATGTGTATCCTTTCATGGTAATAAACTGTAACCATGAGTATAACAGCTTTCAGTGAGTTCAGTAAGTTCTGTGAGTCCTAGTGAATTACCAGACCTAATTATCTTGGGGACCTTTGGATTTGCAATTCGTGTCAGAATTCAGGGTGGTCCTGGGGATCCCCATACTTTGCGGCTGGCATCAGAATGATGGTGTTCTTCTGGACTATTCATTAACTTTGCAGGCATGAATACAACGATACGATGACTCCTGTGACTACTCCTAGTAAGTCCTTGAACCTGGAGATGGTCTTGAGGACTCTCAACAGTTGATTAGTTTTAAAAAAGGAATGAATGTTAATGAATAAATGACCAACGAATACACGCATTCAAACAATCAGACCACTATGTAAGTCATTTTACAGTAAAAAACACAACAGTATCAAAGAATCAAATTTAAAAAAAAAGTTGGAGAAACAGGATACTGAGTTTAAAAAGAAGCTTACCATAGACAAAGAGGAAAGACACACCTGTAATTTCTGAGCCCATAGGCATTTATAAAAGTGGATATAAACGGGGGGTGATCAGTGTCCTTTTAGGAACTCAAACTCAAGGAGCCTCAATGTCTACATGTGCATGGAACAGTGGAAGACAGCATCCTTCGCATCTTAAAGGTGCTTTGCCCTCTAGAACTGGTATGCCTTTCATATACATGGCTTACCCCTGCTAATTGCTTCTTCATACTCACCTGGCAATGGGACTCTTATCTCTTCTTTTCCCATTATCCAGGGCAGTTTCCTTTTCTCCAACAGTGAAATCACAGATTTAGAAATGGAAAGTCCTGTGAAAATAAATACAAAGAATTGGCTATGCTCTGGTTACTCAGGTATTCTGACAGATCAACGCTGTAATCAAAACACAAGCCACTATAAAAACAAAAAATTAGAATATCTGGCAAATAGGATAAAGAAAGCTGCTCACTTCAATTTCCACATCTCATGTAAATTCTGAATCTCACCAAAGACTCCCAGTATTTTTTAAAAAAAAAAAAAAGACATGCTCAAGACATGCTGAATTAAGGGCTTTAAGCACTTACCCAGCCAGACCAGGTTCTGATAATTCTCCAACGTCACAGCTGTGTACAAATCTCTCTGAGCAGGGTTCAGGAATCCCCACTCTTCCTCGGAGAAGTCAATGGCCACATCTTGGAATGTCACTGATCCCTGAAATGACAAACACTTTCTTAGAAGAGTCCAGGTAAATAACTGGAAGTTGGGAGGAGCTGATAAGGACTCTGTGTCTTGTAAGAGTGGCTTATTTAAGTTGCTGAAGAACCATACTGTGAAATAGTGTTTATTAAAATTTGGGTATAGAAAAATACTTACTAAGGGAAACATTCAAGATGAACAGGGTGATTCAAAAAACATTGAATAATTTAAGAAATGTATTGCCCAGAGATTGTGTATCCATGTATTCAAAACCAACTTGTAAAGGAATTATCACAGTTGATTTCATAATCTTTTTTTTTTTTTGAGACAGCGTCTCGCTCTGTCGCCCAGGCTACAGTGCAGTGGCCAGATCTCAGCTCACTGCAAGCTCCGCCTCCCGGGTTTACGCCATTCTCCTGCCTCAGCCTCCCGAGTAGCTGGGACTACAGGCGCCCGCCACCTCGCCCGGCTAGTTTTTTTTTTTTGTATTTTTTAGTAGAGACGGGGTTTCACCATGTTAGCCAGGATGGTCTCGATCTCTTGACCTTGTGATCCGCCCTTCTCGGCCTCCCAAAGTGCTGGGATTACAGGCTTGAGCCACCGTGCGCGGTCAATTTCGTAATCTTACGTATTCATAGTATGACCACACACTGACTTTGTCGAAAGCCAGTCATGATCAATTCTATCATGGATCTTTAGTGTGAGCATCAGAATAACTTACAAATTACTTTTTTGCTGAAACAAAATATAGTCTCCTTTCTTTAAATCTGGATTGGACCTACAATTTGCTTTAATCAACAGAATGTGACAGACGTAACACTAACTAGTTCCAGGTGAAAGCTTTAGGAAGGCTTGGCATCTTCTGTTTTGCCCACATAGGGGCTCGTCACACATAAGAAAAGCCAATGAGACATTGCCAATGGCGAGTGAGGGATTCTGAGACTACATCAAACAAAGCTGAGGAACTCAGCTAGGAGCAAAGAACTGTGGCCCAGATATATGACTCCAGCTATTCTGGCTCAATAGAAAATACATGAATGAAGAAGCCATCCTGGGGATTCAGGCCCCGGCAGGCATCATAGGATCAGAGATTAATCATTCCCACCCTGTTGACTTCAGTGTGGATTCTTCACCCATAGAATCATACGAAATAAAGTAGTCCTTTCCCTTGCAGCTACATTTTAGGGTAGTAGATGTAATGGTCCGAAAACTGCAGCAGATGTGTTATTATTTCACCTTATTTGCCTCCATCAGGGTGTGCAACAGAAGCAAGGAAGAAGGTTTCATCCTCAGCTACTTTTGAAGAAGCTGGGAAGAACTGAGGATGCCCAGCCTATGGTTAGTTTTCCTTTCCAATATCAACTGGGACTTCATCAACTCATAATACAATTATGATTCCCAATTACTCCAATCATATACAGTTGCCCTGTGTTGTCCTTTCCAGATACACCCCTGCACCATCTGTAACAACAGTACAAAGGTCAAAAGCTATTGAAACTTTATTGTACTAAACATGAGGCAGAGAAGGTTCCTCTTTTCTCACTTGAATGTGGGGTTTAAGAAATCTTCAGTATCGCTGGGTGCAGTGGCTCACACCTATAATCCCAGTGCTCCTGGACTAAGCTGAGGGTCAGGCTGCTATTTATTGAGGCCCAATAATGAGATGCAGATGAACTGGGGAGGGAGGGAGTTTTTATTTCTGTAGCCAGTTACAGGGAGAAGACCTGGAAATTACTGCCAGACCAACTCAAAATTACAAAGTTTTCCAGAGCTTATATACCTTCTAAGCTGTATATCTATGTGTAGGTGTGCATTCATCTAAACACAAGTGATTAACTTCTTTTAATCTATAACCAAAGACTGAGTCTTGAAGACCTTCCTCTGGAGCCTCAGTAAATTTACTTAATCTAAATGGGTGTAGGGTGCTGGAGTGATTACCCTTATCTTGTCTCCTGCTAAACCACGGTGGTTTGGGGAGTTCCTTCAGACCTCCAATAAACTTGTTTGTGGAGGTGTAGGGAGTTGCTTCAGACCCCCCAGTAAAACTTGTTTCATCCTATATGGGTCCAATTAAGAATTCCTTCATTATTTTGTCATGCTTTAAGGCCCAGGAAAGGCCAAGGCAAAACTCTTGGTGGGCTTTTGTTACATTCCAGCCTCTGTATAAGGGTACTGGCTTTTAATATTTAACCTGTCCGTCAGTACTGAAACAGCTGTTACGGAGACCTGTGTTTGGTGAGACGTGGCCTGCCACACCAGCACTTTGGGAGGCGAAGGCAGGAGGACTGCTTGAGCTCAGAAGTTCAAGACAAGCCTGGACAACACAGCAAGACTTCGTCTCTATAAAAAAATTAAAAAATTAGCCAGGCACGGTGGCTCACACCTATAGTCCCAGCTACTCAGGAGGCTGAGGCAGGAGGACTGCTTGAACCTAGGAGGTTGAGGCTGAAGTAAGCCATGATCAATATGATGAATTCATGTCCAATATGATCAATTTACACAAACAATACACCCATCAGCAGATCCCTGATCAAGAAACTGAGTATTACCAGCACCTCCAAGAATCTCCAAGATTGCTTCAAGACACACCTCTTGCTATCCTGAATTCTGTCACCATAAATGAGGCAGACTACAATATTTTTAATGAATATTTTTTCTTGATATTCTTCAGATGCCAGTATTTTCTTTTTCTTTTAAGAGAGGGGTCTTGTTATGCTGCCCAGGCTGGAATGCAGTGGCTTTTCACAGGTGTGATCACACTGCACTACAGTGCTGAAATGCTAGGCTGAAGAGATCCTCCTGCCTCAGCTTCCCAAGTTGCTGGGATTACAGGTGTGCCCAGATGCCAGTATTTTTTCTACAACTACATCTTCTAAAAGATCACCAAAAGATACAGGTTGAATATCCCTAATCTGAAATGCTTCAAAATCCGAAACAGAATGAGCAAGGAAAATACTGCCTGTTTTCCTAAAAGAAAGAAAATATAGGCAGGGCGCAGTGGCTCACGCCTGTAATCCCAGCACTTTGGGAGGCCGAGGTGGGCAGATCATGAGGTCAGGAGATCGAGACCATCTTGGTTAACACTGTGAAACCGTCTCTAGTAAAAATAAAAAAAAAAAAAAAAAAAAAAATTAGCCAGGCCTGGTGGCGGGCACCTATAGTCCCAGCTACTCAGGAGGCTGAGGCAGGAGAATGGCCTGAACCTGGGAGGCGGAGTTTGTAGTGAGCCGAGATCGTGCCACTGCACTCCAGGCTGGGCGACAGAGCGAGACACTGTCTCAAAAAAAAGAAAAGAAAGAAAATATGTTTCCCCTTTGAGAAGAAAATCTATTTTTCAAACAAAATGTCTTGGTGACTACACTTAGCAGGCCAAGAATCAAATCTGGTTGTATTTGCAAAAATTTCAGAGACCATGCAAATACCCTGAAGAGAACTCTATTTTGGGAAATAGAGCCAGCTCATCCATCTTGTCCCTCGCAGCATACTTCTTGTTCCTCATTTACAGAAAGCCAATATGTTTTTCCCAGAATTCCACAGATGAAGCCTGTGACTATTTTAAGCTGCCCAACTTCAAACTGGAACCTTTGATCCGAAACACTATCTGTGACTAATGTCCGAATAAATGGCCTGACTTTAACCTGGACTTCATGCTCAAGACATCAATCACATTCCCATTCCTCCAAATTTTCAAAGGCAGATTACCATAACTGAGCCTAAACCACTCACTAGCATTTTCTGTGCTGCGTCCTCTCAGTCTGGAGCAGTAAAGAAAGTCAAAGATGACTGAGTATTCACCTCTACTTCAAGAAGATGACAGTCCCCGGATAAAGGCTCTCGTCTTCTCCAGGGAAAGTATCTTTGACCCACCACATAGTGCTTAAAAGAAGACTGGTGACAGTGGAGATTCAGATTAATTCATTCAATGAATAAATGAACACTAAAGTACAGGACATGGACTCTGAGAGGTCCCTATAATCCCATGTGTTGCTGAATGAAAACACCTGAACCTTGTCCCGGTGTCAGTCTTTACCACCCAAGTAAGCAAAAGTAGATGTGCCCAGGACTTAAAACCAATGATGTTGCACGAAAAGAAGATAAAACAAAAACTTACCTGAGACATGGCTAATGACTACTGCGCTGGACCAGTGTCCTGAACAGTGACCGGGTCCTGGAAATGCAGAGCTAAGGAGAAGGAAGAAAACTTCAGTGACCAGATTCTCGAACCCACTGCCACCCATTTTCAACCACGTTCCTAACAAACTCCAAGAACGACAGATTTCACTGTCAAAAGAAAACACTGTTTAGCGTGCAGCTCTGGTTCCTAAAACTGTAACTGGGCCTTTTTCAATGCTCCAGTCGCCTACTCTGGGATAGAACCATTCACACAGAGAGTAATTTTAATAATGCCCTCTGTGTACACAAACGCCAACACACAGCTCACGCGCGCACTGTTGTCAGGCACCCGCCTCCTCCACACTCAGGCCGGGTCGCCTGCACTGATCCCTGGGCCTCCAGCCATTCAGCCGGCCACTCCTCCCCGCAGTGCCTCTGAGACAGACCGCCCCGACGCAACACAAACCTCCTAACGGCCCAGGCTCCGCGTGGCGCTGGGAAAATACCGTCCAAGAAAAAGAGAAATGGCCACGCTGCCACTCAGGCGTCCTTGGAGCCCGCCGATCTGAAGCAGCTGCCGCACCGCGTGTGCGCAGTGGTTTCCGGGAGTAGGCGAGGACTCGCAGTGCGCATGTGCAGCCCCAGGTCCCCGCTCCCAGAGGCTGGAATACAGAGGCGTCCCCGGCTAAGAGACAAGCTACCTGGGGCACAAAGTACGCATGCGTACTGACGTCCCGTAGGCCCTCGACGCCGAGCGCGGCGCAGGCGGTTCCGCTGGTGATTGAGTACGCGTGCGTGAACTCCGCCTTGGAGGCGTGGCTTTGTGTCCGTTAGAGGTGTGGAGAACGCTGCGCCTGAGCACAGAGAACCAAGCGGTTGCCTCCTGAGGGATGAATCAATCGTGGGAGGCTTTAAGAGGTGGGGAAAGGGCCTATGATAATACACTGGCGTGGACATGTGCGTCTTAAGTTTGGGAAAGTGTTTGTTATTAGAGGTGAGTGGGACCGCCGGGCGTCTGCTTTGGTGTATCTGATGGCCCCATTCTCTGTGAGGTTAGGCCCATTCTCCGTGAGGTTGTGTGATTTGATGTGTGACCCTGTGTGCATCTCTGTGAGTGTTTTGTTGATACTTGAGCTATAGAGTGGGTCTGCTGTGTGACTTTTTATAAATCTTTATGAGCTTGAGTTGCTCTTGTGGCAATGGAACAGTATTTCTCAGCTAATGGTGTTGTGAGGATTAAGTGCTCATACATGTGCCTGGCACAAAATAAGCAATGAATGGAGAAACTGTGCTTCCGTGCATTATTTAGCTTATGGGCTTCCAGGTCATTTGATTCTACTTTGTCATTGTTTTGAGCTATTTATCAACTCACATTGTGGATCGCTGATGGCAGTTCAAATTACTACTTCTTTATACAAAAGTAAATTGGAGGAGGCTCAGTTTCCTTCCCTCCTCCATCTCCATTTGGGAGGAGGCCAGTTTTTGCCCCTTTTGCTGCTGCACATCATTTTAATTAAATTTTGTTGTTGTTGTTAAACAGCATCTCACTCTATTGCCAACACTGAAGTGCAGTGGCAGCATCATAGCTCACTGCAGCCACAACCTTTTGACATCCTGGATTGAAGCTGTCTTCCTGCCTCAGCCTCCTGAGTAGCTGGGACTACAGGCGCGTGCCACCATGCCCGGCTAATTTTTTAAGTATAGGTGAGATCTCACTATGTTACCCAGGCTGGTCTCAAACTCGTGGCCTCAAGTGATCCTCCCACATTGACCTACCAAAGTGCTGCGATTACAGGCATGAGCCACTGCAGCCAGCCACTTTAATATTCTTGATCTATAAATGTGACTTTTTTTTCGGCTGGAGGAAGGGTTCTCTTATGAGTTAGTTCACGTCACCAGTTTTTCTCATTAATGAGTTAAGTAAAATCTTCAAGCTGTGTTTTTCGCCTATTAGAGTGCCTTGTAATTTTTTCCTGATAGCAGAATGTGATGTACTTGGTAAAATAGGCTGCATGATAGGTCTTTAGTAACATGGTGATAAGATTTGATTGTGAGAGGGGAAGTGTTCTATAGTCTGCAAAATATATATAAACTTAGGCACATTAAAATTTTAAAGAGTTTATTTAAGCAGATAGCAGTTCATGAATTGGGTATTGCCAGACCACATGCAGCTTAGGGCCCCTCTGAAGAGGCATGAGGGAAAGGCTTTTACAGGCTGAACTCAGAAACAAGGCAAAGAAAATACTTGATTGGTTAGAGTAGAGCCTTATTTGGCTCATTCCAGTGGAAAGCCAATAGTAGGAGGTTAATTGGTGGTTTCTGATTGGTTAAGGCCAGTTACACTGAGTTGGGTTTGGGTTTGCTTAGGTTAAGAATTCAGGGTACTGGAACCATCTCAGCCTAATGACCTCCCAATTAATGGTTTCAAGAAGTCTTAATGGTAAGGTTTCAGTCTTTTTTTTGTTTTGTTTTGTTTTTTGTTTTTGTTTTATTTTGTTTTGTTTTTTTGAGACTGCTTCTTGCTCTGTCACCCAGGCTGGAGTGCAATGGTGCAATCTTGGCTTACTGCAAGCTCCGCCTCCCAGGTTCATGCCATTCGCCTGCCTCAGCCTCCCGAGTAGCTGGGCCAACAGGCACCCGCCACCATGCCCAGCCAATTTTTTGTATTTTTAGTAAAGATGGGGTTTCACCACGTTAGCCAGGATGGTCTTGATCTCCTGACCTCATGATCCGCCCGCCTCGGCCTCCCAAAGGTTTCAGTCTCTTATCCTGTGCCCAGGGACTATGAATTTCATAAGTGCTTCTCAGTAAAACCCTCCTTCCCCTTAAGTGGGACAGGATGGCAAGAGGGGACCAGAATTTATTTTCCTTCTTCTAAGTCATTTGGACACTGATAAAACGCCAAGATGGTAGGCTCTGGTAAAATGGTTTCTCTCCAGAGCATTGAACAGAATGCTCTGGTGTATTTCAAAATGGCTACTCTTCCTCTTCCCCTGCCAGAATCAGCTGGGGACTCTTCTCAGATCTTCACTGTGAGAACCTGCTAGAGTCCTTGGAGATGAAACTCATGAAAGTGTAAAGATAGCTCCATGGCAAGGTCTTCCTGGAGTTTTTAACTCTCAGACTTAACCACACTCAGCCTCCAGCAATCCATCAGTTACAGTTCAGGTTTTCCTAACCTTGTTCTGGTTCCTGCAGAGGCACAAAGATTTCTGCTTGTGAGTTTCTGCTCTGGTAAGTTGTGACTGTCTGTGTCTGCCTGTCTCCAACTTTGGAGGCAGTAGCTTGCCTTATGACCTCACTTATTTGACAGATCTAAGAAGAATTGCTGATTTTTCAGTTTGTTGAGCTTTTTATTTGTTGTTAGGATACAGTGAGGACTTCAGCTCCTTGCTGGACCAGAAACTGGAAGTCTCAGTAATGTCTTTAAACATGTTCACTTTTGTATCCATATGAGACTCATCTTTTAATAGCAGGTAGTGAATTTTAGCTGCTTAAGCCTTTTAACCATATTGTACAGGGAAACTGCGTGTCTATTGTTGAGGAAATAAAGACGGAAACTTCCTGCCAGCCCATAAAACCTCGCTACAAAGGTAGAAGGGAAAGAAAACAGTTTTATTATTGAATAAACATTACACCAGAATCCAATATGTACCACAGGCAGTCTGCTAAAGAGATTGCTAAGACAGAAAGAAATCTCATCCTTTTCTATAGCCAAACACATTCCATTATGTACATGTTCTCAAGATCAACAACCACTAATCAAGTCATAGGAATCGGAGGGCCTCCACTACCAACTGGAGGGCCAAACCGTGACTTT
>NW_012123598.1:1224753-1226677 GCF_000951035.1 Colobus angolensis palliatus
TCTCGATCTCCTGACCTCGTGATCCGCCCGTCTCGGCCTCCCAAAGTGCTGGGATTACAGGCTTGAGCCACCGCGCCCGGCCAAACCGTGACTTTCAATGAAGAACATTCTTCGAACAACAAAGCGTTCTGGTTTATGTGTGGTTGCGTCTGTTATGTTTCCAGGAACGGATGTTTCCTTTTAAAAATGATTTACTGAAGTATCATGTACACATCTTAAGCATACAGCATGATGATGCGTATGCCCATGTAACCATCACTTAGAAGGTAAAGATTTCCATAACGCTGGAAACTTCCCTTGAGTTCCTTCCCATTCATCACCCCCTTAGAGTAACCACTATACTGAGGTTTATCCGCATAGATTCATTTTGCTAGTTCTTGGCCTTCTTAGAAAGAATAGTATTCCATATGTATTCTTTTGCATCTGGCTTCTCTTCATGTTAGCGATTCATATGTGTAGGGTATATGTCAACAGTCTTAGTGGCATTTCACAGTAGCATTCCATTGCATGAATATACCAGTTAGTTTATGCATTCACTCGCTGATGGATATTCAGCTTGTTTTAAGTTTTTAACTGCTGTGAATAAAGCTATATGAACACATCTCTCTATGACCATGTGCACTCCCTTCTCTTGCAGTAGGGGTCAGGTCATGGGATAGTTGTATGTTTAATTTTTTTAAAAAACTGTCAGTTTTCCAAAGTGGTTGTACCATATAACATGTTCACTACCAATGTATGATAATCCCCAGTTGTTCCACATCCTTGCCAAGACTTTATATTGTCTTTCTTTAAATTTTAGTCATTCTGATGTATCTGTAGTAGTATCCTGTTTTCTTAGTGAAGCAAAGGTAATATCAATAGACAGTCTGATTTATTATTGGCCTACAATAGCTGAAAACTATTCTATTTAGTTCTCAACTTTCATTAGTGATAACACGAGTTCATGTGGTAAACTGTCTCTACCTTGCTTAGTTCAAAAAGTCCTGTAGAGGACCAGTGACCTTTAAAAAGTGCTGTCACCCTTCAGGTTCTCTGTCTCCTCAATCTATTCTTTGCCTGACTTAAGGATTTTTTTCCAGCCCAGAAACTCTCCAGCAGTTCATTCCCTCATCCATTTTCTAGCTTTACTGGATGGATAGATTGCCTGTGATGGGAGAGGTTGCTGCAGAGGTCTCTGAAATGCCTTCGAGACCTTTCTCCCATTGTCTTTGCTATCAGCTCTTGTTTGCATTTTACTTACACAAATTTCTCTAGCAAGTGGTTGCTCAGCAGCTCACTTGAATTCTTCTCTTGAAATAGGCTTTTCTCTTCTACCACATGGCCAGGTTGCAGATTTTCCAAACTCTTATGCTCTGCTTCCCCTTTAAATATAATATAATTTCCAACCTTAGGTCATTTATTTGCTCACACATCTGAACATAGGCTGTTAGACACAGCCATGCCACATCTTGAACACTTTGCTGCTTAGAAATTTCTTCTGCGAAATAACCTAAATCATCACTCTCAAGTTCAAACGTTCACAGAGTCCTAAAGGATGGACACAATTCAACCAAGTTCTTTCCTAAGGCATAACACATATAACCTTTGTTGCAGTTCCCAATAAGTTCCCCATTTCCATCAGACACCTCAGCAGCCAGGATGTCACTGTCCATATTACTATTAGCATTTTGGTCACAACCACTTAACTACTCTCTAAGAAATTGCAAACTTCCTTCATCTTCCTGTCTGCTTGTGAGCCCTCCAAACTCTTCCAATCTTTGCCCATTACCCAGCTTTGAAGTTGCTTCCACATTTTCAGATATCTTTATAGCAATACTCCACTCCTCTATGCCAACATTCTGTGTTAGGCCATTCTTGCATTGCTTTAAAGAAGCACCTGAGGCTAGGTGTGTTGGCTCACTCCTGTAATCCCAGCACTTTGGGA
>NW_012123598.1:1227302-1228534 GCF_000951035.1 Colobus angolensis palliatus
AGATCTTGTGAGAACTCACTCAGCACCAAGGGGATGGCACTAAGCCATTTGTGAGAATTCCAACTGAATGATACAAGCACCTCCCACCAGGTGTCACCTCTAACATTTGGGATTACAATTTGACAGGAGATTTGGATGGGGACACCGCCACAGGGATATCACTCATGCTAACAATGGACCTTTCTGCAGAAACCATATAAACCAGCAGAGACTGGGGGACTATATTCAGCATCCTTAAATAAAAGAAGTGCCATTCTTGGGAAGCCCATAGGAGGGATCCCTGCTTCTCAATTGTAGGATATTGAGCAGCATTCCTGATCTCCAGCCACTAGATGCTAGGTGCAAACCTGCTAACACTCTCCAGCCCCCACAACCAGTTGTAATGAACAAAAATAACTCCAGACACTGCCAAATATCCCCTGGGGGCTCAAGTCAGCCCTGTTAGGAAACACTGCTCTAAATGAGTCTTCCTAAACAGTATTCCTACTTTCAAAACTTGAGCCCTGGGTAGATGCTCACTAGCTGATTGCAATCTGATATCGATGTCTGCGGATGACCTGACACGTTCATAACATTTCATTTTTAATCAAATTTAAGAAAGTACCACTGTTGTGGAAAATTAAGGAACCGGAGAGACCGAATGGAGTGCAGGAAAGTGTTTAAGGTGTACACCAGCTCAGCAGACATGTGTCCTGGAAGTCTGAGCCCAGAACAAAGAAAATGAGTCCCCTTTAAGCATTTTGGGGCAGGCACTATGTGAAGCAGGAAGCAGGCTTACAGAAGCGAGAACAAAGGCTGCGGTGACACTTTTGCAACATGTCTTACGTCTCTGGGAAACCTTAGTTTGCAGCTTATGCTTATCTGTCTTGTGACCTTGCAGCTGTGCAGGAAAGAAAGAAACAGGAGTTTACAGAGCCTGCAATATACGTGGAGGGTAGGTATGGTTAATGTTTCTTGGGACAGACAGTTAATATTCTCATTTATTTATTTATTTATTTGAGATGGAGTCTCACTCTGTCACGCAGGCTGGAGTGCAGTGGCACGATCTTGGCTCATTGCAAGCTCTGCCTCCCAGGTTCATGCTATTCTGCTGCCTCAGCCTCCCGGGTAGCTGGGACTACAGGCGCCTGCCACCATGCCCGGCTAATTTTTTGTATTTTTTAGTAGAGATGGGGTTTCACCATGTTAGCCGGGATGGTCTCAATCTCCTGACCTTGTGATCCTTCTGCCTC
>NW_012123598.1:1228609-1232748 GCF_000951035.1 Colobus angolensis palliatus
AAGTGTTACGTGACAATGTGAGGTTAAACATAACACTTGCAAAGGGCATTGTAGATGGGTTAGCACATAGTAATGAGTAAATGTTGGCTGGATGAGTGAATGATGCGTTAGAGGAAGGGGTAATGAGTGTCTTTCAGCTTCTATGTTCTGCTCAAGACTTGTTTCTTTGTGTGTTTGAGAAACAACCACATATTCATGGAGACAACTTGGCATGCAACTGCACAATTAATCATGAAGAACTGATCAATGTTTTACATATTAGGGCCCATGATGGAAACCAAAGCAGAGGAGGCTCAAGATGTAGTGGGATTTGTACCATTAGTCAAGTAGAGGGCGAAATGCAGCACACTTACAGGAGAGCATGAGATTATTGCAGTTAAACACCAAGCACTGAAAGGCACGCAATAGGACGTCATGCAAAGTGCAATAAGCCGGGCACAGAGAGACAAGGCAGTGCATAGGGGACATGTGGGGTGGGAGCCCCCACACAGAGTGCACACTGGGGCATTGTAGTGTAACAGCCATTATTCTCCAGACCCCAGAATGGTAGCTCCCCTGACAGCTTGTACCCTGCACGTAGAAACGCCACAGGCACTCAATGCCAGCCCATGAGAGCAGAACGGGAGGCCGCTGCCTGCAAAGCCACAAGAGGCAGAGCTGCCCAAGGCCTTGGGAGCCCACCCCTTTGCATCACTGTGCCCTGGATGCCACACAAGGAGTCAAAGGAGATTACTGTGGAGATTTAAGATTTAATGACTGCCCCAATGGGTTTGGGACTTGCATGGGACCTGTAGCCCCTTTCCCTTGGCCAATTCATCCCTTTTGGAATGGGAGCTGCGAGCTGTAATTAGGCCACAACTCGATGCTTGTACCCTCGTTGTATCTTGGAAATAACTGCTGATTTTACAGGCATGTAGGTGGAAGGGACTTGGTCTCAGATGAGACTTTGGGCTTATGAGTTAATGCTGAAATGAGTTAAAACTTTGGGGAACTGTTGAGAATGAATGATATATTTTGCAGTGTGAGAAAGACATGACATTTGCAAGAGGCCGGGGTGGAATAATATGATTTGGATCCATGTCTTGCCCATGTCTCATGTTCAATTGAAATTCCCAATGTTGGAGGGGGGCCTGGTGGGAGGTGATGGGATCATGGGGCAGTTGTTTATAAATGATTTAGCATTACCCTTTATGGTACTGTCACCACAAGAATGCGTGAGTTCTTGTGAGATCTGTTTTACTGTTTAAAAGTGTGTAGCACCTCCCACCCTCCCTCGTGCTACTGCTCTCACCGTGTGGAGATGCTTCACTCTGTTTTCCTTCTGTGGTGACTGGAAGTTTCCTGACAGCTCCCTAGAAACAGAAGCTGCTATGCTTCCTGTACAGTTTACAGAACCAGTTAGTTCTGTAGTGAGTCAGTGAAACCTCTTCCGTTTATAAATTGCTCAATCTCGTGTATTTCTTTGTAGCATTATGAGAAAAGACTAACACACACACAACATGACTTTACTTATATGTGGAATCTGAAAATAACCTAAGTAACCGAATAGAATGCTAGTTATCAGCAGCTGGGGATGGAGGACCAGGGAGATGTTTGTCAAAGGGAACAAATATTTAGCTATAAAATGAAAAATTACTATAGAACTAATATATAGCATGATGAATCTCGTGAATCCTAATGTATACCTAAAATTTGCTAATGGTATCTCAGATGTTCTCACCGCACACAACACACACACATTGGTAACTATGTGAGAGGATATGTTAATTAGGTTGATTGTGGTAATTATTTCACAATTATGCGTACATCAAAATATTGTACACCCTAAATATATCTATTTTTTAACTTCTTAGTCATATCTCAATAAAGATGGGAGAAAGGTAATCATATATTGTTTTTTAAATTTTTTAACAGCACACTCTCTAATTCTCTGAAAATACTTCTTGTCATAAAACTGATGCCCCTGAAAGAAAAAAAAAAAATAACAAGCAATTTCCTAGCCTCACTAATCTCCTAATGAATTCTCCCTACTTAACCCCTTCAGACAATAGTAAGAAAACAGCATGTCTCCTTCTGGTTGACAAGAGAGGCTGGTGTTAGACTAAGCTTCCTGATGTAGAAACCAAGAAACCCACATGAATTGTATCAGGCAACACTTTCAGCCAGTGAGAAAGGGTCATGCAAGATTGATATCCACATGAGAAGGGTATCCAGCAAGTGGAGCCCCATGATCTCCCTATTCTCTGCCTGGGGATAATTCCTCTACCACAGTGGACTGAGCTGGAATCAGGGCCAAGTAGAGCAGTCAAGCTGAACTGAGGAGGCAGAGGTGGGGGGTTCAGGCAGCTAAAGTGGATGGAATTAACAGACAGTCATTAGGAAGGAAGGCAGTCTATGGGAAGGATGCCTCAGAAGTCTGTTTCTGTAAACACAGATACGTCTTTCGTACACTAGTTTTCTGTCTTTCGGATACATACTCAGCAGTAGGATTGCTGGATCATAGGTTAATTCTCTTTTTAGTTTGTCAAGGAAGAGCCACACTGTTTTCCATAGCGGCTGTACTAATTTACATTCACACCAGTGGCATGGGAGGGTTCCTCTTTCTCCATATCCTCGCCAGCATCTGTATTTTTTTTTTGTCTTTTTAATAAAAACCATTTTCACTGGGGTGAGAGAATATCTCTTTATGGTTTTGATTGGCACTTCCCTGATGATGAGTGATGCTTAGCAGTTTTTGTGTACCTGTTGGCCATTTGATGAAGGCAGTGTCGTACATACAATGGAATGTTATTCGGCCATCAAAACAAATGAAATTGTGTCATTTGTTGCAACGTGGAATGGAACTGGGGGCATTATATTAAGTGACTGAAAGACATTATATTAAGCCAGGGACTGAAAGACAAATACTACATGTTCTCATTCATATGTGGGAACTAAAACTGTGGATCTCATGGAGGTAGAGAGTTGACTGGTGGCTTCCAGAGGCTGGGAAGGGACAGGAGAAGAAGAGAGGTTTGTTCCCAGGTACAAAAATACAACTGGACAGAGGGAATAAGATCTAGTGTTTGACAGTACAGTAGAACAACTATAGCTAGCAATATTTTGTGGTATAATTCAAAATTGCTGGAGGAGAGGAATTGGAATGTTCCCAACATGGGTGAAGATTTGGGGTGATGGAGTCCCAGTTGCCCTCGTTTATTGTTATTCATTGTATGCATGTATCAAAATACTGCATGTACCCCCAAAATATGTATAAGTATTATGTAATGATGAAGTCTGTGTCGGGGCCTCTGTATACATATGGCTGAGAGCTGGACTTTGCATGCATGAGGCAAGATTACCAGACATTTACCAAATAGCAGTGACTATGTTGTATTATTCCTCACTCTCCAAACTTGTTAACACACGGCAGTGACTATGAACAGTCCCTTAACACCCTTGGCATCCAGCTCAGTCGTTGAGCATAGCCAGACAAAAAGAGACACATCACAGACAGGAGAAAAAAGGCCCCCTGACTTCTCATCCACAACAATGGAGGCCTAACACGAATGGAAAATTGTCTGTAAAGTGCTGCAGAAAAAACAAAAAAAAACACTTCATGCTATATCCTATGAAAATATCCTTCAAAGATGAGGATGAAAATCAAGGTAATCTTAGAAACATGCAAAGCTATGAGAATTTTTATTGCCCGCAACCTACATGACAACCAGTTCGAAAGGAACTCCTTCAGTCTGTGCAGGAATCATAGTGCAGGTCCAGGGATGAACCTGAGAAACAGTAAAGGAGTATATATAAAAGACAACATTTTCTTTCCTGATGGAATTGCTGTAAAACACGACTGACTCTTGAAAGGACAATAACCCCACAAGCAGTTTTTGTACTGTAGGCAAAAGTAAAAATTATAAGAATTGCACAAAGGATACGGGGTAAATGGAATCTGTTATACACTTTTGGTTTTCTCCTCACTGAGACTGAAGAGGAAATTAATGAATTTTACAATATGTGAAGTCAGGAAATCAACTTTCCCCTCAGGGCTTAGTATAATGTAGGCAAAAGTAAAAATTATAAGAATTGCACAAAGGATACGGGGTAAATGGAATCTGTTATACACTTTTGGTTTTCTCCTCACTGAGACTGAA
>NW_012123598.1:1232798-1234617 GCF_000951035.1 Colobus angolensis palliatus
TACCTCCCCAGCACAGCTGCAAGGTCATAAGATTGATAAGTATATGTTACAGAACCATGTATGTCTAAGGACGTAAGACATGGAGTAACAACTACCTTACTTCTCCCTTCTGTAAGTACGCTTCCTGCATCACGTAATTCCCACCACTGACTGTTTAAAAGGTGGCTGCTGTCTTTGTTCGGTGCTCGGACTTTCCTGGACGCTAGTCCTACTGAGCCCGGTGATCACCTTAATAAAGGCTCTCCTGAACTCTGTTCGGTCTCTCCCGCCTCTGATTGTCCTGCTACAAGACAGTTATCAAATCCTCCATCTGCATAACTCCATCAGCAGACCCTGCATTTACCTTCTGGGACAATTTGGTACTTTCCCGATATTTTTCTCCCTGTCTCATCCTTTCATGTATTTATTGCATATCTTCAAGTAGATGTTTTTCACCAAGTCCACATTGGTGTCTGGTATTCATGAGGCTGTCAGTAAATAATATTGGCACCACAGAAAATAAATGAACATCGATTCTTTGTCTTTTCCCAAACACTAATCTGTAAATTTATTTAGGTTGTGGCTTGAGGTCATCATAATCATTACCTTCTTCCCAGTCCTGATTCAAACCTTGACCCATAATAGGTGCTTAATACCTAAACATATGAAGGAATAAAGAATGGACGCATGTTCTAAGTTAATAAATAATCAGGAACAAATACATGGAAGGATCAGTACTGCCAGTTTAAGCACACACAAACTGCGCTTCAAACATCCTGCACTATTTGCCAATAAACACAGTCTGGACCCAAAGTTCAAGTTGAAATTTTCTGCTATAAATTGTTTTATCATAATTGTTTTACAGTCATAATTGTTTTACAGAACTTGGTCTTGGGCTATTTTTGTTACTTTATTTTTTAACTTATTTTTTCCAGTATTTTCTTGTATCTCTACAATGTTTTAAGCATCAGCCAAGTCAGCGTAAAACAGTAAAACTTGGAAAAAAAAAATTGACATGATCTTCAAAATCATGATGTATACAGTAAAATGAACCTGACAGCAAATAAGCAAATAGAAATACAGCGTGTGACACTGTAATATTAGAACATTTTGATAATACTGTTCCTGCCACATCACCTAAGACATTTGGAGGCAGTTTTATACAATTTTGATAGTTTTGGTAAGTGTTGATTTAAGCAATAATCTATAATGAGAAAAAGTTCACATTTATTACCCAGGGTTACTCAATGCTAGAGGCTTCATGTGGAGCTTCTGAAATTATGTATGGGAGACCCGTGGAGCTGTCAATCAGGAACGAAATGCCTCACGTCATGATTACTATCCTGAATAGAAAAACCACGCTGGGTTTCAAATATGAGTGTCACATCCACATTTCCTCCGAAATACAGGTGCTGGTTTACAACTAAGGTGCTTTCCACATGAGCGTATTAATGTTGGGGGCCTCAGTTTTGGGGATGTAGCCAGGATTTACTTAATTGAAGGCTGAGGATTTCCTGGGGAAATACTGGAAACATTGTCTTGTAAATGACACAGTAGATTGGAACAAGATTTTCTAATATGCATAGTTTAGGGAATCACATTTTAACTCTGTCCCTAAAACAGTCTTTCAGGGAAGTCAATAAGGTGGTCCACACTAACATGCCACTATTAACTCACCTTGACCTTGGAATTGAAGAATGACTTGGGGAAGAACTGAATAGGAAGGTGGGAGGTGTAGAGGTGTGGGCTCTTCTGACTCTCCAAACCTGCTTTCTCATGTTTAACGTCTATCCATGGGGAACGATCCCAGGGAACAGATTGGACCCAAGTAGGATTTCCC
>NW_012123598.1:1234667-1239439 GCF_000951035.1 Colobus angolensis palliatus
GGTAAATACTGGAAACATTGTCTTGTAAATGACACAGTAGATTGGAACAAGATTTTCTAATATGCATAGTTTAGGGAATCACATTTTAACTCTGTCCCTAAAACAGTCTTTCAGGGAAGTCAATAAGGTGGTCCACACTAACATGCCGCTATTAACTCACCTTGACCTTGGAATTGAAGAATGACTTGGGGAAGAACTGAATAGGAAGGTGGGAGGTGTAGAGGTGTGGGCTCTTCTGACTCTCCAAACCTGCTTTCTCATGTTTAACGTCTATCCATGGGGAACGATCCCAGGGAACAGATTGGACCCAAGTAGGATTTCCCTTGGAGTGGATCAGACTGATGATCTCCACCATCCAAACGGTTCCTGAATAGAAAAGAAGAGGGTATCACCTATTTCAATGTGACATGGACCCCACCACTACATCTTAAAGACACTGTGTTATTCCAGCAATAATGCCCCTGTCCATCAATGCAACTGGTGTTTTCATTCCTCATCTTACTTCGTGTCTTAAGTGCATTCAACTGATGCTTTATTCTAGAGATGCTCTGTTCCTTTCACTTTTACGTGGCCATCTTTACCTTGTTTTGTCATAATACTCTTTAAAAAAACCCAACTTTTAAAATGTTAAATTGTGGTAAAATACAAACAAATTGGCTTAACCATTTGTAAGTGTTCGGTTCAGTAAATAGGCCGTTATTGTGCAACCATCACCACCATCCATCTCCAGAATGCTTTTCTCTTTGCAAAATTGAAACTCTGTAAACATTAAAAAGCAACTCTTCCTATTCTCTTGCAACCACCACACTACTTTCCCTCTCTATAAATATTTCTACACAGGGTACCTCCTATGACTGGATCATACAATATTTATCCTTTCATGCCTGACTTTTACTTAGTATAGTACCCTCAAGGTCCATCCATGTGGTACCGTGTATTAGAACTTCCTCTCTTATAAGAGTGATTAATCTTCCATTGTATGTAGAGAGCACATTCTGTTTATCTGTTCATCAATGGACACTTGGGCTGCTTCCACCTTTGAGCTGTTGGATGCCCTAATACTCTTGCTCCCACTGCTCAGTATCATTTTAAAAACAGCAAAACTGTCGTGTGTAGCCAACTTGGGGGAAACTGGAAGAAATTAAGTGAAAGAAGCCCAGCCCAGTAAAACAGTGGTACCAAATAGTCTTAATACACAGAGGAGACCATTGAACCACTGCACGCATGCACTTGCTAAATATTACAATATTTTCACTCCCATTTTCTCACCTCTCATATTCTTCCTCTAGTTACACCGTAGTATCCGTTACACTTGATAATCCCAGCTTACCTGTATATGCTTCTCCACCAGCTCTCTCTGCCTCAGTGCATGACACCAACACATGCCTACTATTCTTTGCCTGAAACCTGAGACCTATCTATGTATGTGCCTTCTTCCTCATCCATGCCTAATACAATGGTTCTCAGCTGGGGTAAACTGTGCCCACCTCAAGGGGAAATTAACAGTGACTGCAGACATTTTGAGTTGTCACACTTGAGTATGCTACTGATTCCAGTGGGCAGGGCCCAGGGAGGATGCTGAACTTCCTACAATGCACAGGACAGCCCTCTTCCCTCTGAAAATATATGATATGGCCTGCAGTGTCCGTAGTGTAATAGATCAAAACACTGCCATCTGGCAAAGACCCTCTCCTCGATCAGACTTGACTTAGGCTTCCCTGAGCCCTCTTCCTGACTAGGCCTGGACTTTGGACATCTGCATCCATCGTTGCTGCACCCAGTTTCAACAAGCATAATGAGGATCCCCCCCATCCTTGATACCTGATCAGGTTTCTCATCTTCTGCTGTTAATGTCTAAGTCTTTGGCCTGCCTTTAGCAAGGATTCTACTCTTGATACCTAATCAAGTTGCTCTTTGTAATTTCCCACCCACTGACCACTTTACTCTGATAATTGGCTACAAAAACCCAACTATCATTGCTATCTTCAGAGTTGAGTTTGGTCTCTCTCCCCTGTTGCAATTATTGTGAATATTCTTCCTCACCATTGACACAAGTGTCAGAATATTTTTTCTTTTACATCTAACAATCTCACATTCACGCTCAGCATCTAAGGATAAATGTTTATTTTTTCACCGAAATTCTTTCAATAATCAGCCCCCTCTAACCATCCTGCATGATCACTTAAATCTGCCTTAGCTTGCATGGGATCTCATGTCTGTCTCCACAGTGCCCCAGTAATCACATTCATTTCCATTATGTTTAATTGTCTGGCTTAATCCGTCTCTCTGAGTAGAAGCTTTGTTAAAACACCACACTATGGGCACCTGTAGTCCCAGTTACTCGGGAGGCTGAGGCAGGAGAATGGCGTGAATCCGGGAGGCGGAGCTTGCAGTGAGATTGTGCCACTGCACTCCAGCCTGGGCGACAGAGCGAGACTCCGTCTCAAAAACAAACACACAAAAAACCCCCACGCTATCCACCAAAGCATACCCAAGTGCAGGGTATAAAGAAGGCACTCCATCCGTCTCTTCACCCCATCCCTTCTTCAGTTTCAGGTCCCACTTCCTTACCTGACTTTGGGTAAGAAAGTGTAACGACATCTTCATCCCTCAACACAACTTCATCTTGCAAATGTCTCAGGTCTGTAAAATTATTGCTGGGAAAAGGAATCCCTTCAATCCAGATAGATTCACCAGCCATCTAAAGAAACACCACAGCCTTCCCAGGTTCGTAGTCATTGTACCTGTGCAATCTTAGAGGCACCACTTGTTCTGCGACCGGGTAAGATGCAAAGGATAGAGAGATTGGGACAGAGCAGGCCAAAGTTCATTTTGATACAGCTTCGATAACTGGAGGATCCCCAGGCTTTTTGGTCTGGTGCTGATAGGATTAATGACATGGACACATGTGGAGTGGTTTTAAGGAGTGGAAAGTGTAATAGGCAAGAAAGAAGGAACAAAGACGAGAACAGCTCCCCCGTGCTGAGACAAGGGAAAGGAACAAAGACCCTGTGCACAGGAGAAAGGCAGTCCCTTATATCGGGAGGCTGGAGGAGGCGGTGTCTGGTTTGCATAGGGCCCAAAGGATTGGTTTGACCAGGTGTGTTATTCGTGTAGCCTGAGAAAAACCAGGCCCTCTCACCTTCACCCTTTAATATGCAAATGTGGGTCACCATGATGGTTTGAACACATGGTGTTATTTGGAGGTGGCCGTCACACTTTGCACAGGTGGTAACAAGGAGAAGATGGTGGGAAACACCACACTGAGTGGATCCAGTTTCTAGTGGCCAGCATTTGCATATCAAAGCTTGTCAGCCTGGCCCTTGAAGCTGCCTTTTTGGTCAGAAAAGAGATTGTCTGGGGTTATTTCTTATTACAGGAAAATCTCCACCTTTCCCCTTACTATATGCCTAAAATGATTTCTTAATAACTCCTGTGATATCCGACCCCTCAAAGAGAAGTAAACCTAACTGCTGTTAGGGGGTTAGATGATGATTCTTTCTGGCTACTGCCTGCTGAAGAGGGGTGTGTGGGGTGGGGAACAGCGGTTGGGCCTTCTCCTGTGGTTCATCTAAGGTTCTCAGAAGAATGGCATATCTATGTGTGGTTCTGCTTGCAGCACCATTTAAAGTTTAATTGCTTCTAGGTGAAGAGGGATACATTTTACAAGAAGGTTTAAAATGTAGGGTTAGGATACAATTATTAAGATTACCACTGTTAGTGGGGGGCCCTATAGACCATAACCAACAGTAGAATTTGACACCTTTTACACTAATGGATTGCAATACTGGTTTACCTCCACTAGATGTCGGTGTACATTACCAGAAACGTTAATATAGAAGTAACTTTTTCCTAGAGAAAAGCATACATTTCCCCCTTAACGTACCATTAGAGAATAACTTTAGGCATAGGCCATTTTCACAACTTGCAATATGACTGGGAGGAATACATTATTGGGTGGCTAAAATAACTTTAGCATTAATTTTGACAGTTCCTTTCCTTTATTCTTTTATGACTTTTATACGCCTTTTTACAACATATTTAAACTTTTTGATTTGTCCTAAACATCCTTTCTTTAAACAACCAGTTATTTCCCGTTAGTACAAGAATTGACCATACAAAATCCTTCCTTATGTAAAATCTCTTCCTTTATAACCTTTTCATAGAGTGCATCGTATTACCAACCTTTAGTAAAAAGTCTTATCAAACTTAATGATAGTATAACTTTCATGCTTACTTCTTATCCATAACTATTAGTCCTGCTATAAGCAAAACAACCTTGACTAAATTTTTCCTGCAATTATTAACCCTGTTATAAGGATGATAATCAGGCAAACTATTACAGCCATTAGAATTTTACAACCAGAATTCCACATTGTGGGTGCCACAGTGTATAGCTCTGTTGCAAATAGTAGCTTGACTAGAACAATTTTCAAGAGTGGCATAGTAAATAATTTTCTTTTAAAACTTTACTTGCCAAGATACAACACGTGCCTTTGGGGATTTACAAAGTTACAAATGCGATTCTATGAATAATTAAATCTCTCTGCAAATATGTATTAAAAAGAAGTTCTAATATTTAGCGGTGAACTCTGAGAGGAAAGTTTAGAAATAATGAAAAGTATTTGATGAGGTAGGAGTGGGACTGAGTAAGATGCATAGCCCTAACTCCGTTATCTTTTATGATTTTCGGCTTAAGACCTTTTTTTTATTATTATTATACTTTAAGTTCTAGGGTACAACGTGCAGGTTTGTTACATATGTATACATGT
>NW_012123598.1:1243812-1244208 GCF_000951035.1 Colobus angolensis palliatus
ATCAGATGGCTGTAGATGTGTCATATTATTTCTGAGGGCTCTGTTCTGTTCCATTGGTCTATATCTCTGTTTTGGTACCAGTACCATGCTGTTTTGGTGATCGTAGCCTTGTAGTATAGTTTGAAGTCAGGTAGCGTGATGCCTCCAGCTTTGTTCTTTTGGCTTAGGACATGAAGGAAGACATGAAGGAAAGAAAGAAGGAAGAAAAGATAACAAAACCACCAGAAAATAAATATAAAATAGCAGGAGTAAGTCCTTACCAATCAATAATAACACTGAATGTAAGTGGACTAAACTCTCCCATCGAAAGACACAGACTGGCTGAACGAAGAAATACATAAGACCCAAGATCTGTTGTCTACAAGAAACACAATTCATCTATGAAACAGACACATA
>NW_012123598.1:1244954-1245287 GCF_000951035.1 Colobus angolensis palliatus
TGATGAGTGGGTCAAAGAAGAAATTAAGAAGGAAATTGAAAAATGTCTTGAGACAAATGATAATGGAAACACAACATACCAAAACCTATGGGATACAGACAAAGCAGTTCTAAGAGGGAATACTATAGCTATAAGTGCCTACATCAAAAGAGAAGAAAAAGGAACTGGCATGGTGGTTCACATGTGTAATCCCAACACTTTGGGAGGGTTAGGCAAGCAGATCACTTGAGGTAAGGAGTTCGAGACCAGGCTTGACAACGTAAAAAACCCCTGTGACTACTGAAAATACAAAAATTAGCCAGGCATGGCAGTGCACACCTGTAGTTCCAGCTA
>NW_012123598.1:1245972-1246276 GCF_000951035.1 Colobus angolensis palliatus
ATGGCCCACCAGGGAGCAACATAAAGCCAGCAGAACCTCCCCCACAGAGAGAAGCAGTGAGTGAATTTGCGACCTGGGGAGACCATGCTTCTCCAGCCCCCTTGTGAATCCCCTCCACTAGGGCCTTCAATCTGACATACAGACCTAAATGCAGTCTCAGCAGAGCAGTCGCTCAGGCATGCGCAGGGGCCCGGGAGCTTTATATACTTTAGCTCTGGGCTTCCCAGCAAAAGTGATTGCAACTCCAGCAGATGGGAGGCTGGACCTCCATATGTAATTCTAGGCAGGGGGCTGAAGCCAGGGG
>NW_012123598.1:1246997-1248600 GCF_000951035.1 Colobus angolensis palliatus
CCCGCTGGTGTTCTCTGGCTGACAGAGATTTGAATTCTCCTTGGCAGGGAGTTCCTGGGGAGAACGGTGAGCCACCATCTTTGGTTTTGGATGACTCAGCCATTCCAGCCTGCACACTTTGGAGAGTCCAAACAGCCTAGAGGCAGAAGAGATTCCCCAGAACAGCATGGCTGCTCCACCAAAACATGGCCTGCTTCTTTAAGCAGGTTCCTAATCTGTTTCTCCTTAATATGCAGGGCCTTTCAACCAGGGACTCCAGCCACCCCTGCTGGTGTTCTCTGGTTGACAGAGATTTGAATTCTCCCTGGGAAAAAGTTATCAGAGAGAGGGGTGGCGACCGTCTCTGCTGTTTGGGTGATTTAGTAGATGCTTCGGCCTGTGAGCTTTGGAAAGCCCAAGCCAGCCAGGTCAGAAGCAGTACCCCAGCACAGCACAGCGGCTCCACAAAAGCATGGCCAGACTGCTTCTTTAACTGGGTCCCTGATCCCATTCCTTCTCACTGGGTGGAACCTCCCAACCAGGGCCTCCAGTCATCCCCACTGGTGTTCTCTGGCCAACAGAAATTTGAATTCTCCCTGGGACAGAGTTCCCTGGTAAGGGTGGGCCACCATCTTTGCTTTTTGGGTGACTCAACCATACTAGTCTGTAGCCTTGGAGAGTCCACACTGACCAGGGATGGAAGGGATCCCCCAGGACAGCACAGCTGTTCTGCCAAAATGTGACCTGGCTGCTTCTTCAAGCAAGTCCCTGATCTGTTCCTCCTTACTGGGCAGGACCTCCCAACTGGAGCCTCCAGCCATCCCCGCCAGTGATCTCGGCCAACAGATTTGAAAATGTCCTGGGACAGAGCTCCCAGAAGGAAGAGTGGGCTGCCATAATTGCTATTTGGATGACTTAACTGTTCCAGCCTCTAGGCTTTAAAGAGTCCAATCCAACTGGGAGCAGAAGCAGTACCCCAGCACAGCACAGCTGCTCTACAAAAGTATGGCCAGACTGCTTCTTTAAGCAGGTCTTGGATTCTGTTCCTCTTGGATCTCCAGGCACCTTCTACAGGTACATTCAGGCTGGCAACAAGTCTGTACCTCAAGACAGAAAAGTTCTGGGATTACAGGTATGAGCCACCATGCCCAGTCCTCTCTTCCTATTTGAATGTCCTTTATTTCTTTCTCTTGCCTGATTGCCCTGGCCAGAACTTCCAATACTATGCTGAATAGAAGTGGTTAGAGAGGGCATCCTTGTCTTGTGCCAGTTTTGAAGAAAAATGGTTCCAGCTTTTGCCCATTCAGTATGGTGTTGGCTGTGGGTTTTAGGTGGCTCTTATTATTTTGAAGTATGTTCCTTCAATACGTAGTTTATTGAGATTTGAAAACCTTTTCTGCATCTATTGAGATAATCATGTGATTTTTGTCTTTCATTCTGTTTACATAATGAATCACATTTATTGATTTGTGTATGTTGAACCAACTTTGCATCCTGGGGATGAAGACTACTTGATCACAGTGGATAAACCTTTTTTTTTTAAGATGGAGTCTAGCTTTGTCACCAGGCTGTAGTGCAGTGGCGTGATCTCAGCTCACTGCAACCTCCGCCTCCCGGGTTCAAG
>NW_012123598.1:1249880-1255114 GCF_000951035.1 Colobus angolensis palliatus
TCTGATTATGTGATCAATTTTAGAATAACTGCCATGTGGCAATGAAAAGAATGTATAGTCTGTTGTTTTTGGGTGGAGATACCTGTAGATATCCATCAAGTCCATTTGTTCTAGAGCTGAGTTCAGGTCCTGAATATCTTTGTTAATCTTCTGTCTCAAATCTTTCTAATATTGACAGTGGGGTGTTAAAGTCTCCCACTATTATTGTGTGGGAGTCTAAGTCTCTTTTAAGGTCTCTAATAACTTGTCTTATGAATCTGGGTGCTCCCATGGTGGGTGCATATATACTTAGAATGACTAGATCTTCTTGTGGAACACTTTACCATTACATAATGCCCTTCTTTGTCTTTTTTGATCTTCGTTGGTTTAAAGTCTGTTCTGTCAGAAACTAGGATTGCAATCCCTGTTTTTTTCTGCTTTCCATTTGCTTGGTAGATTTCCCTCCACCCCTTTATTTTGAGCCTATGTGTGTGACTCCATGTGAGATGAGTCTCTTGAAGATAGCACAACAATGGGTCTTGGTTCTTTATCCAGCTTGCCACACTGTATTTTTTAATTGGGGCTTTCAGCCCATTTACAATTAAGGTTAGTATTGATATGTGTGGATTTGATCCTGTCATCATATTAGCTGGTTATTTTTTGCAGACTTGTTTATATGGTTGCTTTATAGTGTCACTGGTCTATGTACCTCATTGTTTTTGTAGTGACTGGTAAAAGTCTTTTCTTTTCATATTTAGTGCTTCCTTTAGGAGTTCTTGTAAGGCAGATCCATGGGTAATAATTTCCCTTTACGTTTGTCTGAAAAGAATCTTATTTTTCCTTTGCATATGAAGCTTACTTTGTCCGAATATGAAATTCTAGGTTGGAATTTTTCTTTAAGAATGTTCAACATTGGCCTCCAATCTCTTCTGGCTTGTAGAATTTCTGCTGAGAAGTGCATTGTTAGTCTGATGGGCTTCCCTTTGTAGGTAACCTGGCATTTCTCTCTAACTGCCCTTGACATTTTTTTCATTCATTTTGACCTTAAAGAATCTGAGGACTGTATGTCTTGGAGGTGATCTTCTTATGGAGTATCTTGCTGGGTGTCTCTGCATTTCCTGAATTTGAATGTTGGCCTGGATAGCTAGGTTGGGGGGGGCGGTTCTCATGGATGATATCCTAAAATATGTTTTCCAAATTGGTTCCATTATCTCCATCTCTTTTGGGTACACCAGCCAGTCATAGATTTGTTCTCTTTACACAATCCCATATTTCTTGGAGGTTTGTCCATTCCTTTTCATTCTTTTTTTTCTCTATTCTTGTCTACTTAGCTTACTTCAGAAAGGCAGTCTTCAAGCTCTGAGATTCTTTCCTCTGCTTGGTCTATTCTGCTATTAATACTTGTGGTTGCATTTTAAAATTCTTGTATTGTGTTTTTCAGTTCTATCAGGCTGGTTACATTAGTCTCTACACTGGCTATTTTGTCTGTCGGCTCATGCAATGCTTTATCATGACTTTTTAGTTTCCTTGCATTGGGTTAAAACACAATCCTTTAGCTCACTGAAGTTTGTTTTTATCCATATTCTGAATTCTACTTCTGTCATTTCAGCCATCTCAGCCCAGTTTCAAACCCTTGCTGGAGAGGTGATGTGATCACTTGGAGAAAAGAGGGCACTCTGACTTTTTGTGTTTTCACCATTCTTGTGCTGATTTTTTCTCATCTTTGTGGGTTTATCTACCTTTAATATTTGAAGTTGCTGACCTTTGGATGAGTATTTTTTTCTTTTAACAATTTGACCACTTTTCTATAGGGCTGCTGTGGTTTGCTGGGAGTGCTCTCTAGTACCTAGTCATCTCAAATTTTCCAGTACCTGGAGGTATCACCAGTGAAGGCTGAAAAAAAGCAAAGATAGAATTCTGCCCATTTCTCTGGGAGCTCTATCTTTGTGTTTGTAACACAAAAAATAAATTCTTGGGGGTAAGGGATACCACATTTATCCTGATGTGATTATTATGCATTGCATGCTCATATCAAAATATTTCTTTTTTTTTTTTTTTTGTATTTTTTAGTAGAGACAGGGTTTCACTGTGTTAGCCAGGATGGTCTCGATCTCCTGACCTCGTGATCCGCCCGTCTCGGCCTCCCAAAGTGCTGGGATTACAGGCTTGAGCCACCGCGCCCGGCCTTTTTTTTTTTTTTTTTTTTTGAAGATATTTCATGTAACCCATAAACATATACACCTACTATGTACCCACAAAAACAAAAATAAAAATAAAAATAAATGGTTATGTCAATATAACTGATACATCACGTTGGAAAAGTGAACAAAACAAAAAATTTAAAAATAATAAAATAATTTGTGCAAGCTAAAATAATTTGTGCAAGCAGATCATCACCAAATGGCAGAGATGTGATAAAACAGGCAGTCTGTGGCCACCCCACCCTTTCTGTGCAGAGATTGTGGTGCAGTGGGGTCCTCTATAGTCCAAGCCCAGGCAGACCTCCAGCCATCTAGAACACCTCACTCCATGCAGAGAACCTGGAGCCAAGGAGGTTTCCCATCTGATCTTCATGGCTAGTCACACCTCTGGGTACATGGTTGACACTGGTGCTTGTGCCTGCTATCAGGAAGCCTGTACATGGGCTTGCCTATTCCAGCCTCGTCCATCTTGGAATGCATGCTTTGAATTTTTTAATATGTAATCTCTCGTTTTCCATTTTGGTTAGGGATCACTGCTGAAGAGCTAGTGTAATCTTTCAGTGGTGTCACAACATTCAGATTTTTCATGATGCCAGAATTCTTACAATGGCTTTTCATCTGGAGATGTTGGCATTTCTAATTTTTGTAATTATTTTCATGCAGACAGGATTCTTCTTTCTATGTATATATTTCTTCTTTCCTTTTCCCTGTCTCCATAGAAGGTGTGAGCATAGAGTATATTTGGTACCATCTTTTGACTTTGCTTTTATAGCCCTATGGACTTCTCATGGCTGGCTTTATATTGAGCTATTGTGCAGTTTGGCCTACTAGCCAGCAGATGGCATGCATGAATAAGAGATGGCTGTGGCCAATGTCACTAGGTATATACTGTTTACTAAGAGAAGCTTTCAATAAATTCAAAGCATGCACTGCAAGGAAGCTCAGCAACATCCAAAAAAAGCTTCAAACTCAACACAAATATATTTCTACAGCAATCCAGTAAATGAAGGAAGAGATAAACATGTCAAAAAGAAATCAGTCAGAACTTCTGGTATTGAAAAGCTCACTTAAGAAATTCCAAACTGGCCGGGCGCGGTGGCTCAAGCCTGTAATCCCAGCACTTTGGGAGGCTGAGATGGGCGGATCACGAGGTCAGGAGATCAAGACCATCCTGGCTAACACGGTGAAACCCCGTCTCTACTAAAAAATACAAAAAAATAGCCGGGCGAGGTGGCGGGCGCCTGTAGTCCCAGCTACTCGGGAGGCTGAGGCGGGAGAATGGCATAAACCCGGGAGGCGGAGCTTGCAGTGAGCTGAGATCCAGCCACTGCACTCCAGGCCAGGCGACAAAGTGAGACTCCGCCTCAAAAAAAAAAAAAAAAAAAGAAATTCCAAACTACAATTAAAAGCTTTATCAATAGACTGATAGACTGGAGCAAGCAGAAGAATGAATTTCAGAACCTGAAGTATGGTCTTTTAAACAAACTTGGTCAGACAAAAAAAAAAAAAGAATTTTAAAAAATAATAAAGTCTTTGAGAAAATGGGATTATATAAAGTGACCAAACTTATGAATTAATGACATTTCTGAGAGAAGGAGAAAAAGTAAATGATCTGGAAAACATATTTGAGAGAATAATTTAAGAAAATCTCCCTAATCTTGCTGGAGAGGTAGACATCCAGATAGAAGAAATCCAGAGAACACCTGTGAGATACTATACAAAATAAGCATCGACAAGACATAGAGTCACCACACTGTCCACCATCAATAGTAAAGAAAAAATCTTAAACACAGCTACAGAAAAATATTAGATTATGTACAAAGCGAATTCCATCAGGCCAACAGCAGACTTCTCAGCAGAAACCTTGCAAGCTGGAAGGGATTGAGGGCCTATTTTCAGCATTCTGAAAAAAATAAATTCCAACAAAGAATTTTATATCCCACCAAACCAGGCTTCATAAGCAAAGAAGAAATAAAATATTTTACAGATAAGCAAGCAATAAGGGAATTTGTTACTACTAGACCAGCCTTACAAGAGATCCTTAAGGGAGTTCTAAACATGGAAACAAAGGAACAATACCTGCTACCACAAAAATACACTGAAGTATATGGGCCTCAGATCCTATAAAGCAACCACACAATAAAACCTACAAAGCAACCAGGTAACAACCTCATGAAAGGATGAAAACCTCACATATCACTATTAACCTAGAATATAAATGGTCTAAATGCCTTACTCAAAAGGCATAGAGTGGCAAGTTTGATTTTAAAAAGAAAGACTCATTTGTCTGCTGTCATCAAGAGGTCCATCTCACATGTAACGACACCCATAGGCTCAAAGTAAAAGGCTGGAAAAAATCTATCATGCAAATGGAAAACAAAGAAGAGCAGAGGTAGATATTCTTAGATCAGATGAAACAGACTTTAAACCAACAAAAGTAAAAAAGTACAAAGAAAAGCATTTCATAATGATAAAGGCCTCAATTTAATAACACTTAACTATCTAAACACATATGTACCCCACATTGGAGCACCCAGCTTCATAAAGCTGTAGTTCTAGACCTATGAAAAGACTCATCCACACAATAATAGTAGGGGACTTCAACACCCCACTGACAGCATTAGACAGGTCATCAGAGCAGAAAACTAACAAAGAAACCTGGACTTAAATTTGACATTTGACCAATTGGCCCTAATAGACATTTACAGAATACAGAAGCCATAACTACAAAATACAAATTCTTCTCATCTGCACATGGAACATACCCCAAGATGGACAACATGCTCAGGCTAAAGCAAGTTTCAATCAATTTAAAAAAAAAAGAACAAAAAAACAGAAATCATGCCAGCCATACTGTTGGACCACAGTGTAATAAAAATAGAAATCAATACCAAGAAGATCTCTCAAAACCACATAATAACATGGAAATTAAATAACTTGTTCCTGAATGACTTTTAGGTAAACAATGAAATTAAGGCAGAAATAAAAAAAATTATTTGAAATACTAAGCTGGGCGCTTTGGCTTATTCCTGTAATCTCAGGACTTTAGGAGGC
>NW_012123598.1:1255219-1256460 GCF_000951035.1 Colobus angolensis palliatus
AAAAAAAAAAAAAAAAAATTATATTCTATTTATAATAGTTGAAATAAAAACAAAACAAACAAAAAACCTAGACTATATGTAACCAAGAAGGTGAAACATATCTACCAGGGGAACTACAAAACACTGCTGAAAAAAATAATAGATGACAAAAGTTAGTGGAAAAGCATTTTATGCTCATGAATTGTAAGAATCAATATTGTTAAAATGGCCATACTGCTCAAAACAATCTACATATTCAATGCCAATCCTATCAAGCTGCTAACGTCTTTTTTTCACAGAACTAGAAAAAAACTACTCTAAACGTCATCTGAAATCAAAGCATAGCCTGAATTGTCAAAGCAATTCTAAACAACAACAACAAAAACAAAGCTGGAGGCATCACGTTACTTGACTTCAAACTGTACTGCAAAACTACAGTAAGCAAAACAGCATGATACTGGTACAAAAACAGACACAGATCAATGGAACAAAAAACAGAACCCAGAATTAAGCCACACACATACAGCCATCTGACCTTAGACAAAGTCAACAACAACAAACCAACGGTGAAGAACTCCCTGTTCAATAAATGATGCTGAGACTGCTGGCTAGGTATATGCAGAAGAATGCAACCGAATCCCTACATTCATCATATACAAAAATTAACTCAAGATGGATTAAAGATTTAAATGTAAGACCTCAATCTATGAGACGCCTAGAAGAAAACCTAGGAAACACCATTCTGAACATTGGCTTTGGGAAAAAATGTATGACTAAGTTCTTAAAAGCAATTGCAACAAAAAAAATGATTAATTGGATCTAATTAAACTAAAGAGCTTCTGCACAGCAAACAAAACTAGTAACAGTAACAGACAACCTATAGAATGGCAGAAAATATTCGAAAACTGCATCAGAAAAGGTCTAATATTTAAAAATCAACACAAAAAGTAAACAACTAAACAAGTAAAAACAAAGTAACCCCCTTAAAAATAGGAAAAAGATGTAAACAGACACTTGTCAAAAGAAAACAAGCAGCCAACAAACATGAATAAATGCTTAACTTTACTAGTGGTCAGAGAAATGAAAGTCAAAACCATCATAATGAGATACCATCTTACACCAGTCAAAATGACTATTATTAAAAAGTAAAAAACAAAAAAACAACAGATGCTGGCAAGGCTACCGAGAAAAGGGAATGCTTATACACTGTGGTAGGAATGAAAATTAGTTCAGCCACTATGAAAAGCAGTTTGGAGATTTTT
>NW_012123598.1:1256654-1259926 GCF_000951035.1 Colobus angolensis palliatus
ATGTTAGCCAGGATGGTCTCGATCTGCTGACCTCGTGATCCGCCCGTCTCGGCCTCCCAAAGTGCTGGGATTACAGGCTTGAGCCACCGCGCCCGGCCGGAGATTTTTCAAAGAACTTAAGACAGAACTATCCTTTGACCCAGAAATTCATTACTGGTTTTATATCCAAAAGAAAATAAATTTTTGTACCAAAAAGTCACATGCACCCATATGTTCATTGCAGCACTATTCACAAAAGCAAAGACATGAAATCAACATAGCTGCCCATTATTGGTGGATTGGATAAAGAAAATGTGGTACATGTACACCATGGAATACTATGCAGTCATAAAACGGAACAAAATCCTGTGCTTTGCAGTGACATGGATGCAGGTAGAAACCATTATCCTAGGTGAATTAACACAGGAACAGAAAACCAAATACTGCATGTTCTCACTTACAAGTGGGAGTTAAACACTGAGCACACCTGGACATAAAGATGAGAACAGTAGATACTGAGGCGTACCAGAGGGGAGAAGCAAGACAAGGGGCAAGGGCTGAAAAACTACTGGGTACTGTGCTTTCTACCTGAGTGACAGGATCAATCATCAAACCTCTGCATCATGCAACATACCTAAGTAACAAACCTACTCATGTAGTCCATGAATCTAAAGTGGAAATTAGTTTTGAAATTAAAAAAAAAATTTTAAATAAAAACATCCATTGTCGGGATAAACAAACTACCCAGATTACAATGGTGATACACGCACAGCAAAATAAGATATTTGACCTACCAAGATGTGAGAAAGTAAATTATCATGGAAAACTTTTTTTATGTTTTGTTTTAAAATTGTATTGACTATTTCAAGGAATATTTAGATGTTGACTTTCTCTATTTTTCTATTTTCAATTTCATTAATTTCTACTCCAATTATTATTACTATTTCTTCTGCTTGCTTTGGGATTAGTCAGAGTACAGAATACAGTACTTTTTCTAGTTTCCTAAGGTATAAACATAGACTATTGAATATAGAATTATCTTCTTTGGTGATATAGATACTTATTACCATAACTCTCCTGTTTCCCTCTTAGCATTTCTTTTGCTTCATCTTACAAATCTGGTAAGTTGTAACTTCATTTTTATTTAGTTCAACTTTTGTTTTTGTTTTTCTGAGACAGAGCCTGGCTCTGTCACCCAGGCTGAAGCACAGTGACACGATCTCGGCTCACTGCAACTTCTGCCTCCCAGATTCAAGTGATTCTCATGCCTCAGCCTCTTAAGTAGCTGGGTTTACAGGCGTATGCCACCATGCCTAGCTAATTTTTGTATTTTTAGTAGAGGTGGAGTTTCGCCATCTTGGCCAGGTTGGTCTCAAACTCCCGGCCTCAACTGATTCATCCGTTCGGCTTCCCAAAGTCCTGGGATTATAAATGTGAGCCACCATGTCCAGCCACGTTCAAATTATTTTTAAAATTTCTCTTATATTTCCTCTTTGACCCACATGTGGTTTACGTGATTATCTTCTTTATCATATTTTACTCATTTTTTGGAACAATTTTTTTTTTTTTGAGACAGAGTCTTGCTCTGTCGCCCAGGCTGGAGTGCAATGGTGCGATTTCAGCTCACTGCAACCTCCGCCTCCTGGGTTCAAGTGATTCTTCTGCCCCGGCCTCCTAAGTAGCTGGGATTACAGGTGTACACCACCATGCCCAGCTAATTTTTGTATTTAGCAGAGACGGGTTTCACCATGTTGGTCAGGCTGGTCTCGAACTCCTGACCTCGTGATCTGCCTGCCTCGGCCTCCCCAAAGTGCTGGGATTATAGGCATGAGCCACTGTGCCTGGCCACAAATATGTTTTTTTAATGTCATAAAACTGAAATTATTTTATAATAGTACAATTTTTAAAACAGGAAGTTTGCATTCTGTGACAGCATTTTTCCTCATAATTATATCTTTGGAAGTATTCAATATGTTGAAAAAACAGCTTGCAGCATAGATGTCAGTTATAAAACATAGTAAAATGCTGAACTCCCAAAAACATCCCCAGCCACCTAAGAACTGAACATTGATCACTTCTCCTGTCCACCCATGCTTCTCTCTTTCTCCCTTCACCGTGCTACCCCCATACATGACCACTACCATAAATGTTGAGTTTTTTATTAAGCTACTTCTAACTAGGTGGATATACTTCATAATATAAATGTATGTAAGGTTTATAATGCACATGTATCAATATATGTACTAATGTGAATATAAATATATCATGTATACTATCGTATTTTGATATATATGAATTATCTGTACTATAAAAGATTATACTATACATATTCATTTACGTGTGAAATATGTACACATATGGATACTTACGTAATACTACATATAACACACAACTATACATATGTAATGCATGAACTACAGTGCATACATATCACATGTGTGTAAATATACATGTAAAAACAAAATAGATTACATATATTAGTAGATGTGTAAAATATTGAATATGTACATAAATTTATGTATTGTATAGTATTTGTATAGAATACATAAGATACATTTATACCTAGATAGTATAAGATATACATGCACTTATATTGTAAAATATGTATTTTGGGATGTAAAATTATATATATCATACCTACAAGATATTTGTATATATTTAATGTCATTTAATATAATTTGTGTATTTATATTCAAAATGTGTATGATTTGTATGGTATACGTAATTACTTAACATGTATATTATAAAACATATATGTAAACATAGTAAATGTATTATTAATAAATATATGTATTTATAATTAAAATCACTGCAGTTGGCCAGGTGCTGTGGCTCACACTTGTAATCTACCACTTTGGGAGGTGAGACGGGAGAATTGCTTGAGGCCAGGAGTTCGAGACCAGCCTGAGAAACACAGCAAGACCCCATCTCTATAAAAAAAAAAAAACATAGCCAGGTGTGGTGGGAGGCGCCTTTAGTCCTAGCTACTTGCGAGGCTGAGGCGGGAGTATTACTTGAGCCCAGGAGTTTGAGGCTGGAGTGAGCCATGATCATGTCACTGCACTCCAGCCTGGGTGACATTAGAGACCTAATGTATATATAGCATGATGAATGTAGTAAATCCTAATGGACACCTGAAATTAGACTCTAACAACAACAAAAAAAATCACTGTAGCCGGGCGCGGTGGCTGAAGCCTGTAATCCCAGCACTTTAGGAGGCCGAGACGGGCGGATCACGAGGTCAGGAGATCGAGACCATCCTGGCTAACACGGTGAAACCCCGTCTCTACTAA
>NW_012123598.1:1260296-1263422 GCF_000951035.1 Colobus angolensis palliatus
AAGTGTAAGGAGTGTCTTTCAGCTGCTATGTTCTGCTCAAGGCTGGTTTCTTTATGTGTTGAAGAGGAAGCCACAGGCATGAAGAAGACTTGGCATGATTGATTATGAGCAGCAGATCAATATGTTGCATATCAGGGCCCATGATGGAAATCAAAGCAGAGGAGACTCGAGATCTAGTGGGATTTGTATCATTCGTGACGTGGAGGGAGAGATGCAGCACGTTTATGGGAGAGCATGGGTGGGTGGGGGTGTCATTTGCAGTTACTCGCCCAGTACTGAAAGGCACCCAATAGCACACTACGGGAAGTGAAATAAGCCATGCACAGAGAGCCACATACTGCGTGATTCCCACTTACATGTAGAATATTCGAGAGGGCAAACTCAGAGAGTAGTAACAGAGAGTAGAATGGCAGTTACCAGAGGTGGAGGGTGGAGGGTGGGGGACTGGGGAGATACTTGTCAAAGGGCAGAAACTTTCAGCTATAAGATGAAAAACTGGCCGGGCGCGGTGGCTCAAGCCTGTAATCCCAGCACTTTGGGAGGCCAAGGCGGGTGGATCACGAGGTCGGGAGATCAAGACCATCCTGGCTAACACGGTGAAACCCCGTCTCTACTAAAAAAATACAAAAAACTAGCCGGGGGGCGTGGTGGCGGGCGCCTGTAGTCCCAGCTACTCGGGAGGCTGAGGCAGGAGAATGGCGTGAACCCGGGAGGCGGAGCTTGCAGTGAGCTGAGATCGCGCCACTGCACTCCAGCCTGGGTGACAGAGCAAGACTCCGTCTCAAAAAAAAAAAAAGATGAAAAACTGTTAGAGACCTAATGTATAGCATGGTGAACATAGTGAATCCTAATGTGTACTTGAAATTTTCCAAGACTTATCTCAAATGTTCTTACCACACACACACACACACACACACACAATGGTAACTGTAAGATGTGGATATATTATCTTGTTTTATACATTTTACAATATATACATACATCAAGACATCATATTGTACACTCTAAATATATGTAATTTTTTTGTTAATCATAACTCAAAGCTGGAAAAAGGCACTCAATATATATTGTTTCCTTAATTCTTTAATACCACACTAATCCTCTTAAAATATATCGTCATAAAATCTAGGCCCTGAAATCCTGAAAACAGAACCAACAACAACAGATAACAACCAGTATACCTGCCTCACTAATCTAATGAATTCTCCTTCATTAACACCTGCAAACACTATTTTTTTTTAAAGTGTCTACTTCTGGTGATGACAGAGTGACTGGTGGTAGACTGAACTTCCTGATACAGAACACTGTAACCCGGATGCATTCTATCTGGCAAGAGTTTTCAGGCAGTGATAAGAGGTCATGCAAGAGTGAAATTCACACAAGAAGGGAACCTAGCAAACCAAGCCCCATGACCGGCCCTGCTCCCTTTCAGGGGATAATTCCTCTCCCAGTAGATACAACTGGAATCTGGGCCAAACAAAGCAGTCATTGGTATGGTTTGGCTGTCTCCACCCAAATCTCATCTTGAATTGAGCTCCCATAAAGCAGGACATTAGGAAGGAAGACAGCTTCTGGGGAGGGGCCCCGTTCTGTGTGGGAAGCATGCTAGGGGAGAAGAAAAGACCCACACACAATACGTTTAACGGTAAACAACCTTTGTCCCATGTAAATGGCAATGCAGATAGAATAAGCAAATGATATAATAAGCAAATGGATATACTAAGCAAATTGCAATGGGGAGGGAAGAAGGGACAAGATATACATCTATTTACACTCACCAGACTATGGAGGATTCACCACCACACTGGGGAAGCAACAGCCTGGGCTCCAGAGTCAGCCACTCGTCCATGCACAGACAAGGAGAGGTCTCATGAAGCTTTAGCAGAGTCTGGGACCCTGGCTCTTTCTGTAAGGAGTTATTTGGCATGAGGCCCAGCCACGGAGGGCCCTTCACGACTGGGCTCAAGGAACACAAAAAGGTCAACTTGTTTTTGTGGTTGTCTGTTGTTTTTCAATAACTAACAAATAGGAATAGATTGAAATAGAGATTTGTCCGAAACAGCACTGGATGAATGCCTCAAGGGGCTCACACAACCTGTTCCAGGACTTGGTGACCACTGTTTGTGTCCATGTTCAGTTGAGTTCAAATTTAATATTTAACTTTTCCTCCACAGGCCCTCAGAAATTTGTGTTAGTAAATGTGGGAGGGCAGATATCTTTTTGACATACTAGCTTCCTTTTTTTTTTTTTTTTTTTTGAAAGTGCACAGCAGTGGGAATGCCAGTTACATGGGAATTCTATTTTTAGTTGTTTGATGAACTGCCACACTGTTTTCCATAGTGGCTGTATTAATATACTTTCCCACCAACATTGTACAAGGGTTCCCCTTACTCTGCATCCTCACCAGCATCCATTATTTTTCGGCTTTCTGATAAAAGCCATTTTAACTGGAGTGAGATAATTTCTCGTTGTGGTTTTGGTTTGCATTTCCCTGATGTGGTGATGTTGAACAGTGTTTCATGTACCTCTTGACCAACTGATGAACAAAATATGATACATATACACAACGGAATATTATTCAGCCATAAAAAGAATAAAATTAAAATTATGTTATTTGCTGCAACATGGATAGAATTGGAGGACATTATGTTAAGTGAAATAAGCCAGGAACAGATGGACAAATATCACGTCTTCTCACTCATATGTGGGAGCTAAAAACATGGATCTCATGAAAGTAGAGAGTTGATTGGTGGTTACCGGAGGCTATGAATGGAGGGGGAAAGGAGAGAGGTTGTTTTGTGGGCATAAAAATACCGTTGGATAGAATGAATAAGATCTAGTATTCAGTAGTACAGCAGGGCAACTACAGTTAACAATAATTTGTCGTATGATTTAAAGTTGCTGGAGGGGAGTAATTGAAATGTTTCCAACATAAAGAAAGGGTGCAGGTTTGGGGAGATGGAGACCTAGTTGCCCTGGTTTATCATTAGACATTCTATGCATGCGTCAAAATACCACATGACCCCACAATATATATAACTATTATGTATCTACAAAAAAAGTTCTGCAGCCGGGCTCAGTGGCTCACGCCTGTAATCCCAGCACTTTGGGAGGCTGAGGTGGGTG
>NW_012123598.1:1264652-1268581 GCF_000951035.1 Colobus angolensis palliatus
ACAATTCTTATTGGAGGAGGTGCTCTTGCAACTGTTTTAGGCCTTTCTCAGTTTGCGTATCACAGAAGGAAACAAATGAGCCCGGTCTATGTTGAAGCAGAAGACTGCATTTCAGAACCTGTTAACAGGGAGCCTCCTTCCAGAGACACTCAGCTACTGACTTTGCAAAAATATATCTGAAGTTGATATCCTTGTTATGGGAGGAGAAGCAACAGGAAGTGGCTGTGTACTAGATGCCGTCACCAGAGGATTAAGAACAGCCTTGTAGAAAGAGATGATTTCTCATCAGGGACCAGCAGCAGAAGCACTACATTGATCCATGGTGGTGTGAGATATGTTCAGAAGGCCATGATGAAGTTGGATCTTGAGCAGTGTAGGATGGTAACAGAAGCCCTTGATGAGCATGCCAACCTGCCAGAAATTGCTCCCCTTTCATCAGCTCCATTGTCTATCATGCTTCCAGTTTACAAATAGTGGCAGTTACCTTACTACTGGGTAGAAATCAAGCTGTATGACTTGGTTGCAGGAAGTAATTGCCTGAAAAGCAGTATGTCCTCAGCAAATCAAGAGCCCTTGAACATTGCCCAGTGCTCCAGAAGGACAAACTGGTAGGAGGAATTGTCTACTATGATGGGCGACATAACGATGCACGAATGAATCTTGCCATTGAGCTGACTGCTGACAGGTATGGGGATGCCACAGTCAATGACAGGGAGGTAGTGAGCTTGCTCAAGAAGATAGACACCAAGACAGGGAAAGTGCATGTGAGTGGTGCATGGTGCAAGGATGTCCTCAAAGGGCAGGAATGTGACATGAGAGCCAAATGTGTTATCAATGCCACGGGACATTTCCCAGACTCTGTCTGCAAAATGGATGATAAGGACGCTGCAGCTATCTGCCAGCCAAGTGCTGGTGTCCATATTGTGATGCCTGGTTATTACACCCCAGAGAGCATGGGACTTCTTGAACAGTGATGGGCAAGTTTTCTTTTTACCCTGGCAAAAGATGGTGACTGCTGGCACTACTGATACTCCAACTGATATTACACCATCCACTTCCTTCAGAAGAAGATATTAACTTCATTTTGAATGAAGCGCGTAATTACCTGAGCTGTGATGTTGAACTGAGAAGAGGGGAGACATCCTGGCCGCATGGAGCGGTATCCATCCCCTTGTTACAGATCCCAAATCTGCAGATACTCAGTCTGTGTCCTGAAATCATGTTGTCGATGTCAGTGAGAGAGGCCTTATTACTACAGCAGGTGGAAAGGGGACAACTTACTGGTCTATGGCAGAAGATACCCTAAATGCTGCTATCAAAACCCATAATTTGAAAGCGGGACCAAGTAGAACAGCTGGGTTTTTCCTTCAAGGGGGTAAAGACTGGAGCCCCACACTCTACATGAGGCTCGTCCAGGATTATGGACTTGAAAGCGAGGGGGCACAGCATCTTGCCGCCCCCTATGGTGATAAGGCTTTTGAGGTGGCCACAATGGCAAGTGTGACTAACAAAAGGTGGCCTATTGTTGGAGTACGTCTTGTGTCAGAATTTCCATATATTGAAGCAGAGGTGAACTATGGGATTAAGGAGGATTCCTGCACCACTGTGGATATGATTTCACATCGTACTCGCCTGGTTTTTTTTTTTTTTTTTGAGACAGAGTTTCACTCTTGTCACCCAGGCTGGAGTACAATGGCATGATCTCGGCTCGCTGCAATCACCGCCTCCCAGGTTCAAGTGATTCTCCTGCCTCAGCCTCCTGAGTACCTGGAGTTACAGGCATGCGTCACCATGCCTGGCTAATTTTGTAGTTTTAGTAGAGATAGGGTTTCTCCATGTTGGTCAGGCTGGTCTCAAACTCCTGACCTCAGGTGATCCTCCTGCCTCGGCCTCACCTGGCCTTTCTAAATGTCCGGGCAGCAGAGGAAGCCCTACCCAGGATTGTGGAACTGATGGGCAGAGAACAGAATTGAGATGATTATAAGAAACAGGAATAACGTGAAACAGCCAGGAAGTTTCTATATTATGAAACAGACTATACATCTCGATCAAAACAGTTAACAGACGGCTCTGAAATTGGCCTATTGCCTTCAGACACTGACAGGTATACAAAGAGATTTCATAAGTTTGATGCAGACCAGAAAGGCTTTATTACCATTGTTGATGTTCTGCATGTATTAGAGAGTATCAATGTTCAAATGGATGAAAATACACTCCATGAAATTCTAAATGAAGTCGATTTGAATAAAATTCACAGGTTGAACTCAATGAATTTTTGCAGCTGATGAGTGCTATTCAAAAAGGAAGGGTGTCTGGAAGCCGGCTTGGTATACTAATGAAAGCTGCAGAAGAGAGCCTCGACAGAAGAGTTCCAATTCCAGTGGACCATAGTTACAGGAGGGACCGGGCTTAGGACGCGACTGGCCCAGGCAGATCTGTGTTTGTTAAACACGTCTTGTTTGTCTATATTTTGCTATGAATGAAGTTCCTTTAAGGACAAAGAAAAGCACACTTTTCTTCTTTTGAGCATATCTGCTTTTACTTAAAATCTGCTAAATGCTAAAACACAGAGTCCTTCGCCAATCCCAGAGACTCGTTTGGAAATGAACTGATTCCAAGCCATTACTGTGAATAAAGCACCCCAGCATTTTGTGTAAGTTCTTTTTTTTTTTTTAACACGGAGCCTCAGACTGTCGCCCAGGTTGGAATGCAGTAGTGCAATCTTGGCTCACTGCAACCTCCGCCTCCTGGATTCAAGCAATTCTCTTGCCTCAGCCTCCCGAATAGTTAGGATTACAGGTGTCTACCACCACATCCCGCTAATTTTTGCATTTTTTAGTAGAGATGGGGTTTCACCATGTTGGCCAGGCTGGTCTCAAACTCCTGACCTCGTGATCCACCCACCTTGGCCTCCCACAGTGCTGGGATTAGTCGTGAGCCACCGCGCCCAGCCATAAATTCTGAATTAAACCTGTAAAGCTTCCTTATCTGATTTAAGAAAGGAAGACAAGAAATAGGGGGAATGAACTTCTTCAAAATTCATTCCAAGCACAAAAGAAAATTTTTTCCTTTTGCATGTAAACTTGACATATAAAGTTGATTCTGCTGGGGTTGGGGTGGCTATGTAGGGATTGCCTTTTATTATCAAGTGATTTATTTCAAGCGACTTTAAGGGGTTTCAGGTGAAGGAACCCCCATCTGTGCTGGAGAGTTGGATACTCCTTTCAATAGCCACACCACAGTCATAACAATGATGATAATGCTGGATTATTTGTTAAGCCAGGGTTGTCTGCCTCATGTCCATCATGCTGTTTGCAATAGTCTTGCTTTTAATCAATGTATACCGAGTGTAACTTTAGGATTTCTGCTACTAAATGCATGATCCCTCTTCTGCTTCAGTTTCTGGCTTTGCTCTGTCTGTTTCAAAATATGTAGCTTCCTCTTTGGTACAACAACAAACTCATTTTCACTTTTCTTAAATATACTGTAAGTGTTATCATTGGTTTTATTTTCTCTTTCTTATGTATCTGTAAAGATTTTTGGCATATAAATGTAATATTAAAGTCAGTGATGGTATAACTTGCAATGTTTGCGTCATGTCCATCTTTTTTAAGGAGTGAAAAAGCCCTACGATGTTTTTAAAGAATAGCAAGTGTAAGCTCAGTACTAGAGTGACTACACACAATGCATGTTTTCGTATGTGGCACTTCTATGTATTGTGTTGGGTTACTCTAGATCGGACTGTAAAATACTATGTTCGAGGCTGGGTTGTCATTTTTATAACTGTCTTGGTGTTTTATGGCCATTATTTATTTATTTATTTATTTTTTATTTATTTTTTGAGACGGAGTCTCGCTCTGTCGCCCGGGCTGGAGTGCAGTAGCCGGATCTCAGCTCACTGCAAGCTCCGCCTCCCGGGTTTAGGCCAT
>NW_012123598.1:1268864-1269842 GCF_000951035.1 Colobus angolensis palliatus
CCACCGCGCCCGGCCTATGGCCATTATTTATTACTTTTGATATAGAGAATGAGCTCCGTGCATTTATAAAGCAATAAGACAATGTATTTAATGTGCTTTGTTTTTAACTGAATAAGAACCGGAAGCATGAATCAACAAAACTGATTAAAATGGTCAAAAAAAAAAGCTGGTGAAGTGTTTATGTTTTTTCTTTAAAACACACGCAGAACACACATTCGCGCCCTTGTGTGCACACACACACAACACACACACACACCAGCCAAACGATCTATCTAAATGGAGCTATGGTGGTGAGGGCTCTGGGCAATGGAATCTTACCAAACGTGCGGTGCTCTGTTTTGGAGACAGTGACACCCTTTTTGTTTATTTCAGATATAAAACAATGCAGGCTCTGTCCCGAAGATCATCATCCAAACAAGAAAAGGGAACATGCCTTCCCAAATAGGAGACCTTCCTGGCCTGTGATGAAACTTTGGGCCTGGCTCTGGGATGCACAGCCTTGTTCTACTCTGCCCTCTCTGTTCTGATCCTTGCGGAGTTTGTGTGGCACCGAAACACTCCCATAGTCAGGACCAGCAACCTGACTCTGAGCTACCCCCGCGTCGTCTCCCTCACACCCTGCTTTCTCTCTTCCTTACTCTTCATCAGCCGCCCCAGCCCTGCCACCTGCCTCCTCTGACGGATCACCTTTGCAGCTACGTTCACAGCGGCTGTGTCTTCCGCAGGGCCTTCCAGGCTACAAGGCCAGCAAGCAGGATCCGAGAGTGGATGGGTCCCCAAAAAACACATTCTGTTGTCTTCCTTTGCTCCTGTATCCAAGTGACCCTCTGTGGAATCTGGCTGGGGACAAAGCCTCCCTCCGTAGACAACGGCCCTCAGTCCATGCCTGGCTACATCGTTATCCAGTGCAGTGAGGGCTCTGCCTGGCTACATCGTTATCCAGTGCAGTGAGGGCTCTGCCTGGCTACATCGTTATCC
>NW_012123598.1:1269892-1280069 GCF_000951035.1 Colobus angolensis palliatus
TCCAGTGCAGTGAGGGCTCTGCCTGGCTACATCGTTATCCAGTGCAGTGAGGGCTCTGCCTGGCTACATCGTTATCCAGTGCAGTGAGGGCTCTGTCACTGCCTTCTACTCTGTCTTGGGCTATCTGGGCTTCTTGGTTTTGGGGACCCTTGCTGTAGTCTTTCTGGCAAGGAACCTGCCTGATGCCTTCAACGAAGCCAAGTTCCTCACCTTCAGCATGCTGGTGTCCTGCGGTGTCTGGGTGGCCTTCCTCCCAAGTTACTACAGCACCCAGGGCAAGGCCAGAGTGGCCGTGAGATCTTCTCCATCGTGGGCTCCAGCGCTGGGTTACTTGGCTGCATCTTTGCTCCCCAGTGCTATGTGATCCTCCTTCATCTAGAAAGGAACACTCTTCAATGTTTAAAGAAGAAGCCTAGTCCAGGCATGGTGGCTCACGCCTGTGATCCCACACTTTGGAGGCCAAGGCAGCTGGATCGCTTGAGCCCAGGAGTTTGAGACCAGCCTGGGCAATGTGGCGAAACCCCATCTCTACAAAATATACAGAAACTAGCTGCAGATGGTAGCATGCACCTGTAGTCCCAGCTACTCAGGAGGTGGAGGTGGGAGGATTGCTTAAGCCTCAGAGGTCAAGGCTACAGTGAGCTAAGATCACACCACTGCACTCTAGCCTGGGAAACAGAGCATGACTCTGTCTAAATAAATAAACAAAAAGCCTGAGAAACCATAAATAGACGAGACAATAAACAGGCTGAGAAAAGGAACTGTAACGATCATTAGTGGCAGAGAATTTGTAACCTAATTGTGGAAAGCACACCTGAAAATTAACAAAGATTGCGTGAACTATTTGAAAAAAATGGCAATGAAAGATAGGAAATTTACAGAGGCAAAACCTGAATATCCAGTGAATAATAAAAAGATTCTGGCTGGCTCAAAGCTAGTGACTTCTACCAGTTTATTGTGCACAGTCATTACAGACTAAATTCCTTGTTCTACTTCCCCCCCACCTCACTGATGCACTTGACTAGTCTTTAAAACGAAGAAAAAAAAAAAAAAAGATGCTAAGCCTGATAGTCAAAAATTCAAATTTAAAAAAACATAAAATACTTAATTACTTCTCAGCACAATGGCAAAAATGACAAATCTGGAATCACTAAGTGTTGATTGGGATATGGAGCACAAAGTGAGGGCATTGGGAAGGGTGAGGTCTGTGAAGACGCCAGAACTACTGACTGGGATTTTAGCACCGAAATCAATGTCAAAGTTCAATTGTTCCCCCCTTGGTTATGTTACAGATGGTGCAATGCTGGCTCACAGAGCTTACCCCAGGTTCCCAAGCGAAGTCAGTGGCAGTGCCTGGACTGGAAGTTCATCCCCATCCATTTTCACTTGCGGAATCTCAGGGCTCGGTAAAGAACCACGATTGACGGAGGTCACACAGCAACTGGTATGACAGGGACGGGTTTCCGGAATTACAGTGTCTTAACACCAAGCCCTGTAGTATTTCTCAGAGATCAAAACCACTGCTCTTGTGTGCTCAGAAGACAGTTTAGTGGTCATCAAATCCAATACATCCAACTTGCAGATCAACACACAAAGACCCTGGAGGAAGGTGGGGCGGTAACTTGTCCCAATCTCCAAAGAAAAGGCAAGAATGGTGATCGTCAAAGCCGCTGGCACTTGAAGGGTCATTGTGTGCCGGCCATTGCTCGAGGTTCCCTTAATTCTCACAACTCCCTACATTTTAACATCAAATTCTAACATCATCACTTCACCTATGGGGAAACTGAGACACAGGGCATCATCCTCACTTCACCTATGGAGAAACTGAGACACAGAGGGTGTCTCTTGCCTGAGGCCCTGAAATAGTAACAGAGCACAGCAGGGGCACCAGACATTATTTCACAAAAAGGGAAACCGAGGTCCAGAGAGGGTGAAAGGTCACCGGCTCACCCTCTCAAGGAAGAGTGGTATAGAGTTAGGTGGCCTCAAAGACAGAGGTTGGCTCAGAACCCACGGCCCCTTCAAATCAGCTTTCTCCCCTCCCGTGGGCAGCTATGAAGTCACAGGGGAACTGGGAGGGGCCGTTACCATGGAGACTGGAAGGCCATTCAGAAACAGGGTGGAAACTAGGAGTCGCCCTCATCTCCCAGGGCACCACTTTGGAGCCAGCATATTCGGCCTCGGAAATAAAACCCAGAGCGCCTCGCGCGAGCAGCCCCAACCTCCCCACAGGCGACATGCGACACCGACCGAGTGACCGAGGCTCGGGAATCCCCGCACTTCAAAGGGCAGAGACGCCTCAATGCGCGTGTGCAACTCTACCCCGTCCTTTAAAGAAGGCCGTGTGGCCTCTCCACCAATCGAAATCCTGCTTTTTCCCTGGTCCCGCCTTATTCCCAGACTTCCGGCGTCTCGCCGGCTGCAAAACAACCCTAAACTAGAGGGCTCGGCAACTCCCGGAGACTTCTGGGTATTGTAGTCCCAAAGATGCAGAGAGACAGGAGGAGCACGTTTTAGTAAAAAGCAGCTTAGAATAAAAATGTCTATACCAGTGATGATTCAGCGGGTTGGAAACGCTTGTTAGATGATTTCACCCACTGTTATTTGTGGGGGAAGCAGGAGGGAAGGAGAAGGAAGGCGGCCGCAGAGGCTTCTGGGAATTCTAGTTCAGCCTCACTAAGCAAGGGCTGGGAGCTGCGACCTTCGCCCCGGATCCGGAAGTGGTCGCCGAGGCCTCCTAGCAGCCAATGTGAATGCGACAAGTCCCCGACAGGCGCCCTGCTCTCCCCGGCCCAGCTCGCCAGGTCCTACCACGATGCCTGACTCGTTTGCGGCTTTGGGACCGGTTCTAGGGGGCTTGACCGTCACTAGTAGACGTTTCTGATTGTGTCGCGGTCACCATGGTAACGACTTTAGCTTCCCTTCCGCCCTTGCGGTGACGTCACTGGCGGAGGCCGGACTAGGGTGGGTTGGGGAGCGGGAGTGCGCATGCGCGTGGGGCGAGGCTGAGGGAGGAGGGAGAGATTCGTGGGAGGACGGAACCCGGGGATGGGACTGGAGGAGTTTCCGTGACCTTGCGGGCTGTTTGTGCTGAGGGGCAGCTTTATTCAAATAATAATATGCGTGCAGGCGCCCTGCATGATTCCTGGCCGCGTGCTTTCTAGTAAGTGCGCAGAGACTTTTCGCAAGAATTGATTCACTCTTTTTTTCCTTCCCTCCCGATTTTTGATTGGAAACCCAGACTTCCTTTCACGCCTGTCGCCAGGTTAACTAGGTCACTGTTTGCTCTCAGTAGCAACCCTGCCTCCCGCAGTTCGCTTGGTCCTTGATTACAGGTTCGTGCTGTGTATTCATTCATTCAGTGAGAGCCGAATAAGTACTAGTGGCCAAGGAGACAGCAGTGAGCTCAACAGCTGAATGGCCTCAGACCTTACCGAGTTTCTCAATACCGGGGTTATTGACATTGGGGGCAGACATTGCTTTGTTCTCGGGGGCTGCCCTGTGCGTTGTAGAATGTTGAGGATCTTCCCTCACCTCACCCACGGGATGCCAGGAAAAATCCTCTCCGGCCCCCAACTCCTGGTTGTGACAACCAAAAATGTCTCCAGACATTGCCATATGTCCCCTGGGGGCTGAAGTCAGCCTACTGAGAACTGGCGCCCTAAAAGTTTTCCAACACTCTTCTATGCCTTCTCATAACTTGGTCACCCGGGAAACTCTCACCAGGTGATTGAACTCTCATGTGAATGGACATGATCTGACACATTAACTTCATTTTACATAAAATTTAAGAGCACTCCCCTCATCAAAGGGATGGGATGATTAAATGTATAAATTTAGGCAATTAATGGTATCCAGGAGAAGTTACAAAAAACTAACATCAAGCACCTGGGCATATAGTCATCTGGTTAGCATATGAAACCTTCTAATGATAAATGAATTTATAAAGCTAGTTTAAAAATTAGTTACTACTGGGTTCCGCCAAAATAAAATATATCATTTTTGCCAAACTTGTCTGTGGAGGGATTGGCATTCTCTTCTGATGTGGGTTGCCTGTGTCCCCACCCAAATCTCATCTTGAGTTCCCACATGAGGGAGGGACCCCGTGGGAGGTAATTGAATCATGGGGGCAGGTCTTTCCCATGCTGTTCTTGTGATAGTGAATAAGTCTCACGAGATCTGATGGTTTTTTATAAAGGGGAGGTTCCCTGCTCAAGCTCTCTTCTCTTGTCTGCCGCCATGTGAGACGTGCCTTTGACCTTCTGCCATGACTGTGAGGCCTCCCCAGCCACGTGAAACTGTAAGTCCATTAAACCTTTCTTTTGTAAATTGCCCAGTCTTGGCTATGTCTTTATCAGCAGCGTGAAAACAGACTAATGCATCTTCCATCTGTCTGTCATCAACTTACTGGGTGGTTTCCGTGGCTTTTAGCAGTTTCCTTATGACATTTTAAAGGATCAGCCCTGTTTGCACATGAATTGCTGTAAGAAAAGACGAGCGCTTCTTAGAAGCTGTTACACAAACACAGCCATATCAACTCAGTCAGAATGTCTGGAGATGGGAGCCCAGACCTCTGCACGTAACAAATAAACAATCATAATCGCAGCAGCAGCAGTAACAGTACCTGGCGCTAACAAGCATGGTGTGCTGACAATGCCTGAACTGTGGTTGCAGGATTTCTGTGGAAACACCATCTTTAATTCTCACGATGACTGTATGAAATAGATACAGTCTACATCCCCATTTAACAGAGGAGGACATGGGGACACACACACATAAGATAAGTGCAGCTGAAGAGTGGAGTATTTTTTGTTTCACATTTTTAATTCTGGGATAATTTTATATTTACAGAAAAGTTGCAATGATATAGTCCAGAGCCTTCTCATGTCTCCCTTCCCCACTTCCCCTGCTGTTGACATCTTACATAAGCTTAGTAGATGTGTCAGAACTGTAACATTGCTACAGTACTCTTAACGCCAGACTTTATTCACATTTCCCCAGTTTTTTTCTCTAACGTCCTTTTCCTGTTCTGGGGTCACATGTGGGACACCACATGACATTTAGTTGCCATGTCTTCCTGCCCTCCTCTGATCTGCAGCGGTGTCTCTGACTCTCCTTGTTTTTGATGACCTTGATAGTTGTGAGGTGTATGGACCGGGTGTTCTGTAAAATGTCCCTCCATTTGGAATTGTCTGATGCTTGCTTATGATTAGACTTGGATTTTGGGCAGGAACTGACTTTTAAATTTTTTAAAAAATTTTAATGAAAAATTTTACATTGATACTTGGTTCAGTTATCAGACAACCTTTAACCCTATTTGGAACAACTTGGATATGTGGATCTGCTTTTTAACTATAAATGTTAGAAAATATAATTGCAGATCAATTTTAGCATTCAAATTGAGATGCACCATATGTGAAAAATACACAATGGATCCCAAAGACTTCATACAAAATGAAGGAGATAACTGATCTCATTAATAATTGTTTGTGTTGATTACATGTTGAAATGTATCTTGGATATATTGAATTAAAGCGTACATATTATTCAAATTGATTTTACTGGGTTCTGGGCTAATAGGAAGTGTGAAATAAGTGTGGCTGACGGATTTTTATTGGCTAACACTGCCCTAGATAATAATAATACATTAATTGAGAACTATGTGCCAGGCAGTGTGTTTTAGAAATATTGTCTCATTTAGAACATGTGAACACAGAGAGGGGAACAGCACGCACTGGGGCCTGTCGGGGTGTGGGGTTGCGGGGAGGGAGAGCACTGGGAAAAATAGCTAAGGCCTGCTGGGCTGAATACCTAGGTGATGGATTGATAGGGGCAACAAACCACCATGGCACACGTGTACCTGTGTAACAAAGCGGCACAGCCTGCACATGTACCCTGGAACTTAAAAATTAAAAAAATATATATTATTTAAAGTTTACCTCTATGAGGCAAGCTCAGTAGACTGTTTCTTAAACTCCACTTTAAAATGATCCCTGGGGTAAAAGAAGTTTCCATCTGTCTATGAAATACACCAACTGATGCTTCAGGCTCACTGAATGTCCCTGGCTAGTGCAGTCCTTTCTAACATGCCTTCAGTCCTTCTCTATCGGTTCAGTTATGTGACTACCAAGAGCTAGTTGAGTTGCATTTATTCTAAACCTTTTCATTCTAATGGGTTTTATTTCAATGATGGAGCGCAATTACATTTAACATAAATGAGGAAAATATGAGTGCGTCGGCAAAGAATTGTTTCCACCAAAACAATAATTCAGTGGGAAAGATGTGATAAAGGCTGATTGTTAATAAGAGCAACAACAAAAAATATGTCAAGTTGGAATGGGCAAGATGGCTATAGGGATGATCTTTTTCTTTTTTTTTAATGCAGCGAGGATTTTGCTTAAATAGCTTTGCAAGTGTGCCTGTGTCTGCACTGCCCTTTTAAGGTACAAAGTGGAAATTGTAGGTCCATAGACCTATAGAACAACACCACCACCACCCCCTGGTCTTATATCCAAAGTTTGGCAAATGAGTGTACAATTTTAAATTTTAAAACAAAATGGTACAAGTATTTTTAATTTCCTGTTGGAACCAACTTATCTGATGAACCAACCAATGATGGTTCTGATCGTGATGGTAAGAAAACTTCTACCCTACTGTTACTATCCCCATTTGATGATAAAATAAGGCATTAAAAGACAATGCCCTCCCCAAGGCTGCATATTCATTAAGGGTGGAGCTGGGATTCGAACTCAAGAAACCTTTCTCCAGAGCCCAAGCTCTCAACCAGGACATGGAACCGCCTCCAGAGTAGGCAGGAAACGTGCAGGCTGGAGAGCTGGACACGGCCTCCTCCTAGAACAGCCACATCCTCACACCTGTATTTCCTCGGGACGGAGCGGGGAGCCCCAAATCTTGACACAAAAGAATACGGACTTTGGAATGAGTCAAACTGGGTCAAATCTCAGCTCTGTAGCTTAGTGTGATGTTGGGAGAGCCATCAGTCCCTCTGAGCTGTAGTTTCTTCACCTGTAAAGTGCACAGTTAACTGATAGGGTTTATGACTCTTGGTAAACCACCAGCATACCTGTTAGTTCTCAGTGTGGGGGAATGGAATAACCCAAACTTTTCAGCCATTTCAACAAGTATACATTTTATTATGGAAGTAGTGGAGACAGTCTGAGAACGATCTGGAGGAGAGATTTTAGGGGAAACCCCTGCAGATGCCCTCTCGGCTGCTCTGGGTGCATCCTCCCAAGGCATGGCCCCCACAGACACCTTCTGGCCATGCCTCTGGGCACCCAGGTGCCATTCCTTAAAGGACCCAGTTCATTACCCTCCACACAGGCAGTCCAGGGGACAGAGAGCTTTCTTCAGAGGTGAGAATGCCTGGGAGATGGAGGCCTTGTGAAGGCTGAGCTGAGATGGAGCAGGCTCACTAGAAAGAACAGCAGGGATCATCCCTAAGAAAGGAGAGAGAAATGTATTTGTGCATTGATTTTCGTCCTCACACATTCTCATACTCCTTGCCTGGTGCCCTGTCCATCCACCCCACAGGGCTCTTGGTGACCTGCCTCAAGCCCACCAGCTTAGCCTGTTCTCTGCACTCACTAGGTTCCACTAAGTTTGTCCCTATGCCCACCAGGCTGTTCCAGCAGCTGGAACACGCGTCCCTCAGATCTCATGGACCCTAGCTCGGCCCTGTCACCAGCGCAAGTGTCTCCTCCTCAGAGCAGGGCTCTGAGGAGCCGCCCCCTCCAGAACAGGAGCCGCCCCCTCCAGTTCCTCACTGTCCCCCCCAGCGCCAGGCCTGAGCTTGTGTCGCACCCCTACCTCGCCACTAGAGGGCGCGCCCCACAGGCGCTGGGGCCGCCCAGGCCTGGCTGCCCTGCACCCCCAGCCTGGCGCACTGGAGTCAGGCAGGGTTGCAGGAAGAGAACCTTAAGGTTTGCTTCCGGGCACTGGAGTTCCAGGGATGGATCAGGGGTACTTCTTACTCCCAGAGGGGCTCACAGTCTCTGTGAGCAGGGGCCCTCAAACTCTGTTCGTCAGGGCCAACTGCAGCCTGCATCCCTTTTCATAGTTTCTTTTTGTAATTGAGGTAACATGCAACCATAATGCATAACATACAATTCACCATTTTAACCGTTTTGAAAGGGCACAATTTAGGGGCTTTCGGTACATTCACAGTATTGTGCAATTGTCACTTCTAAGAGTGGAACATTTTCATCAACCCAAAAAAGAAATGCATTAAGCAGCCATTCCCCTTATTTCTTTTTCCCCTCAGCCTCTGGCAACTAGTAATTGGCCTTCTGTCTCTTTGAATTTGCCAAATCTGCCTGTTTCATAAACATGGCATCATCTACTGTGTAGTCTAGTGTGTCTGCTTCTCTCACTTACCACTGTGTTTTCAAGGTTCAGCCATGTTGCATGTGCCAGGACCTCACTCCTTTTTTAGGGCTGAAGAATAATCCATTGTATGAATGCACCGTGTTTTGTTTATCCAGTCATCGGTCGTTGGGCGCAGTCACAGCCATCGGTGTATTCTCTATGATTGCTTTGAACTCCAACAGCAGAGCAGAGTAGTTGCAACAGACCATCCGGCCTGAAAAGCCAACACTTCACTATCTGGCCCTTCCCAGAGAAAGTTTGCCAACCTCTTGCCTAATGGGTTGAAAGCACACATTTATATGAAAATAACTATGTGGTTTGACCAGTGCTTTCATGTGTGGTTGAGGAGAGCCTGAGAAACCATTCAACACCATTCTTTTCCTTCAGCAGTCCTCCCCAGTGGAATCTGAAAGATTGCTCTTGGTTCCTGAACCAAAGCATTGCTTAGGTGAATCTTGAGGACTGAGGAGGACTTTTCTAGGTCGACAAAGATCAAGGAATCAGTGTGTGCAGTGGCATAATGAAGCAGGAAAAAAATGTGATGTTTTCAGGGGAATCAGATATGGATTAATGTGAGGTGGGCGCGGCGGTTCACGCCTGTCATCCCAGCACTTTGGGAGGCCGAGGTGGGCAGACCACCTGAGGTCAGGAGTTTGAGACCAGCCTGGCCAACATGGTGAAACGCCATCTCTACTAAAAATACAAAAATTAGCCAGGCGTGGTGGTGCATGCCTGTAATCCCAGCTACTAGGGAGGTTGAGGCAGGAGAATCGTTTGAACCCGGGAGGCAGAGGCTGCAGTGAGCTGAGATTGGGCCACTGTGCTCCAGCCTGGGCGACAGAGTGAGCCTCTAACTCAAAAAAAAAAAAAAAAAGACATGGTTTAATATGGATAGGGGATGGAATGTGGGTGGGGGGATAAAGAGAAGTGGAGAAAAGTTTAGAGAAGCAGGAGAAGCTTGGAGCCTGAGAACCCTCGGGTACCATGCCAGGGAGCTGAACTTGATCAATGGAGCAGAGGCTTTCTGCCAGGTTCCCTGAAAACTTGGGATCTTTTAGGAATTCTACAAAGGTTTGCTTTTTCATTTCAAAAATGAAACTATTTTTTAAAATGGGTGTGTACCCAAAATAGAGCACATGGACTGAAGTTTTTATTCACTGGAGAGCCACACCGACCTGTTGCATGTTTTACATGCAGACCTTGGAAAGGTTTTTTTATTACCTGAAGGGCATGTAGAGTTCACAAGGCCAACTGTTAGACAACTGTTACTATTTGTGGTGACTTATCTCTGTGCGTTCAGATTTTTCTCCATATGAACAATTAAAAGGAAACACTGCAAGATACGGGGTAATAGAGAGTAACGTAAGACAGCAAAGGTCTTCTGTACCCTGTGCTTGCAAATCTCATCACCTCACTTCATAATAAGTAAATGTCACACAGTTAACCTTAGGAAAAGTACTTGTGGTAATGAAAAGCAACTTAGAATTTTTTATATATTGGGGTTCCATGTAAGATTTCAGTAGGAAAGTGTTTTGGGTTTTCTTTCTTTTAAAGTTTGAAAGACCCTCGTCATAGTTGATGAGTTTTCACTGGTGGATGTAAGCGGGAGTGCAGCAGGGGGTGCAGGTTTATCACATGATCGAGTTGACTTTTTTTTTTTTTGAGACGGAGTCTTGCTCTGTGGCCCAGGCTGGAGTACAGTGGCCGGATCTCAACTCACTGCAAGCTCCGCCTCCCGGGTTTACGCCATTCTCCTGCCTCAGCCTCCCGAGTAGCTGGGACTACAGGC
>NW_012123598.1:1280441-1282501 GCF_000951035.1 Colobus angolensis palliatus
GGGGACCCTCTTTGTTGCTCTCGAGGGAAGAGAAATCTCCCATCTGTCTTTAGTACTTTCTCTCTCTAGCCTGGACCCTAGCCTTGACCAGGCTACCTTCATCTCATGGAAACTGAGTAGCCTCTTAACTGGCCTCTGCACTTGATGTCGCTGGGACATGTCTCTTTCCCACTGACAGCCTTTCCGTGGCTTCCCATGGCTCTTAGGGTTGAGTCTAAAATGCTTGCTCTAATCTTCCAGGTCTGAGGTGGTCTGCTGAGCACGTCACCCACACTCCTCCCACAGTGCCTTCCCACTCCCTCCCCCTTCTCCTGCCCCCGTTATTCTTTGTGACTCCAGGCACATCTTGGCCACTTTCCACCCCAGGACCTTTGTACAAGCCAGTTCCTTCACCTAGAGCCTCTTTCACGAGTTCTCTGTGTATCTGACAACCCCTTGTTCTACAGGCCTTTGATTCAATGTCACTTTCCCAAAGAGGCTTTCCTTCGTCTCCCAACTATCCAGGCCAAGATTCTTTAGTTCTCTTTTTCATCATATCCTGAGCTCTTCCTCTGTAGCTCTAAGTATCACCTGTAATCATCTAATTGTTTTCTTGTGAGCCCAGGAATCTTGTCTGCCCTGTTCACCACTGCATCCAGGATGCATCAGAGAGTCATTGTAAACACACAGAATTGTCATATGACCCAGCAATTCCACTCCTAGGCATGTACCCTGAAAGATTTTAAAACAGATACTCTAACAAAACTTGTTTATAAAAATTCATAGCACCGCGACTCACAAGTCAAAAGGTGGGAGCAACCCAGTGCACTTTACGTGAGGATGGATAAGCAGAGCGTGCTACATCCATGCAGTGGAGTATTACCCAGCAGAAACGGATACAGTCCTGACACAAGGTATACCATGATGAACCTTGGAAATATTACGCCAAGTGAATAAAGCCGGACGCAAAGGGCCACGTAGTGTATGATTCCATGGGTATGAAATGACCAGAATAGGGGAGTTCTCAGAGACAGAGTAGCCTACTGGTTGCCAGGAGCTGGGGGAAGAGACGGTGTCATTGGTACAGAGTTCCCTTTGAGGATGGTGAGAAGATTCTGGAAACAGATTAGTGGTGATGGCCGCGCAATATTGTGAGTGCACTGAAGGTCGCTAACGGTTAATTTTACGTTGTGTGTGTTGGGCCACAAGTCCTAAGACCTGTGGAAAAAATGACAGAGCAAATGTATAAAGGAGGTCCTCAGGCCGGGCGCGGTGGCTCACGCCTGTAATCCCAGCACTTTAGGAGGCCGAGACGGGCGGATCACGAGGTCAGGAGATCGAGACCATCCTGGCTAACACGGTGAAACCCCGTCTCTACTAAAAAATACAAAAAACTAGCCGGGCGAGGTGGCGGGCGCCTGTAGTCCCAGCTACCCGGGAGGCTGAGGCAGGAGAATGGCGTGAACCCGGGAGGCGGAGCTTGCAGTGAGCAGAGATCCGGCCACTGCACTCCAGCCTGGGTGGCAGCGCAAGACTCCGTCTCAAAAATAAATAAATAAATAAAGGAGTTCCTCCTGCCCGGCATGTCCCTGTCATTTACAATGTGTTTCCGTGCCCGTGTCAGGCAGTGGCTTGCAATTAAGGGTGATGAACTTGGGACTTCTCATGCATTTCTGGGTGTCTATGATTGCAGCTTCCAAATCCACCTGTGTTCCTTACCTCAAATGCCAGGCAGTTGGGATGAAGCTCCCCCAGCCCCACCCAGCGGTGGGCAAAGCCCACTTCCCTGCCGTAGCTTACCTGATGTCCAGTTCCGAGTTACAGTAGTGGCAGTAACACTTGGGAGGAACAAGGGAACCGGGAACAGAGAAAGAAACAGCTGGGGTGAGGCGAGTGGATTCCTTCCTTCCCTCCCTTTCTCCCCATCCCCCTCTCCCTTCTTTCCTGTCCTCCCCGTCTGCTCTTTCCCTCTGGTTGTGACATCCCGTGGTCTTGCTTCACTATTCAGCCCACCTCTCACCACTCCCACCTTCTTCCCCATCTTCCAGCCAGTCCTCCTCATCCCCATAAGCAGCACAGCC
>NW_012123598.1:1287536-1288129 GCF_000951035.1 Colobus angolensis palliatus
GTACCCTGCCTTATGTTCACCTCTCTGAGTCTGTCACATGGTGTTCCCTCTGGAATGCTTCCCCTGCTTCCCCTCCTCAATTGGCTAATTCCGTCCTGTCCTTAACCCACAGTGGAGGTGTCACCTCCTGCAGAAAGCCTTCCACGAGCCCACACTTCCCCTAGGCTAAGGTAAGCGCCGCTGCCTCCTGCACTAGCACCTGCTCGTGAAGTGCTACCACTTGGCGATTTGGTTCTCTCTGTGGATGCCTGCCTCCCTTACAAAATTAGGACCTTCTTGAAGGTAGCTCAACCATCAGAGTCCCCAGCAACCAGCAACAAGCTTGGTCCTTATGAACGTCCCTTAGAAAAAGCGAGAGGCAGCAACAGAGAGGCAGAAGGAGTGACAGTATTTCAGTGGAGCCCCTGGGACTGTGTTAGTGCAGGGAGTAGTGTGTATCCCAGTCTAGAGGTGGGAGGGAGGGAAGAAGGAAAGAGAAGGAGGGAGAGAGAATGAGGGAGGGAGGAAGGAAAGAAGGGAGGAAAGAAAGGGAAGGGGGGAGGGAGGGAGGAAGGAAGAGGAGGAGGAAGAAAAGGAAGGGGGAGAGGAAGAAA
>NW_012123598.1:1289282-1309969 GCF_000951035.1 Colobus angolensis palliatus
GATCCACCCGTCTCGGCCTCCCAAAGTGCTGGGATTACAGGCTTGAGCCACCGCGCCCGGCCGAGTGACTCCATCTTGAATAGGGGCTGGGTAAAATGAGGCTGAGCCCTACTGGGCCGCATTCCCAGGAGGTTAAGACACTCTCAGTCACAGGATGACAGTAGGAGGTTGGCACAAGATACAGGTCACAGAGACCCTGCTGGTAAAAACAGGTTGCGGTCAAGAAGCTGCCAAAACCCACCGAAACCGAGACGGTGATTCGAGTGACCTCTGGGGGTGCTCACTGCTCATTATGTACTAATTACAACGCATTAGCAGGCTAAGAGACTTGTCCACCAGCACCGTGACAGTTTACAGATGTCATGGCACCATCAGGAAGTTCCCCTACAGGGCCTAAAAAAGGGAGGCACCCTCCGCTCCAGGAAGTCTCCACTCCTTTCCTGGAAAACTCATAAATAATCCACCCCTTGTTTATCACATAATCAGGAAATAACTGTAAGTGGACTCGGTCCGGCAGCCCTTGCTGCCGCTCTGCCTATGCAGTAGCCATTCTTTTATTCCTTTACTTTCTCAATAGACTTGCTTTCACTTTATGGACTTGCCTCAAATTCTTCCTTGCACGAGGTTCGAGAACCCTCTCTCTGGGAGTCTTGATCGGGAACCCTTCCCAGTGACAAAACCACCACCTCTCCCCCATCCCGAGGCTTCTGTCTCTGCCACCGACGCCATCCGTTCTCTTTCTCATCCGTCTCCCACACGAGTGCCAGCAGGATCTTTCTAGCACCAGATCTGACCGCGTCGCTTTCTCATTTCAAACCTCATGTGGTGCACGAGTGTTTCTTTCGCCTGTGTAACATTTTTCCCTTGTATTGTTATTTTAAAAGTATTACATTCAGGCCGGGCGCGGTGGCTCAAGCCTGTAATCCCAGCACTTTGGGAGGCCGAGACGGGTGGATCACGAGGTCAGGAGATCGAGACCATCCTGGTCTACACGGTGAAACCCCGTCTCTACTAAAAATACAAAAAACTAGCCGGGCGAGGTGGCGGGCGCCTGTAGTCCCAGCTACTTGGGAGGCTGAGGCAGGAGAATGGCGGGAACCCGGGAGGCGGAGCTTGCAGTGAGCTGAGATCCGGCCACTGCACCCCAGCCTGAGCGACAGAGCGAGACTCCTCAAAAAAAAAAAAGCAATACAACAATGAAAACAATACAAAAATATAACAGTATAATAACTATTTAAGGAGCATTTACATTGTATTACAAGTAATCTAGAGATGATCCAAAGTGTGCAGGAGGCTGAGCGTAGGTTAAATGCAAGCACTCTGCTATTTTATATCACGGACTTGAGCATCAAGGAATTTTGCTATCCGCGGGGAGGTCCTGGACCCAACCCCTGAGGATACTGAAGGACAACTGTATTTTGCCTTAAACAGGTTGTTCCTTGTAAGTTTTTGGTGGCTATTCCTTATTATTTTAAGATGTTGCCTTCTACTCCTACCTAGCTGAGATTTTTTTTTTTTTTTTTTTTTAAATCATGAATAAGGCCAGGCATGGTGGCTTACATCTGTAATTCTAGCGCTTTGGGAATCTGAGGCAGGAGGCTCACTTGGGTCCAGGAATTTGAGACCAGCCTGGGCAACACAGGGAGACCCCAACTCTACAAAAAATTTAATAAATAAGCTGGGGGTAGTGTCGCGTGCCTGTGGTCCCAGCTACTCGGAGACTGTAGAGGGGAGGATGGCTTGAGCCCAGGAGTTTAGGGTTGTAGTGAGCCGTGATCATACCACTGCACTCCAGCCTGGGCCACAAAGCTAGACCCTGTCTCAAAACACATCATGTAAGCTGTAAAATCTTACCATATTCTTTTTCTGTATCTACTGAAATGATAACGTGCTTGTTTTCCTTTATGTTAATAAGCTGGGAATGGGAATGCCATATACTGGTTTTTACCTATTAAACCATTGTTGCAACCATTGTTGCATTGTTGGAATGAAGTGAATTTGGTCATGATTCTTTAATATATAATATGTAATAATATAATATATATCAATATAATATAATAATATAATTAATATAATATGTAGTATATTGCCAAATTGGACTTGCTAATATTTAGTCTAGGATTTAGCATCTATATTTATGGGAAAGACTGACCTGAAATTTTCCTTTTTCATATTTGTCAGATCTTTGAAACAAGGTTATTCTGTCCTAAAAACGAGTTGGGAAATGACTGTTTTTAATTTTCTGGAAGATTTCCTGTGAAATCAGTGTGATTTCTTCCTTTTAATTCGCTATTAAAGCTATCTTGATCCTGGAAGACTTTTGTGTGTGTGGTGAGGCTATTTAATTACACATGGCATTTCTTTAATAGATAGAGGATTATTCCGTTTTGTTTTTTTTGTTTTTTTTTTTTTTTGAGATGGAGTCTTGCTCTGTTGCCAGTCTGGAGTGCAGTGGCACGATCTCGGCTCCCTGCAACCTCCGCCGTCCAGGTTCAAGTGATTCTCCTGCCTCAGCCTCCCGAGTAACTGGGACTACAGGCGCCCGTCAGGCCTGGCTCATTTTTTTGTACTTTTAGTAGAGACAGGATTTCACCAGACAGGGTTTCACCATGTTGGGCAGTCTGGTCTCGATCTCCTGACCTCATGATCTGCCTGCCTCAGCCTCCCAAAGTGCCGGGATTACAGGCGTGAGCCATCGCGTCCAGCCCAGAGTTTTTATATCATTTCATTTGTTTTTGGTAATTTGTGTTTGTGTTTTTTTGGGATTTTGTCCATTTTATCTAAACTTTCAATTTTATTGGCATAAAGTTTCTCCAATGATCACCTTACTGTTATTTTATTACCTGCAAGATGTGCTGTGATGCTCTGTTCTTCCTTCCAAATATTGGCAGGTTGTTTCTCCTCTGTTTTTTCTTATCAGTAACGCTAGAGGATTAGTGTTGTTCTGGCATTTTTTTTTTTTTTTTGAGACTTGCTCAGTTACCCAGGCTGGATGCAGTGGCACAATCACGGCTCGCTGCAGCCTCCACCTCCCCAGCTCAAATAATCCTCCCGCCTCAGCCTCCCAGGTAGCTGGGACCACAGGTGCTGCCACCATGCCCGGCTCTACCTACTTTAAAGCTCTCATCTCCACCATCTGGATCACTTGGTGGCTTGCTGCTATTTTCTGGTTTTCCGGCCCTCAGTCCTGTCACCCAGGACTTAACCTGGTAATTTCCAGGCGGGGGAAGAGGGGACTCACAGTCCACAGAAGCAACAGCTGGGATAAAAATATCTCCCACTCACATCTCAGTATGTTGAGTCTCCTTGAGGCCCATGGGCAGCGTAAAAGGGGCAGGTGGCTGGCAGACTTCGGATGCCCTTCAGGAAGGCAGCCTCTCAGGTACCAAAGCCCCTGGCCTTGATTACCTGAAATCTTCTCTTCTAAGGCTTTTATCACAGCCCAGATGGAAGGGACACTTTGTCCTATAGATGAGGAACTGTACGACCCCATGCACTTACCTTCATCCTTGCAGTCACTTGTTTCTTCTAAAAATGAAGACGGGGAGGAGGAGAAAAAGAAGGAGGAAGAGGAAAGGAAGAAAGGGAGGGAGGGAGGAAGAGAAAGAGGAGGAGAAAAGAAAGGAAAAGAAAAGAAGCCATCAGGTGAATTATGAAGTGGATGGAGACCAAACTCTAAACAGCGCTTCCAGGTGCCTCAAATGAGGAGAGGAGAGAATAAAGTTAGTCTCCTTGTATCCCTGGATCCCAGGGACTCTCTTGCCTCAGGGCCTTTGCATATACTGTTCTCTCTTCCTGGAATGCCTTTCCTCCAGTTATCTCTGGCTCACCTGCTCTTCTTCTTCAAGCCTTTGCTCAAATGTCATGTTCCCTGATCGCCCTTTAAAAACTTTTTTTTTTTTGTCTGAGACAGAATTTTGGTCTTGTCTCCCAGGCCGGAGTGCAATGGCACGATCTCGGCTCACTGCAACATCTGCTTCCCAGGGTCCAGCGATTCTCCTGCCTCAACCTCCCGAGTAACTGGGATTACAGGTGCACACCACCATGCCCAGCTAATTTTTTCTATTTTTACAAAATTCGTTTCAAAATAATTGTTTGTATTTTGGTAGAGACGGAGTTTCACCATGTTGGCCAGGCTGGTCTTGAACTTCTGACCTCAGGTGACCCACCCGCCTCGGCTTCCCAAAGTGCTGGGATCACAGGCATGAGCCACCACGCCTGGCCAAAAAACTTAAGTTTCCCGCACTGCGTTTCTGTCTCCATTACTCTGTTGTCTCCATAGGACATAATAGCATCCAGCAGACCTGTAACTACTGCTCTTTGTTTTTCTCCTCTGATTGGAATACACGTTCCACTTGGTCACAGACTTCTATCTGTTTTATCGTCTGCTGCATCTCTAACACCTAGAATACGATTTTGTACAGGAGAGCCAACATCGGTTAATATCTGTTGGACAAATAAAAACAGATTAAACATTTATGATGCAGACGATGATGGGGATGAAGAGTGTAAGGTCTGATGATATTTAAGTCCCCCCTTCCCCCGCCGCCACCATAGAAAAAGCCAGTACTTCTATATTTCTGTGCACAGGAGTGAACATAAAATAGCACAGTCACCAGACTTACCATGCAGTACTTGGAGGCTCAGCAAGCCTAAGAAAGATAGGGGCATACAACGTGAATCAAAAGGGACAGCGTGATAAACACTTCCAGACCAGCAGGTGCAGGAGGCTCGCCCTAAGCCACTCCTCCTCCGAGAAGCCCTGCTGGATTGCCCGCATGGTCCCCTTCACACTGTCCCCACTGCCACCTCCCTCCCGTGCCACACGGATTCCTGTTGTAATTTCACTGCCTGTTCCTTGTCCATCTCCCCACCTCCCTTAGACTGTGAGTTGATGTGAGGCTATGAGCTCATCAGATCTATCTTTCAGCTTTCCACCACCCTGCCCAGCCCTGAAAAGCATTCTTCCCACACCAGCTTCCCACAGAGTCCCGGGCAAGCATGGGGTGAGGTGTTACCTAGGATCTCTGATGTCCATCCAGAAGGAGGTGGGGTCCAGAAGGCAAGACAGGTCAGGGGGGCAGACAGGCCCAGAGCGTGGAGTTCCAAGGAGCCATGGAAGAGGAGGCCACATGTAGGGAAAAATCACAACATCAGAAGATAGAGCGATGGGAGCGCAGGAGAGCAGAGCCCTGGGTGGGTCGTGCTGAGTAGTCAGGACATGGAGCAGTGAACAGGGCGGACGGTCAGAGGCTGCATGGTGTGGGTTGGAGGGGCGTGCAGTGACTTGCAGGATTTGCACAGCAGCAAGGTGAGGCTGGGAGGGAAGCCGCCCCGCCATTCCCAGCTCTTCTGTTTGTTTTTGGTTTTTGTTTTTTTGTTTTTCAGACGGAGTCTCACTCTGTCGCCCAGGCTGGAGCTGGAGTGCAGTGGCACAATCTCAGCTCACTGCAACCTCTGTCTCCGGGTTTCAGGCGATTCTCCTGCCTCAGCCTCCTGAGTAGCTGGGACCACAGGTGCCCACAACCACACCCAGCTAATTTTTGTATTTTTAGTAGAGACGGAGGTTTCACCATGTTGGCCAGGCTGGTCTAGCACTCCTGACCTCAGGTGATCCGCCTGCCTCGGCCTCCCAAAGCGCTGGGATTACAGGCGTGAGCCACCGCGCCGGGCCCTTTTTCCGTATATTTTGTGTCGCTCTAATGTAGGCACCTACATACTTATCCGGGGGTGGCACATTCCATCCCGCCACCCGTTGTTGTTTTCTGAACCTTTTTTTTAAATAACAACTTGACTGGTATATTCGTATAATTTACATAACTTACGATTCACCCATCAAGTGTACAAGACAGTATTTCTTAGTCCATTCACAAAGCTGTGCATCCATCACCACAATCAATTTTAGAACATTTTCATCGCCCAAAAAAGAAACCGTGTACCCGTTGGCCACTGCCTCCAAACCCAGTGCCCCTGAGGAGTCACTCCCCATCCTTCTGGGCTCATCCCCCGCTCTCCTGTGGCCCTAGGCAACCGCTAAACTGCTTTCCCTGTCTGTGGACTTGCCTGCTGTGGACATTTCGTAGGGATGGAGTCATACCCTGTGTACTCTGCGTCTAGCCTCTTTCACTGAGCACTGTGTTTTCGAGGCTCATTTATGTTGTATCCTGTGTCAGCACTTCCTCTGTGGCTGAATGACATTCCATTGGATGAATAGACACATTTTATTTACCCATTCATCGGTGGGTGGACATCCTGACACCTGCTTTTGTAGATACAGTTTTATTGGAACAGAGCCATGCCCATTCACAATGGTGCTGTCTACTGCTTTTGTAAATAAAGTTTTATTGGAACACAGCCATGCCTGTTCACTGTGTGTTGTCTGTGGCTGCTTTCAGGCCACAAAGGCAGCATTGAGTAAGTGAGTGGCAGCACAGACCACCTGGCTCTCAAAGCCTAAGATATTTAGTATTTGGCGCTTTACAGAAAAAAGAAAAAAAGATGCTGATTGATCCCTGATTTATATCATTGAATTCTCAAGTGAAAAATCTTATCTCCATCAACCAGGTAGGAAGATAGAATCTAAGGGAGTTTGGGTAAGTTACACGCACGTTATAGATGATGGGAGTAGAGTTCCCACCCAGGCCCGTTTGCCTTAAAACTCAGGCTGTCTCCACTGAACCACTTGCATCCTGGGTTAATGTGAGGGTCTGAGAGAAAGAACCCACGAGAATCGCCCAGCACAGAGCTTGGCACCAGGTGGGCCCTTAGGCAGGTGTTTGGGATTTTCTTGCTGGGTTTGGGTTTTGCGTGTTTCTGGAGCAGGGCTGGGTCTGCCTTCAGTTTGCGAGGTGCTGTCAGTGCAGCCTGAGGACGGAGGCTGGAGAAGGACCCGGGAAAAGGGGCAAAAGGAGCAGGGCAGAGGGGCCTCCTGCAGACATGGGAGTGTTCAGAACAAACGTAAATGAGGTGGCCCTCACAGCCCCTCGCTGAGCTCTTATCCCGTGCCAGACATTCTATTCAGCGGGCGTTTCTCAGCCTCCAGACGAGTAACATTTGGGGCTGGGTAGTTTGTTTGTTGTGGGGGTGGGGCGTCCTGTGCATTGCAGGGGGACAGGACGCAACATCTCGAGACTCCCCCATTAGATACCATTAGCCTCCCCACCACCTCCCTGAGTCCTGACAACCAAAAATATCTCTAGGCATGGCCAGGTGTCCCCTGAGGGGCAAAATCTCCCCGGTTGGGAATCATCCTGCCAAGTGCACGATCCTGTTTACTCCTCACAACCGTATGAGGCTGGAACTATTAGGTGCATTGTACAGACCAGGGGGCTGAGCCTCTCGGGGTGAGGGTCCGAAGCCCACAGAACTAGAAGGTGGTGCAGTCAGGACCGGCGCCCACAGTGCACACTCTCTGCCAGTTCCTCTTTCCCTTTCTTAGCATAATTTTATTTTCCTTACAATATATACACCATACAATTATCATGATAATACTTCCAGCGTAGGGATGAGGCAGGGACCTCGTTAGTCTGAGCCGTTTTCAACACTTTCGAGTTTGCATTGTTTAATAGCACTGTTTGGGGATCCAGGCTGGGCTTATGTTATTCTCTGCACCTGACTGACTGTGTGACCATGAGCAAGCGACTCTCCCTGTCTTACCACAGTGTTCTCAGTTGTAAAACAAGGACGATGACTTGGGGACTATCGTGAGTCAAGCACTTACAACCATGCCTGGTACCCAGAATGTGCTCGTGAGCTGCAGGATACCATTTTTCAGTTTGTTTTTTCATATCACGATGTCTTGGGTTTCATTGAGGCTCAAGCTGCGTAGAAGTGGGGTTTGAGGGTGGGTGCGGGGCATGGACAGGATGGTGTCTCAGAACGGGGGTTCAGATGGCTTTGAATGTGGACCAAAAGAGTGTGTCCTCAGCCAAAAGTTAGAATCAACCCAAAAGTCTTATCAGTGGATGACTGGATTTAAAAACGCAGTCTATCCATGCAATGGAGTATTACTCAGCCGTGAAAAGGAATGAAGCACTGTCACAGGCCACCATGTGGCTGAACCTTGAGGACACTGTGCTGAGTGATGAAACCAGACACCAAAGACCACACCGTGTACGAGTCCACTTCAGTGAGGTACCTAGAATCCTCAGACTTGCAGGGACAGAAAGTGAAATGGTGGTTGCCAGGGCTGAGATCAGAGGGAGAATGGGGAGTGACTGTTTAATGGGTATTTATTTTGGTGGGGCAGTGATTATAAAGTTCTGGAGTCAGTGGCGGTGGTTGCACACCATTGTGAGTGCACCAAGTGCCACCAAATCGCACACTTCAGAGTGGTTAAGGTGGGTGCAGTGGCTCATGCCTATAATCCCAATGCTTTGGGAGGCTGAGGTAGGAGGATTGCTTGAGTCCAGGAGTTGAAGACCAACCTGGGCAACAAAGCAAAACAAAAAAGTAAAAAAAGAAAAAAGTAAAACAAAGTAAAAACAAACAAAAACAAAACAAAAATAATTAGCTAGGCGTGGTGACGCACACCTGTAGTCCCAGCTCCTCAGTAGGCTAAAGAAGAAGGATCGCTTGAGCCCAGGAGGTCTGCACCACTGCACTCCAGCCTGGACAACAGGGCGAGATCCTGTCTCTAAAAAATGAAAACAGATTACAATAGTAAATTTCATGTTTTGTGTATTTTACTACCATTTCAAGACTGTTTTAAAAATGTGTGTTGCCCACATGCGGCAAACTGTGCCTTTTTCAGGGAGCAGCATGATGAAATGGTCAGAGATGTTCTTGGGGAAACTGAGTCTCAGCCACACAGCAGTGGGAGGCAGCACAGCACCGTGGTTAAGCTGCTGAGTCACTCAGCCCAGGATCCATAACCCGCCGTCACCGCTGGGCTGCCCAGCCTTGACCTCGTTACCTAATGTTTGTCCCTCAGTCAGGTGCAGATGAGTAACACTTGCCTTGTGAAGAAGTTGCGGGGAGTAACTACACATAACACATTGAAAAGTGCTGCTTGGCCGGGCGCGGTGGCTCACGCCTGTAATCCCAGCACTTTGGGAGGCCGAGGCGGGTGGATCCCAAGGTCAGGAGATGGAGACCACAGTGAAACCCCATCTCTACTAAAAGTACAAAAAATTAGCCAGGCGTGGTGGCGGGCGCCAGTAGTCCCAGCTACTTGGGAGGCTGAGGCAGGAGAATGACAGGAACCCGGGAGGCGGAGCTTGCAGTGAGCCGAGATCGTGCCATTGCACTCCAGCCAGGGGGACAGAGCGAGACTCCGTCTCAAAAAAAAAAAAAAAAAGAAAAGTGCTGCTCTGGTGCCTCGCCCCTGGCACCTAGAAAGCTCTTTGTAAATTTTCATCACTGTCTTCACCATCAGCATCATGGCATTACATGAATGCCTGATTTGAGGAGGGATTGGTTGCCATGAGACGCCTCATCTATTTGAAGGTGATGGTAATATTAGCTATTTTTTCCCAGTCCTTGAGTTTAAAAAAAAAAAAAAACAGATGATCTAAAGCTGAGAGATGATCCATGGCTAAGAGTGGACCTCCCTGGGCAGAGATGAGAACAGGAGCAAAACAGAAGGGGTCAAATGTGAAACAAGACTCTTACGTTTCAGTACTCTTGAGATGAGATGCTAGGAGCAGAAGACCCAGTGGGCATTGTTGGGCAGCAGTGGAGGCACCGAGAGGAGAGGAAAAGAAAGGAGTTAATGATGCCTCCTTCCCAGCTCCTCCCACCCTGTGGTTCTCAGAACAGACCTTCCCGAAAAAGAGAAATAAAGTGTCTTCCAGATTCAGTGGGATAAGCTGGGGCCCAGGATGGGTGACTCGAGATGCTCCTTGGAGACTTTACTCCTTTAGAGACGCATTAATCCAGGTGGACAGAAGCCACAGGTATTCTGTTTCCATGGGGTTTCGTCTTCCAGAGATTAGGAAGGAACTGGAGCATCCCTTTGCGTCTCCAGGGTTCTCTCTCATCTCCCTCCGAGGGTCAGGAGGGAGAGAGCCTGAGGAAGGAGCAAGGTGCCCCTCTTCGCTTCTCTTCTCAACGGCCCTCCCAACAAATACGTGCAACTCAATGCTTTCTTGTCTTCTGGGGCAGTGGTCCTGTGAGCTTGGGGACGTGATATGCCAAGGGCTCACATACTCAGTCCTGCATGTAGCCCAGACCCACCGCACCCCAGACACACTCACGGCTCTCCACACCATCTGGGGCTTGCAGCCCACCCTGAAACTCTTTCAGAGAGGGGGCCGCAGATGGAGGGGCCCTCTCAACTTGTGTTCTGCCTTGAGAAGAACTAGCCAAAGATTCCCTTCTTTTCCTTGTTGTCTCTTCTTCCCAGCATCTGAAAACTTCCAAGTGACCCATAGGAAAGGAAAAATAACTTACTTTTTACTGGAGGAAGGAGCAGAACCAGCATTCAGGGAGTCAGGATGGAGGAGAGTGAGCAAGAGAATAGAATCAGCAGTACAGGACGTTCAAGTATTCCTCCATTCAAAATTGTAAAACTATTTTAAACTGTTTGCATATTTATATTTAATAGAGAAGGGAAGCTAGCTTACAAGAGACAATTACTAAAATTTAGGAATTGTACAATGCAGCTGTCAGACCCTTAGCCTCCTGAAGTCAGGCATAGTCAGAGTATTTACACCATGGGAAGTGGCCGTCGCTACAAATCAGGGCCCCCTTTCCCACTCTCCCCTTGCAGAGGTAGTTGTTAGACATTTACCAGCACAATATAGCTTAGATTCTTTGGCAGAATGTGTTCTGATGATGCTCCTGATGCCAGGCCAGTGGCTAAACACTACCCTTCCCCGGCATTTTCTTTTTTCTTTTTTTTTTTTTGAGATGGAGTCTCTCTCTGCCGCCCAGGCTGGAATGAGTGGCACGATCTCAGCTCACTGCAAGCTCCACCTCCCAGGTTCACACCATTCTCCTGCCTCAGCCTCCCCAGTAGCTGGGACTATGAGATGTTTGCATTTGTTTAGGCTTAGAAGGTTCAGCTTTTGAAGACAGGAAGGAACTAGCATAGGCTAGCTTTTTAGGTATAAAAAACCCCAAATCTTCTCTGCAGGCATTTGAGCTCACCGGGTCTGGTGTGGGGATTAAATATTTTTCAAGTTTCCCATGTGATTCTCATGACGATGGTCCAGTGTGAGGATCCAGAGCTTTGGAAATCTCAGACCCCATAATGGGACGCTTACTCTTTTGAAAATTAAATGGCATGACATATTTTAAATTCTCAGTACACGCTAAATGCTTAATTAATATTGGTTCCTTTTATCTCCTTTCAATCTGAAATAATAATATTAACAAGTTTTCACAGTGCATTCCATTCTGCAAGCCTCTTTCCATTTGTTTAGTCCTGCTGAGCACTAGGAATCTTGCTAGGCTACAGGAATAAACAGATGAGTAAACTACAGTCCCTGCCCTCTAGGAACTTACAGTCTTGCATTCTAGTAGGGGTGGAAAAAAAAGAGATCTTTTTCCCTTCCATGTGACTTGGAGCAGAGATTCTCAAAGTATCATCCAAAGACCACTTGGCAGGGTGGGAGGTGGTCCCTGAGACCCTTTCAGGGGATGTGATGGTTGACTTGGGGTGTCAGCTTGACTGAGGTACCCATATAGCAGTAAGACATACTTATTCTCATTGCTTCGGTAGGCACTGAGTCCATCCATCTTCTGCTGAAAGGGAAGCCTGAGTGGTTTGGTGTTTGATGAGAATGTTTGGGCTGCCCCAGGTGTGTCTGTGAAGCTGTTTCTGGAGGATATTGGTGTGTGAGTTGGAAGACTAGGTGGGGAAGATCCACCCTCCCTCATGGTGGGTGAGCACCATCCAACTGGATGGAGGCCCAGCTGAAGCCAAGAGGTGGAGTAAGGGTCAATTCTTGCTCTCACTTCTGCAGCCGGGATGCCCTTCTCCTGGCCTTGGATGTCAGAACTCTGGGTACTCCAGCTTTTGGGATTCTAGGACTTGAACCAGCAGTCCTCTGAGCTCGCAGGCCATTGGCCTCAGACTAAGAGTTAGTTAGAACCATCCATCAACTTCCTTGGTTCTGAAGCCCTCAGACTTGGACTGAGCCACTCTACTGGCTCTCCTGGTTCTCCAGCTTGCAGACCCCACAGCAGAGTGAGCTAATTCCCCTAACAAATTCATTCTCAAATATCTCTATCAATATATCTATATATCTATATCTATATGTATATCTTCATGGTTCTGTCTCTGCCTGAAACTGGTCTGCGTGATCTTCCCTTTTCCAACTCCTTATCTATGTGAGATTAGATTTTCATTTGCTTCAACCAAAATAGCACATTGTGGCTGGGCGGGGCGGCTCACACCTGTAGTCCCAGCATTTTGGGAGGCCGAGGTGGGTAGATCACTTGAGGTCAGGAGTTCAAAACCAGCCTGGCCAACATGGTGAAACCTTGTCTCTCCTAAATATACAAAAATTAGCCAGGCATGGTGGCATGCACCTGTAATCCCAGCTACTTGGGAGGCTGAGGCAAGATAATTGCTTGAACCCGGGAGGCAGATGTGGTGAGCCAAGACCATGGCACTGCACCCCAGCCTGGGCAACAGAGCAAGACTATGTCTCCAAAATAAATAAATACATAAAACCAAAAAAAATATAGTGCATTGTGACAGACTGAAGCAGAAATGAGAATTCAGCTGTTTTCTGTTAAACTAGATGTCAAAGAGATTTGCAAAAATGTAAAATAATACCTTTCTTCTCACTAAACTTTTTTGGTTGGGTAACAGCCATTTCACTAAAACATTTATGTCAATATGTGTATTTATTATCCTTATTTTAAAAATATTTCTAATTTCAGTAGCTTTAGGGGTACAAGTGGTTTTTGATGACATGGATGAGTTGTGTAGTGGTGAAGTCTAGGATTTTAGTGCACCAGCACCTGTATAATGTACGTTGTACCCAATAGGTAGTTTTCATCCCTTACCTCGCTGCCACCCTCCTTCCTTCTGAGTGTATTATCCCTATTTTTAAATGCAGTAATAGATATTTTAATAATAGCTTTACTGAGATATAATTCGCATACTGTGCAATTCACCCATTTCAGTGGTTTGTGTGATACTCATCACTGCACCCATTTTAGAGCCTCTAATCACCCCAAAATAAACCCTGAACCCCTTAGTCATCGTCCCTAAATTCCCCCACCCCTCACCCCCTGGAAGTCACTAACGTCGATTGTGTCTCTGTGGCTTTGCCTATCCTGAATATTTCATATGCAGTAAACGGAATTGGTAATATGTGATCTTTTATCACTGGCGTCTTTCACTGAGAGTAATGTTTTCAGGGCTCACACACGTTGTTGAATGCATCAGAACTTTGTTTCTTTTTGTGGGTGAATAATATTCCATTGTATGCATAGACCACATTCTGTTTCTCCGTTCATTAATTGATGCACGCCAGGATTACCTCCACTTTGCTAACTCTTAGGAATAGTGCTGCTGTGAACATTTGTGCACAGGTTTTTGTGTGGACTTATGTTTCATTTATCTTGGGCACATACCTAGAGCGGAATTGCTGAGTAACTCAGCCTTTAACATTTTGAGGAACGCCCAGACTGTTTTCCAAAGCAGCTGTATCATTTCACATTCCCACCAGCAGCATATGAGGGATCTAATTTCTCTACCCTAGTTAGTGTGAAGTGGTACCTCATTGTGGCTTTGGCTTCCATTTTCCTAATGGCTAATAAGGTTGAGCATCTTTTTATGTGCTTACTTGTGAATATAAATATTTTTTGTAAATATAAATATTTATAAATATTTATAATATTTGTAAATATAAATATTTTAAGTTAAAAATCCTTGATTTATAATAAGGTAAATATCAATAAAGATATTTTATTGACACCTTTGGCCAGGCACGGTGGCTCATGCATGTAATCCCAGCACTTTGGGAGGCCAAGGCATGCGGATCACCTGAGGTCAGGAGTTTGAGACCAGCCTGACCAACATGGTGAAACCCCGTCTCTACTAAAAATACAAAATTAGCTGGGCGTGGTGGCACGCAGCCTGTAGTCCCAGCTACTCAGGAGGCTGAGGGAGGAGAATCACTTGAACCCGGGAGGTGGAGGTTGCAGTGAACCCAGATCGTGCCATTGCACTCCAGCCTGGGTGACAGAGCGAGGCTCGTCTCAAAAATAAATAAATAAATAAAACCTTCACTGGGGAAAAAAAAAAAAAGCTCTTTAGATCCTCAGTAATTTTTTTAGCGTGTTCAGAGGCCCTAGGACCGTGAAGTTTCCAAACCACCAGCTGGCGTTAAGCATAAGTCAAGGTGTTACTCTAATGGAGATCTGCCTGACATCTCTCTTCCCTGATAAATGCTCTTCATTTTCCCAGTGAGCCTCTCTTCCCCAGACAAAGGAATGAAGGAGGGCTGCTCTTTTAGTTGTGAGCACCACTGTAAGACAACAACGGAAAGGTGGTTTGCTTTTCCGAGTCATGCCCAGACCCCACGGCAAGTCTGTGCACCAGATCCAAGTCCCACCCTTCCCCAGAATTGCCAGAGAGGTCGCAAGATCCAGAAGAATTTTAGGGGAGGTAGCTATGAAAATACAGACTTGGGGGTTGCACAGTTCTTACTTTTTTCTTTAGTTGCAACTGGAGACAAAAGCATCAGCCAGCCGGTTCACAACAGGATCAGGGAGCAGGGAGCAGAGAGAGAAATCGGCATTAGACTCAGATCAGTGCAATAATCAAGAAGACCAGAGATAGAAGTGTCCCTGGAGACCAGCTGACCCACTCACTGCTCTCAATAAAGCTACTCGGGCCCATCTATCAGCCCATCCATCCATCCATCCATCGATACATCCATTCATTCATCATCCATCCAATCAGCGTTTACATGGTACATGCTCTGGGTGTTGGCCTATGTTTGGTGCTGGAGACACAGATAAATCAGATTCAGCTCCTGCTCCATAGGTGTTTGTAAGGCTGATTGGAAAGAGAAATTCTGGTATAAGAGTACACTAGACTTCCCAAACTCTGTTCTCACAGAACGTGCTCTCTATGGATGTCCCAAACGTCTTACAGGTACTTCAGGCTTAGCCTGTTCAAAAAAGAATCTGTGGTCGTCACACTCCTATCCATCAAAAAATAATCTGCTGATGCAATACTTGTTATTCTTACTCTTTTTTGTAGAGATGAGTCTCACTATGTTGCCCAGGCTGGTTCCAAACTCCTGGCCTCAAGTGATCCTCTCACCTTGGCCTCCCAAAGTGCCGGGATTAAAGGCTTGAGCCACTGCACCCAACCAATACGATCAATCTCTCTGAGTTCACACTGATATAAATTAATACAATACTTGAATAAATAAACAGGGAAGAAAAGTCAGCTTTTCCTTACAGAGAAATCCCGCTGAATATATGTAGAAGGAATGAGGGGAATAGAAAATCACCATTGGAGAAACACTGTAGCAGTCATTTCTGCAAGAGCCACAGATGGAGGCTAAAATTAATGAGCAAACACTGGTGGAGAAACGGTATTTGCATAGCCTCAACATTTCTCCCCTGGCGTATTTATTAATTACAAAGGGGGAGAATAGTAACTTAACAGTGGAGAAACCTGGCAGACATCACCTTAGCCGAGTGACTAAAGTCAACACCGTGGGTAATGAGGCACATCAACATCGTGGGATCCCTGATACAGTTCTCTGGGAAGGGTATGAGACCACGTCTGCCGTATTCCTGCCCCAAAGGCATAGTCTCAATCCAGTCCTGAGAAAGCTTCAGACGAACCCAAATTGAGAGACATTCTGCAAAACAACTGATCAGAGCTCTTCAAATGTTTCGGGGTCATGAAAAGACAAAGAAAGATTGAGGAGGTTCAGTCACATTTTTTCTAAGGACAAATCACAAGACTAAAGGAGATGGGATAACGAAATGCAGCGTGCTTGAGCACGAACTAGATTTTAGGCCAAAAAAACTTTTTTTTAATGTAAAATGTAAGGTGGAATCCTGGATTGGATCCTCAAATAGAATAGTTTTTCTGTTAGTAGAAAAATTAGTAAAATTTGAATGACGTCTGTAATTTCTTCAATAGTTTTGTTCTGGTGTTGGGTCTTGCTTCTGATCCTTGTGCTATGGTTAGGTAAGATGTGAACAGCTGAGGTAACTGGGCGAAGAATATTCAGAAACTCGATTTTTGTGACTTCTATAACTTCAAAATATTTTTTTTTTTTTTTTTTTTGAGACGGAGTCTCGCTCTGTTGCCTGGACTGGAGTGCAATGGCCGGATCTCAGCTCACTGCAAGCTCCGCCTCCCGGGTTTACGCCATTCTCCTGCCTCAGCCTCCCAAGTAGCTGGGACTACAGGCGCCGCCACCTCGCCCGGCTGGTTTTTTGTATTTTTAGTAGAGACGGGGTTTCACCGTGTTAGCCAGAATGGTCTTGATCTCCTGACCTCGTGATCCGCCCGTCTCGGCCTCCCAAAGTGCTGAGATTACAGGCTTGAGCCACTGCGCCCAGCCTAAAATAAATTTTTTAAAAAACATGTTCCTCTACAGACTTTTTTCTTCTTCTTCTTCTTCTTCTTCTTTTTTCTTTTTGAAACATACAGAGTCTTGCTCTGTTGCCCAGGCTGGAGTACAATGGCAGGATCTCGGCTCACCGCAACCTCCACCTCCTGAGTTCAAGCGATTCTCCTGCCTCAGCTTCCTGAGTAGCTGGGATTACAGGCCTCCACTGCCATGCCCGGCTAATTTTTGTATTTTTAACGGAGATAGGGTTTCGCCATGTTGGCCAGGCTGGTCTTGAGCTTCTGATCTCAAATAATCCAGCCGCCTTGGCTTCCCAAAGTGCTGGGATTACAGGTGTGAGCCACCGTGCCCGGCCTTTATAGAGTTTTCTCATCTCAGTTAAGGGCAGCCTCAACTACCCAGTTGCAAATACATGTATGTATAAAAAGAACCTTTCTGCACGCTTCTCTTTTCCCAGCCACCAGCATCTGACCCATCACTCAATCCTGTGAGCTCTTTCCTCAGTGTCTCATAACCTTCTGTGTATCCCCATCTTCACCCTGATGACCAACTTGTTCTAACTTGTGTGTTTGCCCCTACTCTGATTCCCACCTAATCCATTCTTTCCTGAGGGGCAAGACAGATTGTTTAAACACACACACACAGACACATACACATACACACACACTCCTAAATATGATGCTCCTTTGCTGAAAACCCTTTAACAGCTCCCTTTTCACTTAGGATACCCTCCAGAATTTTTCCTGTGACCCACCTGCCCCTGTCTATTCTGTTTCCTGCCTCCTCTCTCTTCTAACTTGTAACAGTCCCACCGCCATGCCCCTCCTTCTGTCTATGAAGTTCCTGACACACTGGCCTCTCTCTGAGGAAGGGACTCCGTGCCTTCTGCCCCAGGACCTTTGCATATTCAGGTCTCTGCCTGGAATAGTCTCTCCTGACTCTTCAGCTGGCCATCTCCTATTCCTTACCTCAAATGTGACTCTTCTAGAGAGGCCATCTCCAAATCCCCACACTAGAATGTGTTTGTTTAGCATGAGAATTCCATGAAGACAGAACTATTTCTGTCTTTTCCATCACTGTATTCCCAGCATCAAGCCCGTGGAAAGAACCAGGAATTAACATTTGTAGATCACATGAGGAAACGGGAACTCAGAGTTGTGGCAAGACCCAGGTCCTCTTCCCAATATACTCTTTGGTGTCTTTACGTTGCAAAGGTCTGGAGTCTCACTAGAATTATGTAACTACAGTCATGTTGACTTCCAGGCACTGCACAACATAAGCTCGTCAGTGACATACAACTGTCCCATGAACTGGGGATTCTTGTGAGCCCCGTTGGTCAGATGAGGACAGCAAGGCTTGCAGAAGCGATGTCTCCCCAAAGGCACAAAGAATCAGTGATAGAAACCAGGATGCAGACACAAGCGTATCTCCAAGGGCCGGGGCTAGAAACCTAGACTCATTCACCCCACCGTGTCCATCAAGGGAAATGTGAATGTCTAAATGGGAAGCAAGAAGTCCGTTAGACTTCAGGAGCTCCTCTCTGAATCCAGCCCACGAGACCCTCCCCAGTTGTAAGAAAGGACACGGGGGACACAAGGCGTGGCTGGAAGCATTACCTTCACGAGGAGTACAGGCTTCTGCCAATCCCAGGAAAAGCAGAATCAGCAGCGACATTTTCAGAAATGGCTCTGATCTGTACCTAGTGGGGCTGGGATCTGGGCTGAATGTTCTCCTCTCAGGATAGACAGGACTGTCTGGTCACCCACCGTCTTCCCAGGCTCCAGGGACAAAACTAACTGCCCACACCTGCCCTCTAGCCTGCCTGGAGGCTGGCAGGTCTCCAGACCTGCGCCCACGCCACCAACTGCTGACCAAAGAACTGTATCTGCTTTTTCATCTTAAAGCAGTATTTTAGAACAGTTTCGTACTGAGTGTGATGCTTGTCATTCTATGATCTGCTGGCCAGATCTGCCTTCCTCCTGTTTTTGGAGGGTCTATGAGCTAAGAGTAATTGTTACATTTTTTAATGGTTGGAGGGGAAAGACAAAAGAAAATATTTCATGACATGAAAATTACATAGAATGTGAATTCCAGTGTCCACGAATAAAGTGTGATTGGAACACAACCATGCCATTTCACTATATATTGTCTTCAGCTGCTTTCAGGCTACAAGGCTGAGTTTTGTAGTTGTGACAGAGACCATCTGGGCTGAAAAGTCTAAAATATTTACTGTCTGGCCCTTTATAGGAAAAGTTTGTGGACCCCAGTCCCAGACATACTGTAAATTTCAGAAAAACAACAAAGCAAGCAAACAACATCTATCGTATTTCTGCTCAGACATAAGTATTGTTTTTACATTTTTGTGTACATTCCTTTCCAAAGATGTCTATGTTTATACTTATCTCTAGCACTTACTAGCTTACGTACCCTAAGGAAATTACTTATCCACCGTGTGCTTCATTTTCTTCATCTATAAAATTGGAATAATGGTATTTCTAATCTAATGGGATACTATCATATCATGGCTGTATGATAGCAAATTTCTATTGTTGTAGCCATGAAGTTTGTAATAATTTTTCATAACAGCCACAGGGAACTGTTTCCACTGGTAATTCTTAGAAATTGCTTGGACAGGCCGGGCGCGGTGGCTCAAGCCTGTAATCCCAGCACTTTGGGAGGCCGAGACGGGCGGATCACGAGGTCAGGAGATCGAGACCATCCTGGCTAACACGGTGAAACCCCGTCTCTACTAAAAAATACAAAAAACTAGCTGGGCGAGGTGGCGGGCGCCTGTAGTCCCAGCTACTTGGGAGGCTGAGGCAGGAGAATGGCGTAAGCCCAGGAGGCGGAGCTTGCAGTGAGCTGAGATCTGGCCACTGCACTCCAGCCTGGGCGACAGAGCCAGACTCCGTCCCAAAAAAAAAAAAAAAGAAAAAAGAAATTCCTTGGACAGTCAAGAGCTTTGGCTGTTGGCAGGGATATGAACTTGATCCAGAATCCCTCTGGACTCCTAGAATAAAGGTAGAGTGTAGAGACTGCTGGTCTATCTCAGCTCTGAAGGCTTCTATGGTACTTCCGTCAAGCCTGATAGAAACGGAGGATTGTGTGTGGTCTCCTGGAAGGAAAGAGTTCTAGGTGTGGAGGGATGACCACTCTTGCAGGGATCTCTGTCCTGCTGCCATCTCTGGTACTATCTATGTTTCAATCCCTAGTATGAGCTGGACCATCTCATGTACATCAGGGGACACCTCAGCGATCCTTCAGAGTAGGCTGGAGGGGAGAGTTCTTGTTGGCCATTTGCCATATTCCAGAGCTCCCCTCCTTTGTGAGCACATGGTCCTGGCAAGTCATCACTGGGAAAACGTGACACCACAGGATTTGTTATAACGAGGAGAAGAAACAAGGCGTGCAACATGCAGAAGGCTTTTCACATCCTGTGCTATGTGGAAATAAAGACCACCCAATGAAAACAAGCAAAGGCTATTAATTCAGAGCTTGCTAGAATAAGGGAGTCAACTGACCCCATTTGTGTTTGCCACAGACTCAAAGGCAGGCAGGGTAGTGGGAAAGCTTATAGTGAAAGAAAGGGAAGGCTTCAGGAGTGCCTGATTGGAGGCCGTTGACGTAAGGAAGCTGGCAGTGGCTAATTAGAGGCTATTGTGATTGGTTGGGGGAGCATATTTGGATTTTTCTGACTAGTCCTACGTTTCGATTTTCCATCCTTCCTTAGCAGCCTCATTACCAGCTGTTTCTTTCCTTTATCAAATACAATCATAGTCCCTAACTCATAACACTAGGGTTTAAATGCAATGAATGCCTGGGATGCAGAGCATCATTAATATTCTTTAGCAATATCCTCTCTGCCAGACTGTGATTTGGGGACAGAGATGAGTCAGATACTGGCCTCACTCATGAGGAATTCATGCTTTGGGAAAGATCAGGATGTCTCAGTGTTGGCACAGCTGACATTTAGGACCAGATCGTTTTTGTGGTGGGGGCTGTCTTACGCTTTGTTTGATACTTAGCAACATCTCTGGTCCCTATCCATTGCACAGTAGCACCTGCCCCACCCACCACACACCAACCACCACCGCCACCATGTTTTGGGAGCCACAAGTAGGAAGTGATGACCTTTTAGTACTCATTACTTTATTTTTGTTATAACTTATTTTTTTTTTTTTT
>NW_012123598.1:1310209-1314562 GCF_000951035.1 Colobus angolensis palliatus
AGGATGGTCTTGATCTCCTGACCTCGCGATCCACCCGTCTCGGCCTCCCAAAGTGCTGGGATTACAGGCGTGAGCCACCGCACCCGGCCTGTTATAACTTATTTATGTTCAAGTTTACACAATTTAGTTTTGAGTATTGGGCTATGTTAGGCAAACAGCTAAATTGAGGAATTTCACCTCAATCTAAAAATGTTTTAAATGTAGAAAACTGAAAACGTAACAATTGACCCTCATGATAAGCTGGCTCCAATACACCTGTTTAATTCCATTTTTTGTGATTTTACGTTTATTCTAACTGGTGTTTCACTGAATCTTTCTTGCACAACTTGCCATTTATTTATGTATGTATTGAGAGGGGTCTCGCCCTGTTGCCCAGGCTGGAGTGCAATGGCACAATTTCAACTCACTGCAACCCTCCACCTCCTGGGTTCAAATGATTCTCCTGCCTCAGCCTCCCGAGTAGCTGGGATTACAGGTATGCACCACCACACCCGGCTAATTTTTGTATTTTTAGTAGAGACAGGGTTTCACCATGTTGGCCAGGCTGGTCTCGAATCCTGATCTCGTGATCCGCCCACCTCGGCCTCCCATAGTGCTGGGATCTTTTTTTTTTTGCCCAGCATGATGTTTGTGAGATCCACTTATGTCTGTGTGGAGCGGGAAGTGGTGCTGGACCTGGAGACGGCAAAAAACCTGGTCTTCATAGTCACAGTCAGTCAGTCAGTTAGAATCACAGACACTGAGTCAATCCGGTGTGGATGCCAATCCCCTGCCCCACCACACGACAGCCGGCATGAGTTTCTTCTTGTTACCATAATGAATTACCATAAATTTTGTGACTTAAAATGACATAAATTTATTATCATACAGCTCTGGCATTCAGAAGTCTGAAGTGGGGTGACTGAGCGCAAAGTGTTGGTAAAGCTGCATTCTTTCTGCAGGCTCTAGGAGGAATTTGTTTCCTTGCCTTCTGCAGCTTCTACAGGCTGCCCTCATTCCTGACGCCTGGTCGGCTTCTTTTATCTTCCAAACCAACAGCACAGCATCTTCAAATCTCTCTCCAGCCCTCTCCCATTTTCAGGCCAGCGATGGCCGGTCAAGTCTTTCTCACCGTACATTGCTCTGATTCCCTGCTTTCATCATTCCGTCTCCCTCTGTTACCCATTTCCCTCCCTCTTTCACTTACAAGATCCTTTGTGATTACGTTGGACCTGCCCCAGTAATCCAGGATCATCTCCCCACAAGGTCAGCTGATTAACAATTTTATTTTTATCATGCCTGAGAGTAACACACTCCCAGGTTCCAGAAGTTAGATGTGGGTATCTTCAGGGACAGTTGTTCTGCCTGCCACACAGATGCATGAACTTGCTCAATTGAGTATATCCCTGAGCCTCGGTTTCCTCCTATTAATGAGAGCAACATTTATTAATTATTATATTATTATGCCGTATCATTGTGAATTTTTTAAAGTATACTGAGAGGATGTGGAGAAATTAGAGCTCTTATCCATTGCTAGCAGAAATGTAAATTGGTATAGCCACTGTAGAAAATAGTTTGGCAGTTTCTCAAAAAGTTAAGTATAGGCTACCGTATAACCCTGAAAGTCCGCTCCTAGGTAATGTACCCAAAAGAATTCAAAACAGGTAATTAAACAAATATTTACACATGAATGTTCACAGCAACACTGTCCACTGGAGCCAAACTATGGAAATGATTGGAATGTCCATCAACAGATGAATGGGTGAAGTGTGGTATAGCCATATAATAGGATATTACTCAACTGTAAAAAGAAATCAAGTACTGATGCATGCTAGAACATGGGTGAACCTTGAAAACATTATGCTAAGTAAAATCAGCCAGACACAAAAGACCACCTAGTCTGTGATTCCATTGATATGTAGTATCCAGAACAGGTAAACCCTTAGAGACAGAAAGTAGATAGTGGTTGCCGGGGACTAGGAATGGGGAGGGAAAGAGGAATGGCTGCTTACTTAAGATGGAGTGAGGAGTAAGGAGTAAGGAAAATGTTCTAGAACTAGATGTGGGTAGCCATTGAACAACTTTGAGAATGCACTAAAGGCCGCTGAATTGTACACTTAAAATGGTTAATTTTACATCATAGGAATTTTACCTCAATTAAAGATTTTTAAATGTAGAAAAATGTGTTAAAAGCTCTAGAAATAGCAATTAAAAAATCCCATGTTACCAAAACAAAACAAAACAGTACAAGCATAGGGACTGCGCATATTAAAAGTAACTACATTTAAAAATTAAACCAGCAGCAGCAGCATCATCTGAGGCTTCTACCGAGAAATAAATGGAAATAGTTCAACCCCTCCGTGCAGTTCCTGAGGCAATTCCAGAGCTGGATCAGGTGGGAGGGATGAGCATTCTGTCCCTGCTGCAGTGGCCATTACACCCACGAGGCAGCACCCACACAAGGGGTCTTGGCTGCAGCTGGCATGACCTGCTCAGCCACGCCAATGCCTCTGTGTCCTAGGCAGCCTGGCTTCCCAACCTCCAAGGAGTCCCAAGCCACTGGCTAGGCCCTAGAGTAGACAACCCATGTCCTGGGCTCTGGCTGGCTGTCCAGTCACCTCCTTCATGTCTATCCTGGATAGAGGACCCCTTGGAGTCTTCTGTCCCCCACTGAACAGATAAGGGAGCAATGGGTCAGAAGTGTAAGGGATTTTCCCAGGAGGGACCTGAAAAGTGTCATCAGATTTAGCCAGGCTCTGAAATCACAAAGGTGTGGGATCAAAGCTCAGCTCCCTCCACCTCCGGGCTCTGTGCACTAGGACAAGGATTTCTTTTCTTCAGACCTCAATTTCTCAAGGAGTAAAAATGGAGGTGGGACAGCAACAGCTGATACTTTTCCTAGCATTGACTACATCCCAGATGCTCTTCCAAGGGCCTTTGCTGTAATAACTCTTACAACACTATGAGATAGCAACTGTTACTAGCTTCATTTTATAGATGAAAAAAGTGAGATCTAAAAGCATAAGGTGAGCTCAAAATCACACCACTAGTAATTGGCAGGATCAGGATTCGAAGCTAAGTATTTGAATCTGCAGTGCATGCTGTAAACCAGCCCTGTCGAATAGAACTTTCTGCAGTGATAGGAATGTACTATATCCGTGCTACCCAGAATGGTAGCCACTAGCTGCATGTGGCGGTGAGCACTTGAGGTGACGCTAATGCAACTAAGGAAATGAAGTTTTTTTTTTTTTTTTTTTTTTTGAGACGGAGTCTCACTCTGTCGCCCGGGCTGGAGTGCAGTGACCGGATCTCAGCTCACTGCAAGCTCCGCCTCCCGGGTTTATGCTATTCTCCTGCCTCAGCCTCCCGAGTAGCTGGGACTACAGGCGCCCGCCACCTCGCCCGGCTAATTTTTTGTATTTTTTAGTAGAGACGGGGTTTCACCGTGTTAGCCAGGATGGTCTCGATCTCCTGACCTCGTGATCCGCCCGTCTTGGCCTCCCAAAGTGCTGGGATTACAGGCTTGAGCCACCGCGCCCAGCCGGAAATGAAGTTTTAATTTTATTTAATTATAATGCATGTAAATCGACATAGCTACATGTGCTGGTGGTTACCATACTGGACAGCACTGCTCTAAATCATGATACTAAGCTCCCTCTCAGCCTTATCAGACTATGTACCTAACAGAGTTGCCATGAGACTTCTGACAGAGCCATGTACGTAAAAGCACCCTCTATGAACCAAGCAGTCTTGGTGTTGGGGATACGCTTCCTTTGGCCCTGTGGGGTTTATAGTCTAGTCTAGGAAGACAAGCAACAATATTGACAAACACCTATATAATTTCATGTACTGCTTATTGCTGCAAAGAAACTAAAATAGGGCCATGTGTTAGAGAGTGGTGGGGTTGAGATGCTGCCGTAGCTCGAGCTGTCAGGAGAGACCTCACCGAGATGGTCACACTTGAGTTTAGATCTGAATGAGGATCTGGGGTAAGAGTAGCTTAGACAGAGGGGACAGCTTGTGCAGAGACCCTGAGGCAGACAAAAGCAGAAGGAATTTGACAGGCAGACAGAAGATCATTGTGGATGGAGCAGGATAAGCTCATGGGAACGTGGAGGGAGGAGAGGTTGGAGTGGTAGGCAGGGGACAGATTGTCAACAAACCTGAGAGAGCTCCGCCAGGAGAATGGTAGTAAGCACAAACCAGGAACGTTCCTCTTTGTCTGTTTTCCCTGGGCCCTCTCACACCCACTTGGTTCTCTATTAAATATGGGCATCTCCGGCCGGGCACGGTGGCTCACGCCTGTAATCCCAGCACTTTGGGAGGCCGAGGTGGGCGGATCACGAGGTCAGGAGATCGAGACCATCCTGGCTA
>NW_012123598.1:1315332-1322961 GCF_000951035.1 Colobus angolensis palliatus
AGTTCACCTGCCTTGGCCTCCCAAAGTGCTGGGATTACAGGCTTGAGCCACCGTGCCCAGCCCTAAGCCCTTCATGTCTAATAACTCATCATTTTAAGAGTCGGGTAGTATTATAATTTCTCTTTGCAAATGAGATAACTTCGCCCAAAGTCAACAAAGCCAATAATTGGAAGAGGTAGGATTTGAATCTATACAGGTATGGTTGATGTTTGTGAACTTGTTTAGCTGCTAAGTCTCTATATCCTGATTTCCTTTGGAAGAATTACCTCTGCTCCACTGTGTGTGGTCCTGGTGGGATAGTTAATGCACATGCCCATTTTCTCATAATGAAAGGCAAGCAGGGTCCCTCAAAGCTCTTTGCACCAGATCCTTGTTTTTACACTAAAGCCAACCAACCTGTGTCCTCAGCCAACCTAATCAGACTGCTTACCTGGCACTTTAAATCTTGAATTGAGGAAAGCAAGAGTGGAAGAAGCAGATTGAATGCTTTTCAGGTGACAGTGTTGAGTGGCTCATGATACAGAAATCTCTTGGTTTCCCAGGCTTCACTCTGTCCCAAACCCACTCTCCAGCCTTCACTTGAATCCTCTGAACTGCACCCCTTTGCCAGTTGCTTCCAGTGATTTCTCTTTTAAGCTAGCCAAAGTCCATTCCTGCCCCTGGAACCCCCCCAAAAAACCCACTTGATTCAAGAAGTTCAGCTCTGTTTGTGTTCTGAGGCAACCTCTGGCTGCTGTCCTGTACATAGTCTTCCTTGCTTTGTGTCTCTCAAAGAGAATGCTCGCTTCCTCAGTTTACTTTCCACCAGCTTTAAATTTCAAGCCTTACTGCTTGCTTACTGCTTTAACCACTTACAGAGAGTGTAGGTGCATACTAGATGCTCAGTTAATATCTATTGAAATGGTATTCAAGGTAAAAGATTGAGAAGTGAAGATGGTTTGGGATTTTGTTGTTGTTGATGCCTTTATTGTGGGAGTGCCCTGTGCTGGGATGGATCTGAGAATGATTTTTTTGTAATTCTGAAATAAACCCATATGTCTCCCCTACTCCTAATCCTTCCACGGCTCAACACCACATACAGGATGAGCATTTGTTTTATTTATTTATTTTTTTTCGAGATGGAGTCTCACTCTGTCACCCAGGCTAGAGTGCAGTGGTGCGATCTCCGCGCACTGCAACCTCTGCCTCCCAGGTTCAAGCGATTCACCAGCCTCAGCCTCCCAAGTAGCTGGGATTACAGGCGCCCACCACCACACCTGGCTAATTTTTGTATTTTTAGTAAAGATGGGGTTTCACCATGTCGGCCAGGCTGGCCTTGAACTCTTGACCTCAAGTGATCCGCCTGCCTCAGCCTCCCAAAGTGCTGGGACTACAGGCATAAGCCACCGCGCCCGACCCTAACATAGCATTTATAACTAAAAGCTTTAGTGTGACCTAGATCAAGGGTAGGAAAATTTACTGTCCGGAGCAAGCTGGTAACTATTTTTGTCTTTGTGAGCCATATGGTCCCTGTTGCAGTTACTCAACTTTGCCATTGTAGTGAGAAAGGCACCAGAGACAATAAATAAACAAGGGGAGCTAGCTATGTCCCAATAAAACTTTATTCATAAAAACAAATGGCGAACTATAGTTTGCCAACCTCTGATACAGACTCTTCGTCCTTCTTTATCCAGTCTCCCAACATGTCCTCATCTTACCTTGTTTTTCTACTAAATGAAACTTGGACTTCAGGATTCAGATCTGGTGTCACTTCCATAACATGTCTTTCTTGGAATGTACTGCATCATTCCGGGAAGGCGGAAGGTCTCAGTTAATAGGAAGACCCGAACAAACAAGTCATCTTCTGTAGTGGAATGAGCATGAACTTGAGAGTCAGATCTAAGTCTGAATCCCAACCCTGCTACTCACTTGCCTTGAAATATTGTCCAAAAAGTCTTTCTTGGGCTGGGCATGGTGTCTCTCGCCTGCAATCCCAGCACTTTGGCAGGCTGAGGCAGGCAGATCACTTGAGGTCAGGAGTTTGAGACTACCCTGGCCAACGCGGTGAAACCCCATCTCTACTAAAAATACAAAAAATAGCTGGGCCTGGTGGCAGGTGCCTGCAATCCCAGCTACTCAAAAGACTGAGGCAGGAGAACTGCTTGAACCTGGGAGGCGGAGAGTGCAGTGAGTCGAGATCGTGCCACTGCACTCCAGCATGGGTGACAGAATGAGACTCCATCTCCAAAAAAAAAAAGCTTTTCTTGGAGCTTCATTTTCCTCTTACATAAAATCATAGGCTTTTAGGGGGAAATAAATGAGGTGAAGGTTGTAAAACGCTTAGCAATGTGTGTAGCACATAATATTTATATGACTCACAGAAGCGTAATAATACTATTATAATTATTATTACATTTTATGATGTATTATCATCTCAGAGGTTCTTGTGAAATCTATACTTATTTAAAAATGGTGATCTTAGCAATTCCTGGTCTTTGTTTAAATGCATCATTCTCTGTCGCCTCCCTTCTTTCAGACGCTTTAGGTAGAAGTAGAAAGAGGAAAGTGTTAAGAGTTTCTTTCAAAGGACATGGGAAGATGTTCTGGTTGCCTCATTTAGAACTTCCAGGGTCTAGAGTTGCAATTTTTCTGGGTTAAGTCACTGCTGAAGCTCTCAGAACATTTTATCTCTCAAATAAAGCCACTTGGGACTGGTGGGTCCTGAGCGCACAGATGCAGGATTCCTTAATGCCCTTTGGAACCCCATCCCTGTGAATTCGGCGAGCCTCCTTCTGGCTTGGAGATGAAAGGAAGATGAATAAGATGATTCTTACTAGATCTGGGATCCCAAAGCTCTGGCTTTCAGAAAAGTGAAATAGTCTTTGCTCCAGAGGGCACATAACATGTTCGTGGCCCAATGAAGGGCTATCCCTCATAAGCAGGAGCTCAGCGCTTACCCTTAAAATGCATTTCACCCAGCTCACCGTCTCATGAAGGCCAAAGCTGAAACAGCCTTAGGTATCACCACATTCCAGCGGCCCTAGGCTAAATGTTGAGTGTGTGGGCATTCTTCTTGGAAGAAGGGTTGAAGCTGTTATCAAGTCATTGGCGGTATGCCTGGCCCTAAGAAGGGAAAAGGATCACTGACTAGTCCCAAGGCATCATTCAGATGGGCCTGTGAGGAGTCTCTACCAAGTTTCTCTGTGTTTAGTAATACATACTCCTACCTTGCCCATCAGTAAAGAGTTTATAATCTACTAAATTTATTTTTTTTAAATATTGTTTCTACCAAAAGACATATGCAAAAAGACTTATAGCAGAATTGTGCATATAGATAAACATTGGAAATAATCCAAGTGTAAGTCAACAATAGAATGGATAAATAATATTGCACAGCAATAAAAAGGATGAACTATCAATACATACAACAACAAGGATGACTTTTATCAATATAATGTTGAATGAAAATCGGGCCGGGTGCAGTGGCTCATGCCTGTAATCTCAGCATTTCGGGAGGCTGAGGCGGGTGGATTACCTGAGATCAGGAGTTCGAGACCAGCCTGGCCAAAATGGTGAAACCCTGTCTCTACTAAAGATACCAAAAAAATTAGCCAGGCATGGTGGTGGGCGCCTGTAATCCCAGTTACTTGAGAGGCTGGGAGGCTGAGGCAGGAGAATTGCTTGAACCCAGGAGGCGGAGGTTGCAGTGAGCCAAGATCATGCCGTTGCACTCTAGCCTGGGCAACAAGAGCAAAACTCCATCTCAAAAAAAAGAAAAAAAAATTAGAAACGAGACTGCATACTGTAACATACCACTTTTATGAAACTCTAGACAAAATTAATCTATGGTGATAGAAGTTAGAAAAGTGGGCCGGGCACAGTGGCTCATGCCTATAATCCTAGCACTTTGGGAGGCTGAGGCGGGTGGATCACTTGAGGTCAGGAGTTCAAAACCAGCCTGACCAACATGGTGAAACCGTGTCTCTACTAAAAATACCAAAAATTAGCAGGGTGTGGTGGCAGGCGCCGGTAACCCCAGCTACTCAGGAGGCTGAGTCAGGAGAATCACTTGAACCCGGGAGGGAGGCACAGGTTGCAGAGAGCTGAGATTGCACTCCAGCCTGGGCAACAGAGTGAGACTCCATCTCAAAAAAAAAGTTAGAAAAGTGGTTACCTGTAGGTAGGCACAGATTGGAGGGGCAAGAGGGAGACTTCTGAGTTACTGGAAATATTCTGTCTCCTTATCTGGGTCATAGTTATGTGAATCCGTCTATCCGTATGTAAAAATTTATTAAACTGTAACCTTAAGAATTGTACAGTTCACTGTGTAAGTTATACCTCAATAAACAAACAAAAATAAAGAAAATTGTGATAGCCAAACTTTAAGACTTGAATTGTTATTTAAGCTCTTTATTGTACATATGAAATTTTCAATAATATCAGTTTTTGGTGTTTCCAAACAGGATATTAGTCTGAAGAAATAATCTCTTTTTCTCCCCTGACACTTTTCAGTTTTATTTTGATTCTCTCTCTCTCTCTTTCTTTCTCTCTCTGAATTTGCTCGTGGATCTGATCCAGTCCTGAAAGACACTTTGAAGTTAGTCAGCTTGTCTGTGCTTTATTCAGCCTCTTCTGGGGAATACTGGACAGATAACAGGGTTGTCTCTAAAGATAATTAGGTTTCATTCACCAGTGGGGGCCATTCTTAGGAGAAGGATGTGCCTGAGCTAAGGGAAGGTCCCAGCTCTGATGTCACTTCCTTCAGGAAGTCCTCCATGATTGATGGAGGCAGATTAGATGCCTGTTCTAGGAATGTCACAGCCCCTGAGCTACCAGGGGGAGATCAGTACCATATACTGTAGACAACATCGACTTGGCCATCAGCCAGGCTTTGAACTTCATTCCTGTCTCTGTCACTTAAGCTCCCTACATTTTCTCTTTTTTTTTTTTTTTTGAGAGAGTCTTGCTCTGTCACCCAGGCTGGAGTGCAGTGGCACAATCTCAGCTCACTGCAACCTCCGCCTCCTGGGTTCAAGCAATTCTCCTGCCTCAGCGTCCTGAGTAGCTGGGACTACAAGTGCCCGCCACCACAGCTGGCTAATTTTTGTATTTTTAGTAGAGATGGGGTTTCACCATGTTGGCCAGGCTGGTCTTGAACTCCTGACCTCAGGTGATCCACCCACCTCGGCCTCTCAGAGTGCTGGGATTACAGACGTGAGCCACCACACTCGACCACATTTCCCATTTCTATAAAATGAGTGTAACAGTTTCTTGCAGTTGGTTGTGGAGTTTAAATGAGGTAATTTTTACAAAACCAGAGTGCTCTCCAAATGTTTATAAATTAAAAGAAAAATATCTCCTAGTTCAGGGCTTCCCAAGCTTCTCTCAAGAAAGTACCACCTCATAGTTTTTTGTCAGTTCCATGTGTATTATTAATATTACTTTTTATTGATTGATTTTCCTCAAACATATTAACTTGTTTACTTAGATGATCACTGTAGCTTTATCCTAAGCAATACCTACATACAATAAAATTGCAGATTTTTGTCCTACTGATATTTTACGGCACATTAAAATATGTAATTATATTAGTTTCAACACCAGAGGGGAAAAGAAGAAGAAATTCCAACGATTTAAAAATATATGTAATTACTAAAACAAAATATATATATTGCCTAAAATTATCTCTAATACGTCCATGGTTGGTGGATATTACAGAACTTAGAAAAGTTTTGCTGGTTGAGAGCAGAGGCTCAAACCTGAAGTTAGTGGTGTTCTCCTTGTCGATATTGTTTCATTGTTATTTTTATTAACTTTTTTCTTTTTAAAAACATTTTTTACAGCATTTAACAATTTTTTAATTTTTATTTTTTTAAAACAAGGCCTCACTCTGTCACCTAGGCTGGCGTGCAAGGGTGCTTACTTACAGCCTTGACTTCCCTGGCTTTAGCTAGCCTTCCACCTCAGCCTTCTGAGTAGCTGGGACCACAGTCATGTACCACCATGCCTGGCTAATTTTTATATTTTTTGCAGAGATGGAGTTTTGTTACGTTGCCCAGGCTAGTCTTAAACTCCCGAGCTCAAGCAGTTCACCTGCCTTGGCCTCCCAAAGTGCTGGGATGACAGGCGTGGGCCACCGTGCCTGGCCACTTTTTTCATTTACATTCAGATAAGCTGCTTGGCATGCACAGAAATCCTGAGTATGAAACTCCCTTAAAATCCATTTTTAGCTACTCAAACACATGAATTTTCTGCCACTAGAAGTTTGAGTACACATGCCACAAGCATACCTCCATAGATTTCACAAGTGCCTCTCACAAACAAAAGGGGCAGAGAGGACAGAAAAGGCAAATCAGAGGCATGAACAGGAAGCAAATCCTAAAGAAAAGGCTGATTGAATTCTAGAGACTGAGATCCCAGGGAAATCGTACGAGGGTCCAGGTAAGAAGAGGGTAAGATGAGAATTACAGGGTGGGGCCGGGTGCGGTGGCTCACACCGATAATCCCAGCACTTTGGGAGGCCGAGGCTGGTGGATTGCTTGAGCTCAGAAGTTCACAGTTCTGCCGTGTTGCTCAGACCAGCCTGGACAACATGGTAAGACCTCATCTCTATTTGGGAAGACACAGTGCAGTTCCGGTTATTTGTGGCTGTATGACACATCACAACAAAACTCAGTGAGTCAGAAACTCAGAACAACAGTAGTGCTTTTAGTATCTCTGTGGGTCAGGAAATTGGTGGTGGGCTGAGCTGGGCAGTTATGGCTCAGGGTCTCTTCTATGCTGACTAGAGCTGGATCTGCAGGTGACTGAAGCAGCTGGAGCCCACCCACCATCTCCCTCTTTTCATGCTGTCTCAGGCCCTCTCCATGTGTCATGGGCTAGGTGGGGCGCCCTGACAACATGGCAGCCTCTGGACAATGGGACAGCTGGGGGGAACTGAGGCCTTCGTGCAGATAAGGGGTGGGTTGTATCGTCTATTCTGACGTAGCCTCAGGAGTCACACAGTGTCCCTTCTGCCCCTTTCTGTTGGAGTCAAGCGAGTCACAGCCCTGCCCAGATGTAAGGGGACAGAAATCCAACTCCACCCCTTGATGAGGACGTGACATGTTTGAACAGATCAGGTGGGAGACTGTTGTGATTGTCTTCAGAAACCACAGCAAGCGTGTTTGTGTGTGTGTCACCCCCCCGACACTGGAAGGCCTGTCACCCCCACACTGGAAGGCCTGTCACCCCCACACTGGAAGGCATGTCTGTCACCCCCACACTGGAGGGCGTCTCTGTCACCCCCACACTGGAAGGAGAGACCTTCAAGGACAAAGACTCCATTTCCTCTCGGTGTCCCTTTTGCCCACACAAGACCTAGTATGTAGTCAGTGCTCAGTGTTTATGGAAGACTCTATTGGTGGCCCGGAAAAGGCTCGCAGAAAAGATAAGGTTGATTGTGCTGAAACCACACCCCCTGACTACCCTGGGATAGCACCAAGAGGCGGGTGGGAGCTGAGTTCTGGAAACCTGCAAAAGATTTGCAGAGTCTCCCTGCGCCCGTGTCTAAGAAGACTGGGCAGTGGTGAGAGGCAGGAACCAGGTGTGAGTCTTGGAGTCTCCCTGTGCCTGTGTCTAAGAAGATTGGGTAGTGGTGGGAGGCAGGAG
>NW_012123598.1:1323619-1325058 GCF_000951035.1 Colobus angolensis palliatus
AGCCAGGTGTGAAAGGAGACCAGCTCTTCAGCCCGGTAACAATGGTGGGCATCTCGCTTCCACATACCAGTGATCTGTTTAGTACTGCAGGGACGCTGCAGTCCATATCCCAGGGACAGATGTTCCGTATCCTCCCGTGACATCTCTTGGGAACGTGGAGATCAGCCCTTGGGTTCATCTCCACCTGCCTCCCTTTGTTCTCCTCCCAGCCCTGATCAGTCACCCGGTTCCAGGGATTCTAACGTCTAAATCTCACTCGAATCTCTCCTTTTGTGTCCGTTCACATTGCCTCTGTCCAAACTCGGGATGCCCCTGGTTCCCTACTCTCCTGCCATCACTCCTTCTGCAGACCACTCTCCTGCCATCACTCCTTCTGCAGACTCACCCGTCTCAGACCTAAGCCTGACATGCGGCTCTTCTGTCCACACTCTCTGTTTTGAGGGGCTATCTAACCCCTCTAGAAGCGATGGCCAAGTCAGGTACCTATTCCAGAACCTTTATCCAGGTATTTCCCTGACGGCAAATACACCTCTGGACATTCTGCATGTTAAGTTAAACGAACATTTAATGTCCCCTTCCCACCAGATCTTCATCTTGGGTTCCCCTTTTGGGGAGGCCCCAAAACCACCTGTTCGCTTTGTTTTTCCACCACTGTCTGCAACAGATAATCCATCGCAAAACAGGTGCCTCCTGATTTTTCCAGTGCTCCCAGACATTTCCTCTGCTTCATCAACAGCCCTCGCCTGAACTCAGGACACAATCGTCACATGCCTGGATGTTGGGGATCAAGCCCTAGGTGACCTGCCCACTGGTCCCTGCCACTAGAGGCTGCCCCTATGTCTGTCTCCACATTAACTGCCAGAATGATATGAAATCTGGATCATGCCACACCTATGTTTAAATCTCCTCATTTTTCTGCATCTTAAAATACGTGTCTGTGGATATGTGCACATACATATATAATGGGTGTATGTATATATGTATACATGCACACACCTGAAAAATATAAGGACATGCACTACATATTAAAAATACAGGCTGAGCACAGTGACTCACGCCTGTAATCCCCGCACTTTGGTTGGGAGGCTAAGGTGAGAGGATCACTTGAGCTCAGGAGTTCAAGACCAGCCTGGGCAACATGACAAAACTCCATCTCTACAAAAACCACAAAAGATTAGCCGCATGTAGTGTGCACCCATAATCCCAGCTTCTCAGGAGGCTGAGACGAGAGGACTGCTTGAACCCAGGAGGTTGCAGTGAGCTGTGATGGCACCACTGCACTCCAGCCTGGGCAACAGAGTAAGACCCTGTCTCAAACAAAAAACCCAAAAAGTATAAAATCATCTCTAGGTGATGGGATTATGGATGACATATATTCTCCAATATCCTTTTCTCTGTATTGTAAAGCATTTCCTCCTGACTGTTCTTTTTATTGTGTT
>NW_012123598.1:1326182-1339501 GCF_000951035.1 Colobus angolensis palliatus
CCTTGGGCGCTCAGCCGGCTATTGTCCACGCTTTGCTCAATATTGACGTTCTTGGAATTGTAGATTAGATAGCACTTTGTGTATTTTTTGGACTATCCAAATATTATTCAAAAGCTTTCCTAACTAGAATGGAAGTTCCTTTCCTTTTTCCAATGGGAGCAGCTTTAAAAATGCAGAAAGCTCAAGTCTCCCTGAAGATTCCTCTCCCCCAATTCTCTTCTCCTCACTGTAACCTTCTCTGCAACCTGGTGTCGATTTTTACATGCTTGCATGGACAGGCACGCCGACGCTTACACGCCTGCACTCACGCCGTGGTGCACTCACACACCTGCATCACGTGTACCTGATTTGCAAATGGGACCACGTCATGCTTATGGTTAGGTAACCTGGTTTTTCTGTTACTTCATTATCAATTAGTTGTGGGCATTTTTCCAGAGCAGCAAATGAAGATCTACTGTATTCTTTCTCCATGGCCATATACTCTTCCATTCTATGAATACACCACGCATGTATTCACTCACTCAGCAAATACTTAAGGGGCATGTAACATATGCTAAGTACTGTGCAACACAATGGTGAAGAAAAAGTAAAAAATACATTCCTGGAGATATGGTTGTAAAGAAAAAGTGTTACAAAATATAGTTCATCTCAAAATCTGGGTATTTGGTAAAAATAAAAGAAAGAGAAAAGATACATTCCACTGGAACTTTTAATGGGATATTTGAATAGAATTTGTTAAGTAGCTTCTAAAGTTCAGAAAAGAAAGTGCACACACACCAAAAAAAAAAAAACTGAAATAAAAAGAAAAACAGTGAGGAGAAAAATGCTTTAAAACTGCAGTGATTGAAACAATGTTTTACGTGAGCAAGGACACATAAGTAGATCAATAAAACAGGAAAAAAAATTCTGAAAACATACCCGCATATACAGGAAGATAGTGCACATAATAAAAAGTCACATTTTACAGCTCGTGTCCATTAACAGATAAAGAGATAAACGGTGTGTCATATTTATCCAACTGAATAATCCTCAACAAGAAAACAAATGAATTCTTGAAGCAGAGGATACTAGGGGTGAATCTCCCAATTGGAATTCCCAGTGAAAGAAACCACAGTAAGAACGCACAGATGGAACAATGAGATTTATTTAACATTCTGAACAATGCAAACTAACCTATAGCAGCTGAAAGCAGATCAGTGACCGCCGGGACGAGAGGAAGGGGTGGGTTGCACCGACCCACGTGGAAACGTTTGGGATGGATGGGACTTATTATGTTCACTGTAACAGTTAGTTTCACAGGTCCACATGGATGTCAGCACACGATAAATTACAAACTGATAACATGTGCCATTTACTGTACCTCAATTATACCTACATAACATTGTAATAAGGAAATATATGTTTTAAAACTCACAGTTGTTGCATCAAAGGTCACAATCAACAGAGTGAAAGCAACCAATGGAATAGGATACCGTATTTGCGCTTCACATATCTGAAAAGGGGTTCATAGCCAGAGTGTATTAAGAATGCCTAACTCAATGACAAAACACTAACAACATGGTTTTAAAATGGGCAAAGAACTTAGACATTTCTCCAAAGAAGGTCTACACATGGCCAACAGTCACAGGAAAAGGCACTCCACATCACTAATAATTAGGGAAATGTAAATCAAAAACACACCATCGCTATCAAAAAACAGAAAATAACAAATTTGGCCAAGGATGTGGGGAAATTGGAACGCTTGTGTGCTGTTAATACACAAGGAAAATAGCATGGCAGCCCCCCCAAAAATTAAACATAAAATCCAGGAATGCCACTTCTGCGTATGTACCTAAAAAAATTGGAAGCAGGAACTCACACTCCTATGTTCATTGCAACGTTATTCACAATAGCTCAAAAGTAGGAGCTACCCAGGAGTTCACTGAAGAAGGAATAGATAAACAAAATATGGTCCGTCTGTACAAGGGAATGTTATTCCCCTTTCCAAAGGAAGGACATTGTGACACGTGCTACAAAGACCTCGTTTGACACCAGAAAAAATAGTATAATGTTAGCAGTTTATCCTAGAATTTGTTACAACTAATAGGTAAGTTGATGAAAACCTTAGTCTCCTAAAATTGTATAATAAATAAAATAGGCTGTACACTAATTAGAATATAATTATATATAGCGACCACAGTTTATCTTTATGTAATACTTTGGGTGGGACTAACAACAATGGTTTGTATAACAATAAAATATTTCATTATAAAATTTGAATATACCATTCCAGTAGAGTACAAGAAAAAAATGCCAGATCGTGTGAACCATCATATGAACCACCAAATTTAGCTTCACACTAACGGGAGATGAAGCCTTATTAAAAAAAAAAAAAAAAAAAGATGCTTATTCACTGGTATATCAGTTAGAATAACCTTTTTTTGTTGTTTGACGCTTTGGTTATGTTTAATGTCAGACAGAAGCAGAGCCATCTAGCTCTATCTGTTAGAACAAGATCTTTTCTGCCATCCGCTGGACATCTGTCGTAACTATACAAATTAGCTACAAAATCATTCTGACTTTAAATTTTTAACCTAAGCTGGGTGCGTATGATGCTAGTGGCACCGGCTTAGACACAGCCACCTTGCCCCGTGCAAAATCTGAATTGACAAAGAGACATTGCATCCCTACTTTCTCCAGTTCTCATCTACGCAGGTCTTCAACTTCTTATTGTAAGAGAAAAAAATGTATTTAGTGTCTATAACACAGGATCACTTCCCCCCACGCGTCCTCATTCTGTTGACATCCCAACATTTCAAAACTGTTCACTCAGTCCTTGTTACTATCACAACCCTCACCTCCAACCAGTGTGTGTCTTGCCAACACACTGATGGGAGCCACTTGTTCACGTTCCTTCACTGGGGTGCACAGACTGCCACCCAGGTGTTCAGCTTTCTGGAATTTTCCTGTTATTTGCATGCTTTATTTGGTGCATAGGATTCTTTTATAAGTTCTGTGATCCTGTGGACAAGAAAGTACCAAGCCACTACTTCCATTTCAGGTGTTCCAACCTTTCTAGGTGAGCTGTATTCTTGGGGTCCACAAATTTCTCTTTCCATCTTTTTTTCTCTCCCTCTCCACCCCCCATCCCGCCCACCTTCTGTTGCTCTCCCTTCCTCTGTCCTCTCCTGATCATCCAGAGGCTTTTTTTTTTTTTTTGGACAGGATCTTGCTCTGTCCCCCAAGCTGGAGTGCAGTGGCACAATCACAGCTCACTGCAGCCTCAAATTCCCAGGCTCAGGTGATCCTCCCATCTCAGCCTCCAGAGTAACTGAACCTATAGGCTCACACCTCTGCAAGGGAAAGGAACAGAGTTTCTGTGTCAGTTACCAGTCAATTGCCTCCCAGCTTCTAAGTCCACAGGTTCAGTGCTGGCCCTGCAATGACAGAGCTGTCCTGGTTCCTTTGCAGCGAGCGCAGTGCTAAGCTCTGCCACTAGAGGGGGCGGGAGGGATATCCCAGGAGGAAGAGGCGCCACTGCGCCGCCATCTTGTCTTTCTTCTTGCTCCTGTTATGGCCTTGTCAGCCCTACAGGAATGGAGCCCCCTGGCCTGTTCACGGCCCTAGCTCCTGCCTGTGACTGCCTCACCACAGGCCCATCCATACTCCAGCCACCAGCCTTGGCCCCTGGACCCCAGAGGGCTGCCTCCTATTTCCCTGGTGACCATGGTCCCAACCTTGCCCAACCAGAGGCCTCACCCAGACTCCTCCATTGAGGCTCATACCTCCACTGTTGACTTGCTCTTTCCTTGAGATTATTAAAAGTTTGGCCGTGTTTGATGTTTGTTTCTTATCACCCCACAGCTGGACAAGCTGATAAGAAAACCTGGGTACTCCCTCTTCTAGTGCCAGTGGGGAGTTCAAACCCTGTGCAGTACCCCTGACTGTGGCCCATACCCTAAGCACCATAAAACCCCAACCCCAAACCAACCTCCTTTCTCTGCCCTCTCAAGCCACATTCAGACCAGCTTGGGAAAGCCCACTCTGCTCTCTTCAGAAATCCTGTTATGTAATAAGCTTCATACCCTCTTGGAGTGTGTATTTGTGTGTCATCAGTGTGAACATTCAAACCCAATTTTGGGTGGCTGTAATCCTTTTTCTCCAGGGTGGCCCCAACCTTTGTGTTGTTACAGCTTCTCACCTGCTTAAGCCAGGTTTGGGTAGGTGCACCTGAATCCATCAGTTCTCCTTTTTCTCTCCCAGAAAACCATAAGAGAATCTTGATTGCTCCCATATCCTCTCTTACCCAGCACCCTCCAATCCATTATTACTTGACAGGCATGTTGAGCTTTAAGTTAGGTAAACCCAATTAGGCTGCTACATTCTTTAAAATTTGTCAATGGATTCTCATTCCTCTGAGAAGGCTTCCTCCCTAGGTATCCTTCAGAGTTCTTTTTTCTTTATAGTTAGGCCCATGTTTTGGTTAATAAGTCTTTATTTCGGAGGTCAGAAAGCTTTTTTCCATAAAGGAGCAGAGAATATATATTTTAGGTTTTGCAGGCTATTTGGTCTATGTTGAATATTCTTCTCTGGTTTGCTCATATTATAACCCTTTAAAAATATAAAAAACAATTCTTGTCCAGGTGTGCTGGTTCACATCTGTAATTCCAGCACTTTGGAAAGCCAAGTCAGGAAGATCACTTGAGCTCAGGACTTTGAGACTAGCCTGGGCAACATAATGAGACCCTGACTCTACAAAAAAATTTAAAAATTAGCCAGCCTGAGCAGGCAGGATCACTTGGACTGGCTTATTTCACTTAACATAATCACCTGCTGGAAGCTGGGACCCAGGAGGTCAAGGCTTCATAAGCTGTGATCATACTACTGCACTCCATCCTGAGTGACAAAATGAGAACCTATCAAAAAAAAAAAAAAGCTACTTTCTAGCTTGTGGGCTGTTGAAAAACTAGGTAGCAGGCCATTGTGTGCCAGCCCCTGCTTTATATTAAATGCTGCTTGTGCAAATTGCTGTGGGTTTTTTTCTCTTGATTGGACCCTGACTCAGTTTCTCAATGCAGATTCTCTTTCGAAACTCCCCAATCATTTTTCCCCAGAGAAAGAATGCGTTAGAAAGTGGATAAAGCCCAAAAGTCCAAAACTAGTACATCGTCAACTACACAGAAAAGCACGAACAGTGGGCCTTAGACATCCCCCATTCAACAAAATTAAACATGGAGAAAGGCGCCCCCAATCAGTCACTGAACACAGAATGGTTTTGCTGGAGTACAGAGGGTAACAGAGACTGAGAGTCTGACAGTCACAAGGGTCATCAGTGGTTTGTTGTTTGTTTTTGTTTTGTTTTTGTTTGTTTGTTTGTTTGTTTTTGACACGGAGTCTCTCTCCGTCGCCCAGGCTGGAGTGCAGTGGCATGGTCTTGGCTCACTGCAATCTCTGCCTCCTGGGTTCAGGCGATTCTCCTGCCCTAGCCTCCCAAGTAGCTAGGACTACAGGCGCATCCCACCATGCCTGGCTGATTTTTTGTATTTTTAGTAGAGACAGGATTTCACTGTGTTAGCCAGGATGGTCTTGATCTCCTGACCTCGTCATCCACCTGCCTCGGCCTCCCAAAGCGCTGGGATCAGTGGTCATTTAGTTGAGTAGCTTAGGCTACATAAAGCACGTGGTCTTTTCACTAAAAAGAATAGAATCCATAGAAAATAAAATGTAAATAGTGTAACAGCAGGATTAGATTTGCTCATTTTCATACTCAATATGGCTGCCATGTGATAATGGGTGGAAGGCCATTGGGTAGGAGTGGATGTGGGAGAAATAAAACACTTAGTATAGCATTCTGGGTAAGAAACCAGCAGGATTGAATATTTCAGATGCGCTTATCAGACGCTGTCCTCAAGATGCTGACTTGAGCAGTAAGAGATGGTAAGATTTCGCTCAGTGGATGCAAAGCTGGAACCCAGAGGAGCCTCCCTCCCCATCACTCAAATGAGAGTCCATTGATGAGCAGCCTATGCCTCACCTGGAGCCTGTCACTGAATCAGACCCTGCATTTTAACAAGATCTGAGGGTGAATTACAGGCACATTAAAAATGTGAGGGCCACGAGGTTACAGTAAATGAAGCAGGATGCTAGAAATTTCTTTTTTACTGTACACCACTGATTTTCAACCTTTGTTGCACATTAGAACCACCTGGAAAAACTTTTTAAACCTGATGTCCAAGCGTCAACTCAACCTGGTATCTCTTGAGGGTGGGAATCAGGCATCAATATGTTTCAAAACTGTCTGGGGTTGGAGAAAGGGAGTCTCTCTCCAGCAGGTCTTTGCTATCTTATCCTTAGGAGCAGCCAGCCTTAAACCCTCTCTCTCAGGGTGTGCTGTCTGTTTTGCACTTAACTTTCAAAATATTCTTATTCCTTTGCAATCAGCTAGTCTATGCTACATCTCTTTTGCTGTGTGTCTATTGTTTACGTTCCTTTAAATTAAGAAGACAAGAACCGAGGTCTCGTAACAGTGAACTTTAATAAATGAATCCAGCCTGTTCAGGGGAAGTGACCTTTCGGGAGTTCTGAGGATCGCTGGTCTCTGCCTGTGAGCTCAACCAGCCATTCATAAAATGCCCTCCCGAGACCAGCAGCACCAGCATCACTGAAAATGCAGATTCACAGGTTATTTAAAACAAGTAAAATCTGAGAAATTGTCACCAAGAGGAGCCTAGGGAGACGTGACAAGTCAAGGCAAGGTGGCGTCTTGGATGGAAAAGAAGGAAGAGGAGAGCATTGTGTGAACACGAAGGAGGTCTCAATAAAATATGCACCTTAGTTCACAGCAATATATAGAGTCAGCTCATTGCTTGTGGCAAATGTGCCATACTAATGAACCATGTTAACAGTGGGGGAAATGGTGTGGAACATTGGCGAACTCTATGGACTTTTGAAAGGTATTCTAAAATGAAATCTAAGGTCAGGTGTGGTGGCTCATGCCTGTAATCCCAGCACATTAGCAGACTGAGCCAAGAAGATCACCCAAGATCAGGAGTTCGAGACCAGCCTGGCCAGCATGGCGAAACCCTGTCTCTACTAAAAATACAAAAATTAACCAGGCGTGGTGGTGACACACCTGTAATTCCAGCTACTCAGGAGGCTGAGGCAAGTAAATTGCTTCAACCCAGAAGGTTGAGGTTGTGGTGAGCCGAGATTGCGCCACTGCACTCCATCCAGCCTGGGTGACAGAGGGAGACGTGGTCTAAAATAAAATAAAACGGAGTCTGTTTTTTAATGCACACTCTAAGGCCACACCCTTGATCTGCTAAATTGGAAGCTCTGAGATCAGGGCCCACACTTTTGTAGATTAACAAAGCCTTCAGGATATGGTACTATCATTAAGACCAACTAAGTCACTAAGACCAGAGACTCCGAATGCCTCAGTAGTTCAAGAGTCAAATCGGGAATTTAGAAGTTGCCAAATTTAGGCCACAGAATACACCATCTGGGGCAGGGAGATAAATAGGTAGAGCAGAGAGGATTTGGGGGTCAGTGAAAATAGCCCCCACGATACTCCAGTGGTGGATCCTCATGAGGCCTTTGTTCAAACCCACAGGATGTACAACACCCAGAGCGAGCCCTAACGGACACCATGGACTCTGGGTGCTGGCGATGTGTCTGGGCAGGCTCAGTGATGGAACAGGTGCACCGTTCTGCTGGGGATGCTGGGCGGGGAGTGGCTGTGCTGTGTGGGGAGGGAGTCTAGGGGAACTCTGTGCTGTCCACTGAATTTCCCTGTGAACCAGCTCTGAAAAAGAAAGTCTAGAGCCAGGCGTGGTGGCTCACACATATAATCCCAGCACTTCTGGAGGCCAATATGGAAGGATCGCTTGAGACCAGGACTTCAAGACCAGCCTTGGCAACAAAACCAGATCCCACCAACTACAAAAACTTATTTCAAAAAATTTGAATAAAATAATACTCATAAAGCCTAGTACAAACAATACAGGATGCAGTGGCTCACACCTGTAATAACTCTTTGGGAGGCCGAGGCAGGCAGATCATTTGAACTCAGGAGTTCAAGACCAGGCTGGGCAACATGGCAAAACCCCCTCTTCAAAAAATACAAAAATTAGCTGACATGGTGTGGTGTGTTCTAGTCCCAGCTACTCCAGTGGCCAAGACAACAGAATTGCTTGAGCCTGGGATGTCAAGTCTGCAGCGAGCTGTGATTACACCACTGCACTCCAGTCTGGGTGAAAGAGTGAGACCCCATCTCAAAAAAAAAAAAAAAAAAACCAATACAAGATACCCAATAGAAGCTGAGTTATAGATAAATAATGAATAATTTAGAATAAGCTGATACTAAAAAAAATTGTTCATTTGAAACACAAATTTCCCCAGGCATTGTGTATTTAATCTGGACACCCTACTTTGACAATTTTACTTTACAGCAAAACAGTGGGTAATAGCATGTCAATCAGAAGGCTCAGTTTTTTGTTATAAAATACTGAAAAACTAATTAAACTAATGAGATATTTATTGAAAGAACAGCAACACAAACCCAATAGGCATAATGAAACAAAACAAAACTCGGTGGGCAGAATGAGTATTTCCTCAGACATCCTGGCAATTCCTACCTAGGGCACTGCCTCTGTGTGCCAGGCGGCCGTGCACCTGTGTTATCTAGTAACATCAATGAAAAATTATCCTTCACTTTCTCTGGGAGCAGTGGTTTCTGGATGTGTTTTCTGGTGGTATTTTAACGTTTCAGGCCGACGAAAGGCTCTCGGACACTTGGAACACTGATAGGGTTTCTCTCCGGAGTGGATGAGCTTGTGCTCGTTCAGGTTCTTCCTGTAGGTGAAAACTTTCTTGCAGTCTTTACATTTGTAGGGCTTCTCTCCTGTGTGGCTCCTCTCGTGACATTTCAAGGAGAACCTCCTGCTGAACCGTTTGTGGCAGACGTCGCATGCGTAGGGCTTCTCCCCAGTGTGGATTCGCTGGTGAACGCGGAGGTCTGAGAGCTGCATGAAGCACCTTTCACAGACGTTACATTGAAAGGGTCTCTCTCCTGTGTGTGATCTCTTGTGGAGGGCTAGCTTGGAATTACACATAAACCTCTTACTGCACACGCCACATGCAAAGAGCAGCAGTTCCTTGGCTTCTTGGCCAACAGGCTGACTGCCTGCGCCCGCAGGGCCTGGGGAATGAACTGGATAGATCCCAGCTTGTCGCAGGGATTCTCTGTTGCCCACAGGTGTGGCGCCTCCTTGAGGCCCTTCTTGGGAAATGGAGGAGGCGTCTGGTTTGCTTCTTTTGGGACCTCTGAGATTCGGAGCATCTCCTCTGTTCCTGCTGTGAGTCGAAGCTTCTCTCTCCACAACGCAGGCAGAAGGTGTGTCAGCATCCATATTTTCCACAGAGGCTCTTTTCTGGGGTTCCTGCCCCTCCTTAGCTCCCACCACACCTGCTGGAAGAAGGGATTCCACACACAACAGTTAATAAAGCGCATTTTCAATACACCAAACTCGTTGCAGCCAAACACTGACCTTGGCTGACAACTTCCCCTCACCCTCAAGCCTAGGACATTGGACCGTAGGTCTCTGGAGAGTGGGGGGTGGAGAGGCTTTGGCAGCTGAGTGCCAGCTCCCCAGACATGATAATGCTGGGCCCCCAGACCCATACCCAGGAAGAGAGGAGCTAAAATTTCCGGGTCCAAGTCTTCATACTCACTGGGACCGTTTGGAAGCTGAGGCTCTGGGGATGTAAGTCCCGGGTTCTCCTCCCTGTCTACGTTCAGATCCTTCTCCAAGGTCGGCTTGGGTCTCAGAGTCTTTGGACCTCCTTTCGTGACAATAGTCTCTGACAGTAGGAAGTCCCCCTCCTGACAATGAAAACCGAGAGCAATGACTCCGCGTCTGAACTGGGGGAAGCACGGACATGTCTGTCCCTCCTGACTGGATGCACCCACTCTGCTAATGACACAGGTGTGGAAATATGTGCAGACTTCCCGTGGACCACCCCTCACCCCCAGTAAACATCACCGCCTCACGTCTGAGTCTGTCCCTAATCTGCACCCTCCATATTCTAAATCAGCTCCTGTGCCCGGTGGTTTTCACCCTTTGGTTCTCTGAGCATATTTCTTCCCGCCGTGCCAACGTCTCCCTGCCCCTGAGGCTGGAAGGAGCATGACTCCAGGTGGAGGCCCCTCACCTGTGGCACCACTGGCATTGGGGCTGCATCACCCTCCTGGAGGGGGCGCTCCTGTGCAGAGCAGAGACCCCGCCTCCACCCTCTAGATGCTACTAACACCCCACCAGCCCTGAGAATGCCAAACAAGAACGTCCCCAGACATGGCCACGTGTCCGGAAAGGCAAAATCACCCCAGCTGAGAAACCCTCCTCAAATTAAGAAATCAACAGTCTGAGAAAGTGGGTTCCTTGCTGAATGACTTCATGAAATGTCTTTGTGGAAACTGGGTGGGGAAGGGATCTTCAGTTCATTCATCTGTGTCAACTGCCTCCCTCACTTCACTGAGACCATTTCTTACCCCCCACCCTAAATGCTAAAAGCTCTCATGGTGGAGAGAAAAGTAGATGAAGCTTCCCTCTCTGTGATGGCTCAGGAATGTCTAAGGATGTAATACATACATGGGGAATGTCTCTATTCTTGTCCTGTGCCAAATCTGTCAATCAGTCCAGTGGACACACGATTTCCTCCTGTTCCTCCTCCTACCTCTGCCCAGACACCAAGGCCTCACACACTCACCTGCCTCCTGGATGGTGCAGGGACCCTGGGCAAGGTCTGCAGCTCTCGGCGGGCCTGGCCTTCCCCCGGACGCATCTTTTTCACAGAGGAGGCCCACTGGCTGGACACGTCTCTCGGATCATCCCTGACACTGGCGGGGGCTTCAGCCATCTCAACATCTGAGTCCAGCATAAGATATTCCTTTCCGTGGAAGGTGACTACAGTCTGTAAAGAGAAAAAAGACAATCAGACTTACTATGAGAACCTGAAAGTAGCTCTCATATTCCCTGGGTCCTGCCGTAATGCTCACATTTGACTGTAATTAATGTTCAAATCTGCCTTCCTGACACAGAATCAGCTCTATGGACACAGCAATCTGTCTGAATTTTTTTCTTCTCTAGATAAGTACATAAATATGAGTCCTTTGGATGAAAGGGTCACTACACCAAAGAGAAGGCAAGGAGAAACATCCTGGGTGAATCCAACTCAATTTGCTTGCTGATGGCAGCTCACCTTGTGTTGGAACTTAGGGGCTCATTTGGGGACCTGGAGGCAGATCCCTGGATCTCTGATACCAACCACTTTCCTGCCTCAGGATGGGACTTCTGGGCCCCCCTTCAGTTCACTCTAATGCCTCCTTCCCTACATTCCAATGTCTTTCTTTCATGTTGGCCTCACACAGTGTGTGGGTCCCTGTACCCCCTCTGCCTGTCCATCTCCTAGACCAGGAATTGGCCATCTCAGCACAGCTGATATTTGAATCTGGATGATTATTTGTCATGGGGGGTTGTCCTGAGCTTTGGAGAATGCTTAGCAGCATCTCCTGTCCTCCCCCTCATGACAGCCAAAAACTGTCCCCAGACACTGCCATGTGTCCCTGATGGGCAAACTCTCCTCTACTTGGAAGCCCTGACCTAGAGCAGCCCCTCGGGTCCTCTCCAGTCCAGGTGCACCCTGCAGCCCCCATCCCAGCTCCCCTTCCCTGAGCCAGTCAGGAGGGTCCCACTCACCCATTTCTTGGGTCTTCTGTGATTTCGCAGCAGGTCCTCCAGGTCTTTGCAGCTCTGCACGCCGTTCACCATGACTAAGACCTGGAGCTCCTGGGGCATGGAGATCATGAACTGCTCCATCACCAGCATGTCCAGGATTTGCTCTTTGGTGTGGAGGTCGGGCCTCAGCCACAGATGGCACAGCTCAGTGAGTTTCCTCAGAGCCTGGATGGGGTCCGACTCCTTTGGGCAGGTGAACATCCTGAAGTTCACGTGAGAAATCTCAGGGTCCACGTTGTGATTTCCAAGTTGAGTTTCTGAGGATGCCATAGACCGTGGCAGCTCCAACCCAGGTCTGTTGCAGGATTCTCTCTGACGCCATGAGGATGTGCAATTTGCAGCCATATCTAGTGGAGAATATTCCAATCAGTCTCTGAGAAAGCTCTTCCAGTAGCTGGTGTCTAACTGAGACCTATCTACACAGATCTCCTTTGGTTTCCCTCAGTAATAGATTCACTGTTCAGAAGTCTGCAAAAAAAAAATCATGAGCCCAATCAGTTTAAGCTTCTAGTCTATCCACCCATCCCTTCCAAAACCCTCATCCAAATCCTGGACGCCACTTCTTCAGCAGCATCGAATTCAGCACAGTGGAAATCAACCCACCCTGTTATTCTTCCAATGTCTACACCTGACTATATGTTCTGATTTAAAATCTTAATGCTCCCCTGGATCCTGATCTCCAGGAAATCATTGTGCAGAAGTGGAATCAGTTTTTTTTTTTTTTTTTTCAGTTGGAACAACATGGTTCCCAACTGTAAATTAAATCGGATAGTTATGTAAAGCTACTAAAATCTGATGCAACAATAACTTAAGTTCTTCACATTTGCCTGTCCAGACAAGATCCAAGGTAAAGCCCTTCATCATAATTACGCACAAAGATAGAGAAAAATAGTTACAACCTACAGTTTTCCCCCAACACCTGTTCTTGTTAACCCCAGGACATTTGTTTGCTCCAGGGAAGGGAAAGCATTAAATAATCATAGGAGAATTCAACTCCTACACAGATATTGTTATTTTGGTAAAATGCACATTCATAAATTTCATCATTTTTACCCTCTTCAAGTGCACAGTTTCACGGCACTAAGACATGCACCATGCTGTGCAACCATCACCACTGTCTAGTTCCAGAATTATTTCATCAGGCCAAAAGGAACCCCATCCCCATCAGTGATCACCCCCTGCCCACCCACCCCAGCCCCTGGAAATCACTAATCTACCTTCTCTCTCTAAGGGTTTCTCTATTCCTAATCTCATCTTAGAAAATGGATTTAAAGTCTAGTGCTCTATAAAATTTTCAGGAAGTGAAGTAATACAATAGAAAGATTTTTTGAGGCCGGGTGTGGTGGCTCATGCCTGTAGTCCCAGCACTTTGGGAGGCTGAGACGGGATCACTTGAGGTCAGGAGTTCGAGACCAGCCTAACCAACATGGTGAAACCCCGTCTCTACTAAAAAATACACTAAAAAATATGGGTGTGCTGGCATGCACCTGTAATCCCAGCTACTTGGGAGGCTGAGGCAGGAGAACCACTTGAATCCGGGAGGTG
>NW_012123598.1:1339551-1340404 GCF_000951035.1 Colobus angolensis palliatus
CATTCTGCATTTTAGCTGTAGGTAAGAAACGGATGCCTAATGAGCTCCCAGGTAGTCAATAATGAAAGCCAAGACATTCCACCAACCCCATTGAGAAAAAGAAACTCATCTCAAAAAAAAAAAAAAAAAAAAAAAGAACGATTTTTTGAAATTTGGTTCTAAATGTAATTTCATTAGGCAGGAGTCACTGTGTGATACTCTCCATGCGTCAGTTATCCAAGTTCAACCGCTATGAGAACGCAGTCCTGCCTTCCTAGCCACAGGTAGGGGAAGCAACCTAAAGGTCTTCAGAAAGAAGAAAGAATTGACAGGAGGGTCTCAGGAAAGGTCACTGAAATCCCGAAGGATGGAAACCCTGTGCTTCCTGGAAGGAGTCTGAACAAGTGCAGAACAGAGAGACAGCCAGGGAGACAATCGGCAGAGGGGGAAGACAACCCAGGAGACAATGTTTGCAAATCACACATCTCACAAGCAGTTCCTGTGCAAAACATTAGCAACTCAAACAACTCCATAGCAAGAAAACACATAACCCACTAGAAGGAGGGCAAGGCGCCTGCGTGGACATCCCAGATGAAGACGTGAATGGCCAGCAGGTCTAGGAAAACGTGCTCATCATCACTCATCATCAGGGACATGCAAATCCAAACCACAAGGCACCCCTCACACCTGCTAGAGTGGCTGTTCCCAAAAAGACACATGGAACGAGTGTTGGTGAGGATTTGGAGGAAAGGGATCCTCTGCGCCCTGGGCTGGGATGTAAATCAGTGCAGCTGATATGGGAGACAGTATAGAAGCGCCTCAGAAAATTAAAAGTACAACAACTAGGCCGGGCGCGGTGGCTCAAGCCTGTAAT
>NW_012123598.1:1340779-1346246 GCF_000951035.1 Colobus angolensis palliatus
GCAATCCCGCTCCTGGGCATGTATGCAGAGGAAAGGGAAGCAGGACGTGGACTCCAAAACAGTGAAACTCTGGAGGGACAGAGGGAGGGAAGGTTGAAAAACCATCCATCAGGTACTCTCCTCACATCCTGGGTGACAGGTTGAGTCATACCCCAAACCTCAGCATCACTCAATATACTCATGTAACAAATCTGCGCAGGTACCCACCGAATCTAAACTACAAGTTAAAATCACTTAAAAAATTAAAAAAGAAGTAGGTGACATAAATAATAATTTTTAAAACCTAGTGGACTCACAGTAGCAGTAAGTAGAATGTGATTACGAGGGCTGGGGTGGGGCTGGGGAGATACAGGTCAGAGAGTACAAATTGCGGTTGAAGAAATGAATTCAAGATAATCCGACATGGTGCCTTCAGTTCATCACAATGTATTGTATACTTGGAAATTGCTAAAAGAGTAGATTTCAATCAAATACTCTCACCACCAAAAATGGTTAGTACATAAAGTAAGGCATATGGATATTAGCTCAATTTAGCCATTTTACAGTGTTTATATCCTACAGAGCACATTATGCTGTACACCACAATTACATACACTTTTTAATTTTCAATTTGAAAGCAAATTAATTTTTTTTGAGAAAAGCATACAAATATGAGAGAAAAGAGAGCCTAAGATTCTGGATTTAAAAGTGGCTTTGCCACAGGGCGCCTGCTGCTGCTCGGGAGGCTGAGGCAAGAGGATCACTTGAGCCCAGGAGTTTGATAACAGCCTGGGCAACGTAGTGAGAGCCTGTCTCTTAAAAAAGTGGTTTCATGTTCCTAGAAATCACCGTGTATTCACTCTCAGGTCTTTTCCCATTAAAGCAAGCAATGGAACACGGGAAAAAATACAGGCAGGTACGCAGATTAGTATTCAATTCTGGGAGTAGATAAACACACAGGACACCCAGGTAGGGACACTTAGCTCAGATTCTCATTGGCCTAGTAGGTTGATGCCCATTCATTAATGGCTTGATTTTACCCTGTGGAAAGGGAAAAATCCAGTGACACTTTTTAACAAGTGGTGTGCGGCCGGCAAGGTGGCTCACGCCTGTAATTCCAACAGTTTGGAGGGACCCAGGTGGGATGATCGTTTGAGCCTAGGAGTTCAAGACCAGCCTGTGCAACATAGCGAGACCCCAGCTCTACAGATAAATTAAAAATGTAGCTGGGTCTGTTGGCAGGTAGGTGCCTGTCGTCCCAGCTGGTCGGGAAGTGAAGTCCCACCAATGGCTGGAGACCAGGAATTCAAGCCAGCCTGGGCTATGAGCAAGACCCCGTCTCTAAAATGTAACCTACCCACGAAGAGAAAGTTAATATTATTCCTCGTTTACAGAAGGGTTACATAACAAGCCAGAGCTAATGATGGGGTGCAAAGGAGACCCGCTGCCTTCACGAGGTCTCCAAGCAAATGCATGAGAAAATAAACCCAAATCTTTCTGAAACCAACCCCCCTGCACACCAGCTCCTAAACCCCGCAGACATCCCCGCTGGATACTTGCCTCCTTCCCGCCTTCTGCCTCCAACCTCCTCCCTCTGCGATGCGCTCTCCAACTGGCCTGGAGCTGAACTGCGTCTATTTATGGAGAAGCGGAGGGACCCAGGCCCCGTTTCCTGTTCCCTGCGCCGCCCCATGATTGGTTTAGGGCCATGTAATCCATTTTAGGTGATCAGCGTTGATTACATTTCCCAATAAAACTCCACCCATAGGAAATTAATGTATTAAACATGCCTACTGTGCAAAAAACATAGGTTTTCCCGCTCTACTCAATTATTTGTCATATTGCTGAAGTATTTGGAGACCTCAGAAAATATAGATCCGCAAGGGTTTTTTTGTTTGGTTTTATGGTTTTTTTTTTTTTTTTTTTTTGTTTTTTTTTGAGACAGAGTCTCACACTGTCTCCCAGGCTGGAGTGCAGTGGCGCGATCTTGGCTCACTGCAACCTCCGCCTCCCGGGTTCAAGCGATTCTCCCGCTTCAGCCTCACGAGTAGCTGGGATTACGGGTACACAACACCACGCCTGGCTAATTTTTGTATTTTTAGTAGAGACGGAATTTCACCATGTTGGCCAGGCTGGTCTCCAATGCCTGACCTCATGATCTGCCGGCCTCGGCCTCCCAAAGTGCTGAGATGACAGGCGTGAGCCACCGCGCCTGGCCCTAGGTCCACAAGTTTTAATCACTTTGGGTGCCCTCGTGCCACACAGACAGTAATATCCTATGCCCTCGTGCCACACAGACAGTAATATCCTAACAAGTCAAGTAAAGGACATGTTGAGAGTTGTTGGATTAATATCAAACCAGTGATGTAATCCAGTTTAAGCAAAGCCTTTCACATGTGAATGTCACGATACTGAAAAATACAGTCATTGCTGGTCTATAATAAATATTAGTGATGATTATTTGCTTTTCTTTTACAAACGCTTGGAATTCACACGGGAAAGCTTTGCTTGAACTAGTCTAAATCACTGGTTTGATATCAGCCAACCTACCCTTAGGTAAAAACAGTGGGAACCAGAGAAAGGCACATAGTCCCTACTTTGCATTCACTCCAGGACGGTGCGAGGGTGGTTTATAGATACACTGAGGGTCCTGTGGGGTTCCCTAGTTCTCAACCCCCTGACTGAGGCCTCTCCAACATGAAAAGCCTTAACGGTGGGTGTGAATTTTACTGCATGGATCATGGAGTCATTGTGGAATGACAACTGCTAGGCATGATTAGATTACAATTAGGTTGACAGCATCAGCTGACTGACTCACAAATCCATTCAAATTGTGGCTCATTCGTTTTTAATTCAGAGTAAGCTTTCTCATCTAACATTGAAGATACATTGGAGGGCTATTAATATTACACCGATTCTGGTTTAAATCATTGGGAAATCTTCGGCAAGCCACTGAATTTCGGGAACTTCAAACTCCCTGTGAATAGAACCAGGGAATTATTACCTTCTTGATGTACTGTTTTGAAGATGAAAAAAGACTATGTCAGTAAAGTGCCCGACACAAAGTCATTTTGCCAAAAAGTTCAGACACTTGTTTCCTGATGCATTTTCTCATACTTTGTGATATTTTTTCCTTGTTAATAATTGAGGCGTTGATAGTGAGTCAGAGTTCAGAATGGAGTTATTAAGGGGAATGAACTGGAATCTGCCTAAAACCACCATCTACCTACCCAATTCCCTCCAATCTTCTCCTCTTGGAACGTGTAATCGGTTCCCATGAAGAATGTGTTTGGCATTTTGGTAGGGATTGTGATGGATCTGTGGATCTCTGTTAATAATGTGGTCATTTTCACAATATGAATTATTCCGATTAATGAACATGGAATATCTTTCCATTTTTGTGCCCTCTTCATTTCCTCTCATCAATATTTTATAGCTTTTCTGGTAGCGATCTCCTACCCCTGTGGATAAATTTGTTTGTTTGTTTGTTTATTTTTAGAGCCGAGGTCTCACTGTGTCACCTTGGCTGGGTGCAATGGAAAACTCATAGCTCACCGCAGCCTCAAACTCCTGGGCTCAAGAGAGCCTCCTGCTCCAGCCTCCTGAGTATCTGGAGTTACAGGCAAGCACCACCATACTTGGTTAATTAATAAACATTTTTTGTAAAGGTGGAGGTATTGCTATGTTGCCCAGGCTGCTCTCCAATTCCTGGCCTCTGTCCGTCCTTGGTGGCTAAGGTCACCATGCTGGTGTTTACATATCCCTATACATGGTGTAATTATCACTACAATCAAGCTAATTAATGTATCCGTCAACTCACATAGTGCCTGTTTTCTTTTCATTATTTATCTGTTTAATTCGTGGGCTCAAGCAATCCTCCTGCCTCAGCCTTCCCAGTAGTGGGGACTAGGAGCATGTGCCACGACCCCGGCTTGCTTTTTTTTCCTTTGATTTGTGTGTGTGTATGTGTGTCTGTCCGTGTGTCTGTGTATTTGTCCGCGTGTGTGGGTGTGTTCGTGTGTATCCGTGTGTGTCTGTGTGTGTGTCCATGTGTTCATGTGTGTGTCTGTGTGTGTCCACATGTGTGGGTGTGTGTTTGTGTGTGTGTCCATGTGTTCCTGTGCTTCCATGTGTCCATGTGTGTGTCCGTGTGTGTGTCCATGTGTTCGTGTGTGTGTCCACGTGTGTGGGTGTGTGTTCGTGTGTGTGTCCATGTGTTCCTGTGCGTCCATGTGTCTGTGTGTGTGTGTGTCCATGTGTTCATGTGTGTGTCCGTGTGTGTGTCCACGTGTGTGTGTGTGTGTCCGTGTGTGTGTCCGCGTGTGTGGGTGTGTGTTCATGTGTGTGTCCATGTGTCCGTGTGTGCGTGTGTCTGTGGTGAAACACTTATGATCTATCATTTTTGTTGTTTTTTTTAATTTCTGAGACAGAACCTCACTCTGTCACCCAGGCTGGAGCCCAACGGCATAATCTCAGGTCACTGCAGCCTCCGCCTCCCGGGCTCAAACGATCCTACTGCCTCTGCCTCCCAAGCAGCTGGGAATACAGCCACCATGCCTGGCTAATTTTTATATTATTTGTAGAAATGGGGTTTCACCATGTTGCCCAGGCTGGCCTCAAACTCCTGGGCTCAAGCGATCCACCACTCTCAGCTTCCCAAATTAATGGAATTACAGGCAGGAGCCACCGTGCCCGGCCCATGATCGCTCTTCTTAGCAAATTTTAAGTATACGATATTGTATGGATGCTCTTCAATTTACAGTGAGGTTACAACCTGATAAACCCACTGTAAATTGAAAATATAGAAGATAAGAAATGCATTTAATATTATGTCACCTACGAAACATCCTAGTTTAGCCTGGCCGACCCTAAACCTGCCCCGAACACATACCTTCCCCTGCAGTGGGGCAAAATCGTCCAACAGAAAACCTATTTTATAATAAAGTGTTGACTCTCTCCTGTAGTTTATTGAACACTGAACTGAAAGTGACAGTCAGAATGGCCATGTGGATCCTGCTCGGCAATGTGCACGGCTGAAAGCACCACCATAAAGGAGAAAACTTGTACGTGGAGCTGTTACCAGATGGAGTTGTCCACGTTCTAGGCGTATTGAACAAAGAATTGAATGAAACGCGCAAAGTAACAAAAGAACAGAGCAACAAATGACAACACACAAAAAACGGAGTAAGGAAAGCACAGATTTATTGAAGACAATTCACAAACTGGGAGCGGGGCTTCAGCAAGAGGCCCAAGAGCTTCCTCAATTAGGGTTTTGATTAACAAAAGGAACCCGGCAACACCCCTCGGTGCCTTTGAGAGGCCTCCCATTGGCTACACCCCATGAAGGACTGACCTGCGACCAATCAGAGGCTGGAGTGGAGACTTGGCCCACCGTCCATTAGAGGCTGGAGTGGAGACTTGGCGCCACCATCCATCAGAGGCTGGAGTGGAGGCTTGGCCCCACCATCCATCAGAGGCTGGAGTGGAG
>NW_012123598.1:1346296-1376031 GCF_000951035.1 Colobus angolensis palliatus
GCCACCGTCCATCAGAGGCTGGAGTGGAGGCTTGGCCCATGGTCACTCAGAGGCTGGAGTGGAAGCTTCTGTCTCGTTATCACAGGAGGGAGGATGTGGCCTGTGTGCTGCCTAATCTTGCCTAGAACTGGCTGCCTCTGCTATTCTTTTGCTTCTGCCTTAACCCCTGATTACCCTAATTCCCTGTTTTCCTGCCTCGGAGCCATGGGAAGTCGGGGACAGTCTCTAACATTGATTACAGCCCTAGTCGGTATAACACATCTTCAGGAGCTTCTTCACCCTGCATGGCTGCAAACTTTTCTCTTTTCTTTTTATGAACCTGAACCTGGGAGCGCAGGAATTCCGTACTCTTCACGAGAACTCTTTCCTCTTCAGTAGTTTCTTCCTCCCCACTTTGTGAACCAGGAAGACCTGGAAAATGGGAACTTCCTTCTCATTTTCACTTTCCTTCTTTTTACCAATTTCTCTGCCTCATTCACTGAGGAATTGGCCGCTAGCCCACACACCTCCTCTCCTGCCGACATTCTGAAATCTTTGTGAGTTCAGCATCCAGATACACAATCTCTTAAGTTATTTGTAGAGTCGGATCTCACTACGTTGCCCAGGCGGGTCTCAAACCCCTGGTCTCAAGAAATCCTCCTGCGTCAGCCTCCCAGAGTGCTGGGATTACAGGTGTGAGTTACCGTGTGTGTTCACGGTGTCTGACCCGGGTTCCTTTTCTGCCAGCTTAGAAGGGCAGCCCCGTGACTGAATGGGATTCTGAGGATGACTCTGCAGTTAGATCCTTGTTGCAGTGTATCCCACCTGAAACGCTACACATCTGAACCGGGACTGTTAACACCCGTGCCAATACAGTGTGGGGTGTCTGCTGATATTTCCGGCAAAAAAAAAAAAATCTGTTTTGTTTACTTACTGCATCAAAAGAAAGTCTGGGGTGAACAGTAGTTTTTTGTTTTTGGTTTTTTGTTTCTTTTTTAATCAGCTGTGAAAAAAAGTTGCAGATCTGCCAAAAAAAAAAGAAAGAAAAAAAAAGGGTGATTTTATAGAAAAGTGAGGGATTTGGTGTGGGTAACGTTGCTTCAAGTTGGTTTGGTACAAGAGCTTTCTAGCCATTCCTTATCTTTTTATATATATATATAAAAAGATATATATAAAATAAAATATATTATATATATTATATATATATTGTATATATACTTTATGTTCTAGGGTACATATGCACAACGTGCAGGTTTGTTACATGTGTGTACATGTGCCATGTTGGTGTGCTGCACCCATCAACTCGTCATTTACATTAGATATATCTCCTAATGCTATCCCTCCCCCGTCCCCCACCCCACGACAGGCCCTGGTGTGTGATGTTCCCCTTCCTGTGTCCAAGTGTTCTCAGTGCTCAGTTCCCACCTATGAGTGAGAACATGTGGTGTTTGGTTTTCTGTTCTTGTGATAGTTTGCTGAGAATGATGGTTTCCAGCTTCATCCATGTCCCTACAAAGGACATGAACTCATCCTTTTTTATGGCTGCATAGTATTCCATGGTGTATATGTGCCACATTTTCTTAATCCAGTCTGTCATTGATGGACATTTGGGTTGGTTCCAAGTCTTTGCTATTGTGAATAGTGCCGCAGTAAACATACGTGTGCGTGTGTCTTTATAGCAGCATGATTTATAATCCTTTGGGTATATACCCAGTAGTGGGATGGCTGGATCAAATGGTATTTCTTGTTCTAGATCCTTGAGGAATCGCCACACTGTCTTCCACAATGTTGAACTTGTTTACAGTCCCACCAACAGTGTAAAAGTGTTCCTGTTTCTCCACATCCTCTCCAGCACCTGTTATTGCCTGACCTTTTAATGATTGCCATTCTAACTGGTATGAGATGGTATTTCATTGTGGTTTTCATTTGCATTCCTTATCTGTTTAGAAGTGACTGATCCACCCACTGCCAGGATGGCTCATCAAACAATGGAACCATTTATCCTAAAGGTTAGAGAAGGTTTCCTCTGAAATTAAAATGAATGAGTCACTATTCAAATGGATTAGTGTTATCCAATTGATGGTGCGAACTTCCCAAATTATAATCTAATCTTGCCTAGCATTTAATTATCATTCCACATTAACTCCATGATCCACACAGTACAATTCACACCCACCGTTAAGGCTTTTTGTGCTTGAGAGCCCTAACTGAGGGGGCTGAGAACTAGGGAACCCGTACGACCCTCCGTGTATCTATAAACCACCCTCATACCGTCCTGAAATGAATGCAGAGAGGAGACCATGTGCCTTTCTCTGATTCCCATTGTTTTTATATAAGGGTAGGTTGGCTAATATCAAACCAGTGATTTAGTCTAGCTCAAGCCAAGCTTTCCCATGTCAATTCCAATATTCTTTTTAAAAAAGTGAAAAATTATCACTAATAGTCATTATGTATCAACAAAGACTGTCTCTTTTTTTTTCAGTATCTTGACATTCGCATGTGAAAGCTTTGCTGAAACTAGATCAAGTCACTGGTTTGATATTAATCCACCAGCTCTTAACATGTTATTTACTTGTTAGGATATTACTGTCTGTGGCATGAGGGGACCCAAAGTGGTTAAAACTTGCGGATCTATATTTTCTGAGGCCTCCAAATACCTCAGCAATATGACAGCTCAGTAAAACGGGAAATCCTGTGTTCTTTGCACAGTAGGCATGTTTAATACATTAATTTCCTATGGGTGGAGTTTTATTGGGAAATGTAATCAACGCTGATCACCTAAAATGGATTACATGACCCTAAACCAATCATGGGGCGGCGCAGGGAACCGGAAACGGGGCCTCGGTCCCTCCGCTTCTCCATAAATAGACGCAGTTCAGCTCCAGGCCAGTTGGAGAGCGCATCGCAGAGCCAGGAGGTTGGCGGCGGAAGCCGGGAAGGAGGTAAGTGTCCAGCGGGCAAGTCTGTGGTGTTTAGGAGCTGGCGTGCGCGGGGGTTGGTTTCAGAAAGTTTGGGTGTATTTTCTCATGCATTTGCTCGGAGACCTTGGGGAGGCAGCGGATCTCCTTTGCACCCCATGATTAACTCTGACTCGTTATGCAGTGCTTCTGTAAACTAGGAATAATGGTAACGTTCTCATCATGGTTAGGTTATATTTTATTTTATTGTATTGTATTTTAGAGACAGGGTCTCGCTAGAAGACCAGGTCTCGCTGGGCTCAAGCGATCTGCGGACCTCCGCCTCCCGAGTAGCTGGGACTACAGGCATATGCCACAACGACCGGATAAATTTTTAATTTTTTTTGCAGAGATGGGGTCTCGGTGGGGCCCAGACTGGTCCTGAACTCCTGGGCTCCACCATGCTCCCGTCTCGGTCTTCCAAAGTGTTGGAATTACAAGTGTGAGCCACCTTGCCTCCCACACACCCTTCTTAAAAAGCGTTGCTGGATTTTCCCTTTGCTCAGGGTAAAATCAAGCCATTGATGAAGGAGCAACAACCTCCTAGGCCAGTGAGAATCTGAGCTAAGTGTCCCTACCTGGGTGGCCCGTGTGGTATATACTCCCAGAACTGGATACTAACTCCTGTACCTGCCTTTATTTTTTCCTGTGTCTTGTTTCTTGCTTTAACGGCAAATGAACTGAGATCAAATACAAAGTGGTTTCTAGGAACATGAAACCACTTTTTTTTGAGAGACAGGATCTCACTATGTTGCCCAGGCTGTTATCAAACACGGGCTCAAGTGATCCTCCCGCCTCCCTGAGCAGCAGCAGGCGCCCTGTGGCAAAACCATTTTTAATTCCAGAATTTCGGGCTCCCTTTCCTCTCTCATATCTGTATGCTTTTTCAATGAAAATTAATTTGCTTCTAATTGAAAACTAGAAATTGTATATATTTATGGCATATAGCATAATGTGCTTTGTAGTATCATAAACATTGCAAAATGGCTAAATTAAGCTAATATTCATATGCCCTACCTCATGTACTAACCATTTTTGGTTTTGAGAATACTTTAAATCTACTTTTTTTCACGATGTTGGACAATTGCTCTGTTGAATTGATTTCTTCAACTGAAATTTGTACTCTTTGACCTGTATCTCTCCAGCCCCCACCCCAGCCCTGGCAACTGTTATACTCACTGCTACTATGAGTTCCACCGGGTTTTTAATTATTATTTATGGTATTTACTTCTTTTTAAAATTTTTTTATCATTTGAACTTTTATTTTAGATTCGGTAGGTACCTGTGCAGATTCGTTACATGAGTACATTGAGTGATGCTGTGGTTTGGGGTATGACTCAACCTGTCACCCAGGATGTGAGAACAGCAACCAAGAGGTAGTTTTTCAGCTTCCCTCCCCTCTGTCTCTCCAGTGTTTCACTGTTTTGGAGTCCACGTCCTGATTTCCTTTCCTCTGCGTGCGGGTCCAGGAGCAGGATTGCCAGATCATGCAGTTGTTGCACTTTTAATTTTCTGAGGCACTTCTATACTGTCTCCCACATCAGCTGCACTCATTTACATCCCAGCACAGGGCGCAGAGGATCCCTCTCCTCCGAATCCTCACCAACACTCGTTCCATGTGTCTTTTTGGGAACCGCCACTCTAGCAGGCGTGAGGGGAGCTTTGTGGTTTGGATTTGCATGTGCCTGATGATGAGTCATGATGAGCACCTTTTCCTAGACCTGCTGGCCATTCACATGTCTTCATCTGAGATGAAGCGTTCTCATAGCTGTTGAACTTGGACAATAATTGATGCCTGGAGAGTATCACTCAGTGGCTCCTGCCTGATAAAGCTAGGTTTAGGAATTAATTTTTTTAAACCTTATTCTTGTATGAACCCACTTTAAAATATCATAGAGCACTAGACTTTAAATCCGTGTTCTGGGATGAGACTAAGCATAGAGAAACCCTTAGAGAGAGAAGGTAGATTAGTGATTTCCAGGGGCTGGGGTGGGTAGGCAGGGGGTGATGACTCATAGAGACGGGGTTCCTTTTGGGATGATGAGATAATTCTGGAACTAGACGGTGGTGATGGTTGCACAGCATGGTGCGTGTCTTAGTGCCATGAAATTGTGCACTTGAAGAGGGTAAAAATGAAATGTATGAATGTGCATTTTACCAAAATAACAAAATATCTGTGGGAGCTTAATCCTCGTCGGATTCTTTAGTGCTGTCCTTTCCCTGGAACAAGTAAATGTTCTGGGGGGAACAAGGATATGTGTTGGGGGAAAATATTACGTTCTAACTCTTTTTCTCTATCTTTTTGCATAACTATGACTAAGGGCTTTGCTTTGGATCTTGTCCTGATGTGAAAACATAAAGGGCTTACTTTATTGTTACATCAGATTTTAGGAGCTTCACTTAACTGTCCTATTTAATGTATAGTCAAGAACCATGTTGTTCCAATTGACAGGAAAACTGATTCAACCTCTGCACAGTGATTTCGTACAAATCAGAATCCAGGGGGCATTAAGATTTTAAACCACAATATGTAGTCAAGTATAGACACTGGAAGATTTCCACTGTGTTGAATTCGATGCTGCTGAAGAAGTGGCGTCCAGGATGAGGGATTTTGAAGGGAGGGGTGGATGGAGTAGAAACTTAAACTAATCGGGCTCATGCTTATTTCCCCCCAGACTTCTGAACGAACAGTGAATCTGTTACTGAGGAAAACCAGAGGAAGCCTGTGTAGATAGGTATCAATTAGATACCAGCTACTGGAAGAGCTTTCTCAGAGACTGATTAAAAAATTCTCCACTAGATATGGCTGCAAATTGCACATCCTCATGGCGTCAGAGAGAACCCTGCAACAGACCTGGGTTGGAGCTGCCACGGTCTATGGCATCCTCAGAAACTCAACTTGGAAGTCACGATGTGGACCCTGAGATTTCTCACGTGAACTTCAGGATGTTCACCTGCCCAAAGGAGTCGGACCCCATCCAGGCTCTGAGGAAACTCACTGAGCTGTGCCGTCTGTGGCTGAGGCCCGACCTCCATACCAAAGAGCAGATCCTGGACATGCTGGTGATGGAGCAGTTCATGATCTCCATGCCCCAGGAGCTCCAGGTCTTAGTCATGATGAACGGCGTGCAGAGCTGCAAAGACCTGGAGGATCTGCTGCGAAATCACAGAAGACCCAAGAAATGGGTGAGTGGGACCCTCCTGATTGGCTCAGGGAAGGGGAGCTGGGATGGGGGCTGCAGGGTGCACCTGGACTGGAGAGGACCCGAGGGGCTGCTCTAGGTCAGGGCTTCCAGGTGGAGGAGAGTTTGCCCATCGGGGACACATGGCAGTGTCTGGGGACAGTTTTTGGTTGTCACAAGGGGGAGGACAGGAGATGCTACTAAGCTTTCTCCAAAGCTCAGGACAACCCCCCATGACAAATAATCATCCAGATTCAAATATCAGCTGTGCTGAGATGGCCAATTCCTGGTCTAGGAGATGGACAGGCGGAGGGGGTACAGGGACCCACACACTGTGTGAGGCCAACATGAAAGAAAGACGTTGGTAAAATATCTCACCTGATGGAATGTAGGGAAGCAGGCATTTGGGTGAACTGAAGGGGGGCCCAGAAGTCCCATCCTGAGGCAGGAAAGTGGTTGGTATCAGAGATCCAGGGATCTGCCTCCAGGTCCCCACAGAGCCCCTAAGTTCCAACACAAGGTGAGCTGCCATTGGCCAGTTGAGTTGGATTCACCCAGGATATTTCTTCTTCTCTTCTCTTTGGTTTAGAGACTCTTTCATCTAAAGGACCCATATTTGTGTACTTATCTAGAATATTCCAGGTGCAGGCAGGTGCTGGAGTCCAGAGAGGAAAAAATTCAGACAAGATTGCTGTGTCCACAGAGCTGACTGCATCGGGAAGGCAGATTTGAACATTAATTACTTAATTAATTAAGTAAAGTTTGAGCATTATGGCAGGACCCAGGGAATATAAGAGCTACTTTCAGGTTCTCATAGTGAGTCTGATTGTCTTTTTTCTCTCTACAGTCTGTAGTCACCTTCCACGGAAAGGAATATATTGTACAGGACTCAGATGTTGAGATGGCTGACGCCCCCGCCAGCGTCAGGGATGATCCGAGAGACGTGTCCAGCCAGCGGGCCTCCTCTGTGAACCAGATGCGTCCGGGGGAAGGCCAGGCCCGCCGAGAGCTGCAGACCCTGCCTAGGGTCCCTGCACTGTTCAGGAGGCAGGTGAGTGTGTGAGGCCTTGGTGTCTGGGCAGAGGTGGGAGAAGGATCAGGAAGAAATTGTGTGTCCACTGGACTGATTGACAGATTTAGCACAAGAGAAAATTAGAACCATTCCCCATGGAGGTGATACATCCCCAGACATTCATTCCTGAACCATCACAGAGAGGGAAGCCTCATCTACTTTTCTGTCCACCATGAGAGCTTTTAGCATTTAGGGTGGGGGGTAAGAAATGGTCTCAGTGAAGTGCAGGAGGCAGTTCGCACAGATGAATGAAGTGAAGATCCCTTCCCCATAGCCAGTTACCTCAAAGACATTCCATGTAATAAATCAGCAAGGAAACCATTTGCTACAGATTGTCAATTTCTTAATTTGAGGAATGTGTCTCAGCTGGGGTGATGTTGCCTTTCCGGACACGTGGCCATGTCTGGGGACGTTCTTGTTTGGCATTCTCAGGGCTGGTGGGGTGTTAGTAGCATCTAGAGGGTGGAGGCGGGGTCTCTGCTCTGCACAGGAGCGCCCCCTCCAGGAGGGTGATGCAGCCCCAATGCCAGTGGTGCCACAGGTGAGGGGCCTCCACCTGGAGTCATGCTCCTTCCAGCCTCAGGGGCAGGGAGACGTTGGCACGGCGGGAAGAAATATGCTCAGAGAACCAAAGGGTGAAAACCACCGGGCACAGGAGCTGATTTAGAATATGGAGGGTGCAGATTAGGGACAGACTCAGACGTGAGGCGGTGATGTTTACTGGGGGTGATGGGGTGGTCCACAGGAAGTCTGGTGTATCCAATCAGGAGGGGACAGACATGTCTGTGCTTCCACCGGTGTAGACACGGAGTCATTGCCTTTGGTTTTTCATCTTCAGGGAGAGGACTATCTGCTACACAAGAGTATTGACATAAAAGGTGACCCAAAGTCTCCAGGACCCAAGCCGACCTTGGAGAAGGATCTGAAGGAAAACAGAGAAGAGAACCCAAGACTTACATCCCCAGAGCCTCAGCTTCCAAAGCGTCCCAGTGAGTATGAAGACTTGGATTCACAGGGGTTAGCCCCTCTCTTCTGGGGTGCAGGGCTGGGGGCCCAGCATTATATCCCCTGGGGGAGTTGGCACTGAGCTGCCAAAGCCTCCGCATCCTCCACTTGCCAGAGACCTACGGTCCAATGTCTTAGGCTTGAGGTTGAGGGGAAGTTGTCAGCCAGCATCAGTGTTTGGTTGCAATGAGTTTGGTGTATTGAAAATGTGCTTTATTAAGAGTTGTGTGTGGAATCTCTTCTTCCAGCAGGTGTGGTGAGAGCAAAGGAGGGGAAGGAACCCCCAAAAAGAGCCTCGGTGGAAAATGTGGATGCTGACACACCTTCTGCCTGCGTTGTGGAGAGAGAAGCTTCGACTCACAGCGGGAATAGAGGAGACGCTCCGAATCTCAGAGGTCCCAAAAGAAGCAAACGGGATGCCTCCTCCATTTCCCAAAAAGAACCTCAAGGAGAAGCCACACCTGTGGACAACAGAGAATCCCCGGGACAAGTTGGGATGAATTCAGTACATTCCCCAGGCCCTGCGAGCCCAGTCAGTCACCCCGATGGCCAAGAAGCCAAGGCACTGCCGCCCTTTGCATGTGACGTGTGCAATAAGAGGTTTACCTGTAATTCCAAGCTAGTCATCCACAAGAGATCACACACAGGAGAGAGACTCTTTCAATGTAATCTCTGTGGGAAGCGTTTCATGCAGCTCATTAGCCTCCAATTTCACCAGCGAACCCACACCGGCGAGAGGCCCTACACGTGTGACGTCTGCCAGAAGCAGTTCACCCAGAAGTCCTACCTGAAGTGTCACAAGAGAAGCCACACAGGGGAGAAGCCCTTCGAATGTAAAGACTGCAAGAAAGTTTTCACCTACAGGGGGAGCCTGAAGGAGCACCAGCGCACCCACTCCGGAGAGAAACCCTATAAATGTTCCAAGTGTCCAAGAGCCTTCGGTCGGCTGAAGTTGTTAAGACGCCACCAGAAAACACATCCAGAAGCCACTTCTCAGTGATTGCATAATCCGGTCTATGCCTTCTGCACCAAGAAGAAGTGAATGATGATTTTTCACTGATGTTACCAGATGACATTGGACACGTGCAAGGGCGCCTGGCACCCAGAGGGCGTGCCCTGGATATGAATTGCCATGATGTTTGAGTAAATATGTATCCTCCCCATTGAGCTTTGTTTTCTGTTTCATTATGTCCATTGTTTTCTTATAGGTTTATTTTGGTTTGTGTTGCTGTTCTTTCAATAAACGATCATCTTATTCGTTTTCAATATTGTATAACAAAAAACTGAGTTTCCTGATTGACATGGGGTTACCCACTGTTTTGTTGTAAAGTAAAATTGTCCAGGGAGGGTGGCCATATAAAATACATATGCCTGGTGAAATTTGAGTTTCAGATAAACAATTTTCTTTCGTATCAGCATGTTCTAAATTATTCATTATCTGAAACTCAGCTTGTATTGGGTATCCTGTAGCGTTTTCGTTTTCTTTCTTTTTTTTTTTTTTTTTTTTTTTTTTTTTTTTTGAGATGGCGTCTCCCTCTGTCACCCAGGCTGAGGTTCAGTGGCGCAATCACCGCTCACTGCAGCCACAACCTTCCAGGCTCAAGCAATCCTCCTGTCTAAGCCTCCCGAGCAGCTGAGACTACAGGAGCATGCCACCAACTTAGCTAATTTTAGCTAATTTTTGTGTTTTTTTGTAGAGATGGAGTTTTGCCATGTTGCCCGGGCTGGTCTTGAACTCATAAGTACAAGTGATCCATCTGCCTTGGCTTCTTTAAGTGCTGGCATTACAGGCATGAGCCACGGTACCCTGTATTGTTTTTATTAGACTTTAATATAATTATTACATTCAAATTTTTGGAAATAATTTTTTGTAGTGATGGGATTTCTTGTTGCCCAGGCTGGTGTGGTGTGAGCCAGCACACCTGGCTCTAGACTTTCTTTTTCAGAGCTGTTTTAGGTTCACAGGGAAACTCAGTGGACAGCACAGAGTTCCCCTAGACTCCCTCCCCACACAGCACAGCCTCTCCCCGCCCAGCATCCCCAGCAGAGCGGTGCACCTGTTCCATCAGTGAGCCTGCCCAGACACATCGCCAGCACCCGGAGTCCATGGTGTCCGTTAGGGCTCGCTCTGGGTGTTGTACATCCTGTGGGTTTGAACAAAGGCCTCATGAGGATCCACCACTGGAGTATCATGGGGGCTATTTTCACTGCCCTCCCCCCGAATCCTCTCTGCCTGTGTATCTCACTGCCCCAGATGGTGTATTTTGTGGCCTAAATTTGGCAATTTCTAAATTCCCAATGTGACTCTTGGATGACAGAAGCATTCGGAGTCTCTGGGGACTAGTTGGTCTTAGTGATATTCCCATTCCCTGAAGGCGTGGTTAATCCACAGGTGGGTGGGCCCCAAATTCAGAGCTTCTGATTGAGTAGACCGGGGATGGGGCCTGAGAGTGTGCATTAAAACATAGAATTAGTTTTAGAATAGCTTTCTAAAGTCCATAGAGCTCCCTCATGCCCCACACCATTTCCCCCATTGCTAACTGATTGATTAGTAGGGCACATTTGCCACAAGCGATGAACTGACTGCATACATTGCCGTGATCTAAGGCCCATACCTTATTGAGGCCTCCTTAGTGTTTCCACAATGCCCTCCTCTTCCTTCCTCCCCATCCAGGACACCACATTGCCTTGAGCATCACGTCTCCCTAGGATCCTCTTGGTGACAATTTCTCAGATTTTACTTGTTTGGGATCACCTGAGAATGTGCATTTTAGGTGGTGCTGATGCTGCTGGTCTTGGGAGGACATTTTATGGATGGCTGGTTGAGCTAACAGGCGGAGTCCTGCAACCTGCAGAGGTCTGGAAAGGTCCCTTCCCAAAGAGGCTGGATTCATTTATTAAAGGCCACTTTTGTAAGACTTTGGTTCTTGTCATTTTAATTTAAAGGAATTTAAACAAGAGATACATAGCAAAGAGATGCAGCATAGAGTAACTGATTGCAAAGGAAATAGGGTATTTTGAAAGTTAAGTGCAGAATAGACAGGACTTCCTGGGAGCAAGGATTCAGGGCTGGCTGCTCCTATGGATGAGACAGCAAAGACCTGCTGTCTTTATGGGAGTCTCGGATGACTACACCTAGTGGGGTGGGACGAGGTGTTACTAGTAAGCACGTTCTGGGTGGTCCTATGGGCGCACAGGTGCAGTAGCTGTGCACACGTCTCATTAGCATCTTTAGTCTCCACCCAGGGGTATGTTTTTTACTATCATAACAAGCAAAGTGTCAGTGTGTGGATGGGTAAGATCAAAGTGTGCAGGCTCTCAGAAATTCCTAACTGGAGATGGCTTTGCTTGAATGAACTCAATTCCAGTGTGAACGTTGAGGCTTATTTTGTTCACTGTACAGTCACCATGCGTGCAGCATCCTAAGGACGTGGTCATTTCCTTGACTGCCTATCCTGCCTCACCTAGGTCCCTTTCGGAGTAGCATTCTTTGAGGCAGGGGCCTAGAATCCACCATAAAATGTACATAGACTTCCCTTTCATTCAAGAAGTGGAGGTAGGCGTGGGTGGTGGTTCTCTCTTTTGGTGATTGGGTTCCACCTTCTTCACCAGATGTAGAAAATGTTTTGATGATACTACCTGCCCATTTAATTTCAATCATGGTGCTCTATGATCCATTAGTGACTGCTAATTTTTTTTTTTTTTTTTTTTTTAGACGGAGTCTCACTCTGTCACCCAGGCTGGAGTGCTGTGGCCGGATCTCAGCTCACTGCAAGCTCCGCCTCCCGGGTTCACGCCATTCTCCTGCCTCAGCCTCCCGGGTAGCTGGGACTACAGGCGCCGCCACCTCGCCTGGCTAGTTTTTTGTAGTTTTTAGTAGAGACGGGGTTTCACCGTGTTAGCCAGGATGGTCTCGATCTCCTGACCTCGTGATCCGCCCGTCTCGGCCTCCCAAAGTGCTGGGATTACAGGCTTGAGCCAACGCGCCTGGCCCTAATGTTTCTTTAGAGCTTCACTTTCTAATTTGGCTACATGTTGGAGTCACTTGAAGAGTTTTTAATGTTTTTTTCTAAAAAAAGCAATGCCTGGGGTCCAGCCCTAAGATAATGATCTGATTGGCTGAGGATGTGGCCCCTGTGTTGGGAGTTTATAAAACTCCCCAGGTGATCTAACATGTGGCTGAGTCTGGCAGGCCGATTTTCTAATTGCCTGGACACTCCAATTCCTGTCCTCTCATGGGGATGAGTGAGTTCATTTCCATGGCAGGATCATGCACCTCTATTCCCAGTCTAAAGACGGTAGACTCAGTCAGGCGCAGTGGCTCATGCCTGTTTTGTATTTTTGTACTAAAAATACAAAAACTAGCCAGGTGGGGTGGTGTGCACCTGTAGTCCCAGCTATGCAGGAGGCTGAGGAAGGAGAATCACTTGAACCCGGGAGGCGGAGGTTGCAGTGAGCCGAGATCACACCGCTGTACTCCAGCTTGGTAACAGAGCAAGACTCTGTCACAAAAAAAAAAAAAGGAAAAGAAGAAGGTAGACTGCACTGACCAACCGTGGATGGGTGTCTCTCCTGCCGTATCTGGCTGTGTGAACCACTCCAGGGACTGCCCCTCACAGGGACTGCCCCTCATGGCTAAGGGCGCACCTGACCTCGGGCTGCCTTCACACTGCTGCTCCTCAGCCGCCTATGTGCTCTGGTGGATGCTCCAAGCCAAGATACCCACTGCAACCCCAAAAAGCCATGTGCTAGAAATGACTTTGAGTTGAATTTAGAAGGTGCCTTTATGGCAGAGAAACAACAATGCAGCACCCGCCTAATCCTCCCAAGCTGGAGCTAAATCTGCACCAGCCAACCTGGTCCACCTGGTGGCTTTTCAGACTCCAACCTTGCTGATGGGACATCAGGTGGGGAGGGAGGCTGTGGCACAGCCATGGGAAGAAGGGGGAAGACAGCAGCTCCCACAGCATGATCCCTGGGATGGTGGAGGCTGGGTGGGTCAACATGGTTGGAGCTGATTCTAGCTTTCTGGCTTCCCAGAAAAAGGAGCTAGGAAGCTGAGCTCAAGCAAGTCTCCTGCCTCAGCCTCCCAAGTAGCTGGGACTACAGGTGTGTGCCACCACACCCAGCTAATTTTTAAATTATTTATAGAGTCGGGGGTCTCACTATGTTGCCCAGGTGGGTCTCCATCTCCTGGGCTTGAGCAATCCTCCTCCCTCAACCTCCCAGAGTGCTGGGATTACAGGTGTGAGTTACAGTGTGCGTTCACGGTGCCTGGCCCAGGTTCCTTTTCTGCCAGCTTAGAAGGGCAGCCCCGTGACTGAATGTAATTCTGAGGATGACTCCGCAGTTAGATCCTTGTTGCAGTGTATCCCACCTGAAACGCTGCACATCTGACCTGGGACTGTTAACACCCGTGCCAATACAGTGTGGGGTGCCAGGAAGTGTCTGCTGGTATTTGCGGGGGAAAAAAAAATCTATTTTGTTCACCTACTGTATCAAAGGGAAAGCTTGGGGAGAACAGTAGTATTTTTTTTTTAAATTAGGTGTGAAAACAAGTTACAGATCGTCCAAAAAAAAAAAAAAAAAAGACAGAGAAGACAGTAGGGCGATTTCTTAGAAAACCAGAGGGATTTGGGGTCTCGGCCTTCGGGCTCCATCCAGCGCCATCGGCCTGACGCTGCAGCCAAGGCAGGCATGGATGGGCTCCTTCTTCGCAGACAGCGTTGGACCGGTCCCGGGCTCTAGGCGCAGCCTCCGGCCCAGGCTGGAGGGTTCAGGGCGGAGGCCTGGGTGGGGGGGGGCCCGGCCCCTCACTGGCTCCCCTCCCGTCTGCAGCCGCAGGGCCGTAGGCAGCCACGGCGCTCAGCCGGAATGGCATGATCTCGAAGCCCCATTTCCACAAGGACTGCAGCGGCGCCTGGCCACGTGGTTCCAGCAGCCGGCCCGGAAGACCCGCAGGCGCCAGGCCCCGCAAGCCAAGGCGCGCAGCCCCGCCCCGCCCCGCCCGGATCCCGCGCAACGTGCGCTGCTACCACGCGAAGGTGCGCCCGGCCGCGGCTGCCGCCTGGAGGAGCTCAGGGGGGCCGCGGCATGCACAAGAAGCTGGCCCGGACCACCGGCGTTTCTGTGGATCGGAGGAGGCGGAGTCCCTGCAGGCCAACACGCAGCGGCTGAAGGAGACCCGCTCCAAACTCATCCGCTTCCCCGGGAAACCCTCGGCGCCCAAGGAGGGAGACAGTTCTGCTGAAGAACTGAAACAGGCCACTCAGCTGAGAGGACCGGTCACGCCCGTCCCGAATGCCTATAAGGAGAAAGCTCGAGTCATCACTGAGGAGAATTTTGAAGCCTTCGCTAGTCTCTGCATGGCCCGTGCCAACGCCCGGCTCTTCGGCATCCCGGCGAAAAGAGCCAAGGAAGCTGCAGAACAAGACGTTGAAAAGGAAAAATAAAGCCCTCCTGGGGACAATCAGCCAGCAGTTATGCTGGGTCTCCGCGTGATGTGTTTCCCGGGAGCAACTGGGCCTGTGATGGGGCTTCGTGGCTGTGACTTCCTGGCAGGGGGTTTGGGGTTTTCTTGAAAGACAGTCCAAGCCCTGGATTATGCCTTACTTTCGTGTTAAAGCACTGTTGGTCGGTTTTGTTTTGTTTTGTTTTTTTGTTTTTTTAAGAAAGAAAAAGAAAAGTAGAGGGATTTGCCCCGCACGGTGGCTCACGCCTGTAATCCTATCACTTTGGGAGGCCGAGGCGGGTGGATTGCCTGAGCTCAGGATGTTCAAGACCAGCCTGGGCAACACAGTGAAACCCTCCCTGTCTCTACTAAAATACACAAATTAGCCGGGCGTGGCGGCGCCTGTAGTCCCGGCTCCTCGGGAGGCTGAGGCAGGAGAATGGCATGAACCTGGGAGGTGGAGCTTGCAGTGACCCAAGGTCGCACCACTGCACTCCAGCCTGGGCGACAGAGCAAGACTCCGTCTCAAATAAATAAACTAATTAATTAATTAATTAATTAAAATAAACGTTGGAAGGATTCCGTGTGGGTGAGTATGCGTCAAGTTGGTTTGGCACAAGAGCTTTCTAGCCATTCCTTATCTGTTTAGAAGTGGCTGATCCACCCAGCGCCAGGACAGCTCATCAAACAATGGAACCATTTACCCTTATGGTGCACAACTGTAATAGCCAATCATCTCCAGGTGCCAAGTATGTCCTCTCATTTCATTCTCAATACAGTAACGCGCGGAGGGCGGGGACCGTTTCAAAGACAAAACGTGAACACCGTTTTTTCACACAACGATGTTTGCACAAAATGATTGAAATGACTTGGTTTTCACGATTATCCAAAGCTAAATAGAAACAAGCATAAATCTCAACTCAAGCCTGCCAAGTCCTATCCTGTAGGCACATGTGAAACGTGACAACTTGACCCGTTGTACTAGTAGGTGGAGCTACCGCTATTTGAGTCGTTGAATTGGTCTGACAGGTAGAGTTGGGTTGACATTGCCGACTCCTAAAATTAGAATCTAGACATTGCAGGTAGGTCACTCACAGCTCCAGCGAATGCCTCTGCCTTCATAGAGTAGCTTTCTGACTTCTGTTTAACATTTTCTCAGAAGATACCTTGAAAATAGCCCATAGAGCCGAATGCGGTAGCTCATGCCTATAATCTCAGCACTCTGAGAAGCTGAGGCAGGTGGGTAGCTTGGGCTCAAGAGTTCAAGACCAGCCTGGGCAACATGATGAAACCCCGTCTCTACAAAAACATACAAAAAAAGAAAAAGAAAAAAAAAAGGCCAGGCGCAGTGGCTCACGCCTGTAATCCCAGCACTTTGGGAGGCCAAGGCGGGCGGATCACAAGGTCAGTAGTTCGAGACCAGCCTGGCCAATATGGTGAACCCTGTTTCTACTAAAAATTCAAAAAGTAGCTGGGTATGGTGGCACGTGACTGTAATCCCAGCCACTCAGGAGGCTGAGGCAGGAGAATCGCTTGAACCCGGAAGGTAGAGGATGCAATGAGCTGAGATCGTGCCATTGCACTCCAGCCTGGGCAGCAGGGCAAGACTCCTGTCTCAAAAAAAAAGAAAAAAAAAATTCTACTATGTTAGCAATTTTCAGACACGCAATACATTGCTAATGGCTGCAGTCTCTATGTTGTACAATAGATTTTTTTTTTTTTTTGAGGCGGAGTCTCGCTCTGTCCCCCAGGCTGGAGTGCAGTGGCAGGATCTCAGCTCACTGCAAGCTCCGCCTCCCGGTTTTACGCCATTCTCCTGCCTCAGCCTCCCGAGTAGCTGGGACGACAGGCGCCCGCCACCTCGCCCGGCTAGTTTTTGTATTTTTAGTAGAGACGGGGTTTCACCATGTTAGCCAGGATGGTCTCAATCTCCTGACCTCGTGATCCGCCCATCTCGGTCTCCCAAAGTGCTGGGATTACAGGCTTGAGCCACCGCGTCCGGCCCTACAATAGATTTCTTAAACACTTTTCCTGCTAACTGAAATTTTGTATCCTTTGACCAACATCTCTGCTATTTCCCCTGTCTCCTGCCTCCCTCACCCTAGGTTACCAGAGGCTTGAGAATTCTAGGCTGAGGACCTGATTTAGAGATCCTCAGTTGGAGAAAGTTTTATGACACCACATACAGCCTGATGCCAGGAGCACCCACCTCAAGCTAGAGGTATGGGTCTTATGTATCCACATGGAAACAGACTCATACTCTAGGGTTAGCTGTCTATTGGACCAGAAACCTCTTAAAGGTAAGGACTGTACTCTGTACCTCTTTTTATCTTTTTTTTTTTTTTTTTTTTCTGAGACAGTCTCGCTCTGTCCCCCAGGCTGGAGTGCAACCTCTGCCTCCTGGCTTCAAGTGATTCTCCTGCCTTCAAGTGATTCTCCTGCCTCAGCCTCCTGAGTATCTGAGATTACATGTGTGTGTCACCACACCCAGCTAAGTTTTGTATTTTTAGTAGAGATAGGGGTTCACCATATTGGGCAGGCTGGTCTCGAACTCCTGACCTCATGATCCACCCACCTTGGCCTCCCAAAGTGCTGGGATTACAAGCGTGAGCCACCGCGCCCAGCCTACCCTCTTTTTATCTTAAACTCCCATTATGATTGGTAAGCTGAACTTCAATTAAGCAGATAATACGGAAAACTCAGATAACCTGGCCCCACTCTTCTTTTCCTGCCTCAGCATCAGTTCTTTATTCTGCAAGTTTCATGAGAACAGAGACTTTGTCCTACTAATTTTTTCATACTTTTTTCTTTTTTATCTTTCTCTTTATTCTGACATATTATGGCATTAAATACATTTCTTTTTTTTCTTCTTTTTTTTTTTTTTTTTGAGACGGAGTCTCACTCTGTCGCCCAGGCTAGAGTGCAATGACATGATCTTGGCTCACTGCAAGCTCCCTTCCCGGGTTCAATCAATTCTCCTGCCTCAGCCTCCCAAGTAGTTGGGATTACAGGCGTGAGCCACCGCGCCCGGCCGCACTGGGCTTTTTTGAGGTTGCAGTGGGTATCTTGTTTTCATTGTCAGTCAGGACAGCAGATAAATCAAGCTGTGCTGTCCACTGAGTTTCCCTGTGAACCTAAAACAGCTCTGAAAAAGAAAGTCTAGAGCCAGGCATGCTGGCTTACACCACACCAGCCTGGGCAACAAAAAATCCCATCACTACAAAAAAATTTCAAAAAATTTGAATATCATAATTATAATAAAGTCTAATAAAACCTATACAGGGCACAGCGGCTCATGCCTGTAATGCCAGCACTTAAGGAGGCTGAGGCAGGTGGATCACCTGTACTCAGAAGTTCAAGACCACCCTGGGCAACAAGGCAAATCTTCATCTCCACAAAAAACACGAAAATTAGCCGAAGTGGCAGTATGATCCTGCAGTCCCAGCTACTTGGGAGGCTTAGACGGGAGGATTGCTTGAGCCTGGAAGGTCACGGCTGCAGTGGGCAATGATCCTGCTACTGCAATCCAGCCTAGTTGACAGAGGGAGACCCCATCTCAAAAAAAAAAATAGAAAAAAAAAAAAAGAAAACTGTTTAGGATACCCAATAAAAGCTGAGTTTGATAAAAATAATGAATAATTTAGAACATGGTGATACTAAAAAAATGTTTTATCTGAAACCCACATTTCCCCAGGCATATTGTGTATTTAATCTGGACACCCTCCTTGGACAATTGTACTTTACAACAAAACAGTGGGTAACAGCATGTCAATCAGGAGACTCCGTTTTTTGTTACAAAATATTGAAAACTAGTAAGATGTTTGTTTATTGAAAGAACAGCAACACAAACCAAAATAAACCGATAACAATAGACATAATGACGCCGGGCGTGGTGGCTCAAGCCTGTAATCCCAGCACTTTGGGAGGCCGAGACGGGCGGATCATGAGGTCAGCAGATCGAGACCATCCTGGCTAACACGGTGAAACGCCATCTCTACTAAAAAATACAAAAAACTAGCCGGGCGAGGTGGCGGGCGCCTGTAGTCCCAGTTACACGGGAGGCTGAGGCAGGAGAATGGTGTAAATCCGGGAGGCGGAGCTCACAGTGAGCTGAGATCCGGCCACTGCACTCCAGCCTGGGCAACAGAGCGAGACTCCATCTCAAAAGGAAAAAAAAAAAAATAGACGTAATGAAACAAAAACCAAAATTCACTAGGGAGGAAAAAGATTTAAACAAACATCCTGGGAATTCCTGTCTAGGGCACCCCTGTGTGTGCCAGGCACCCTTCGTGTGTCAGATGTCATCTGATAATATCGGTGAGAAATCATCATTCACACTTTCTTGGTGCAGGAGACGCAGACCCGATGACGAAGTCACTGCGAAGTGGTTTCTGGGTGCGTTTTCTGGTGGCGTCTTAAGGTTGCAGGCCGACCGAAGGCTCTTGAACACTTGGGACATTTGTAAGGTTTCTCTCCGGAGTGGGTGCGCTGGTGCTCCTTCAGATTCGCCTTGTAGGTGAAAACTTTCTTGCAGTCTTTACATTCGAAGGGCTTCTCCCCTGTGTGGCTTCTCCTGTGACACTTCAGGTAGGACTTCTGGGTGAACTGCTTCTGGCAGACGTCACACGTGTAGGGCCTCTCGCCGGTGTGGGTTCGCTGGTGAAATTGCAGGCCTATGCGCTGCATGAAACGCTTCCCACAGAGATTACATTGAAAGAGTCTCTCTCCTGTGTGTGATCTCTTGTGGACGGCTAGCTTGCCGCGATACTTAAACCTCTTACTGCACACCTCACACGCAAAGGGCAGCAGTTCCTTAACTCCTTGGCCATCGGGGTGACTGACCAGGCCCGCAGGGCCTGGGGGATGAACTGGATTGATCTCAGCTTGTCCCGGGGATTCTCTGTTGCCCACAGGTGTGGCTTCTCCTTGAGGTTCTTCTTGGGAAATGGAGGTGGCGTCCGGTTTGCTTCTTTTGGGGCCTCTGAGATTCGGAGCGTCTCCTCTGTTCCCGCTGTGAGTCGAAGCTTCTCTCTCCACAACGCAGGCAGAAGGTGTGTCAGCATCCACATTTTCCACAGAGGCTATTTTTTGGGGTTCCTTCCCCTCCTTTGCACTCACCAGATCTGCTGGAAGAAGGGATTCCACACACAACAGTTGTTAAAGTGCATTTTCAATACACCAAACTCATTGCAACCAAACACTGACCTTGTCTGAGAACTTCCCCTCAAGCTGAAGCCTAAGACATTGGACTGTAGGTCTCTGGAGAGTGGGGGGTGGAGAGGCTTTGGCAGCTGAGTGCCAGCTCCCCAGACATGATAATGCTGGGCCCCCACTCCTGCACGCCAGAAGAGAGGGGCTATCTCCACACAGGTCTAAGTCTTCATACTCACTGGGACGGTTTGGAAGCTGAGGCTCTGGGGATGTAACTCCTGGGTTTTCCTCCCTGTCTTCCTCCAGGTCCTTCTCCAAGGTCGGCTTGGGGCTCAGAGCCTTTGGGTCACCTTTCATGACAATGGTCTCTGGCAGCAGGAAGTCCTCTTCCTGACAATGGAAAACCAAGGGCAATGACTCCGTGTCTGAACTGGGGGAAGTTTAGGCATCTCTGCCTTTTCCTGATCGAATGCACCGACATTCAAAACCACCACACCAATGACACAGGTGTGGTGGTTTTCACTGTTTGGTTCTCTGAGCATATTTCTTCCTGCCATGCCAATGTCTCCCTGCCCCTGAGGCTGGAAGGAGCATGACTCTAGGTGGAGACCCCTCACCCCTGGCACCATTGGCACTGGGGCTGCATCACCCTCCTGGAGGGGGCTCTCCTGTGCAGAGCAGAGACCCCGCCTCCACCCGCTAGATGCTAAACACCCCCATCACCTCCTACAATGACACACAAAAACATCTCCAGACATGGCCATGTGTCCTGAAAGGCAAAATCACCCCAGTTGAGAAACACTCCTCAAATTAAGAAATTGACAATCTGTAGAAAGTGGGTTCCTTGCTGAATTATTACATTAAACGTCTCTGAGGAAACTGGATGTGGAAGGGACCTTCAGTTCAGTCATCTGTGCCAACTGCCTCCCTCACTTCACTGAGACCATTTCTTACCCCCCACCCTCAATGCTAAAAGCTCTCACAGTGGAGGAAAAAGTAGATGAGGTTTTCCTCTCTGCGATGGTTCAGGAATGAATGTCTGGGGATGTACCGTGTCCATGGGGAATGGTTCTAATTTTGTCCTGTGCCAAATCTGTCAATCAGTCCTGCAGCCACAAGACTTCCTCCTGTTCCTTCTCCCACCTCTGCCCAGACACCAAGGCCTCACACACTCACCTGCCTCCTGAACAGTGCAGGGACCCTGGGCAGGGTCTGCAGCTCTCGGCGGGCCTGGCCTTCCCCCGGACGCGTCTTTTTCACAGAGGAGGCCCACTGGCTGGACACGTCTCTCGGATCATCCCTGGCACTGGCGGGGGCTTCAGCCATCTCAACATCTGAGTCCTGCATAAGATATTCCTTGCCGAGCAAGTTGACCACAGACTGTAGAGGGAAAAGAGACAATCAGACTCACTATGAGAACCTGAAAGTAGCTCTCATATTCCCTGGCTCCTGCCATAATGCTCACACTTGACTGTAATTAATGTTCAAATCTGCCTTCCCGATGCAGAGTCAGCTCTGTGGACACAGCAATCTGTCTGAATTTTTTCCTCTCTGGACTCCAGCACCTGCCTGCACCTGGAATTTTCTAGATAAGTACATAAACATGGGTCCTTTAGATGAAAGAGTCTAAACCAAAGAGAAGACAGGGAGAAATATTCTGGGTAAATCCCACTCAATTGGCTGATGGCGGCTCACCTTGTGTTGGAACTTAGGGGCTCATATGGGGACCTGGAGGCAGATCCCTGGATCTGTGATACCAACCACTTTCCCTGCCTCAGGATGGGACTTCTGGGCCCCCCTTCAGTTCACCCAAATGCCTCCTTCCCTACATTCCATCAGATGTAATATTTTACCAACATCTTTCTTTCATGTTGGCCTCACACAGTGTGTGGGTCCCTGTACCCCCTCTGCCTGTCCATCTCCTAGACCAGGAATTGGCCATCTCAGCACAGCTGATATTTGAATCTGGATGATTATTTGTCATGGGGGGTTGTCCTGAGCTTTGGAGAATGCTTAGCAGCATCTCCTGTCCTCCCCGTTGTGACAACCAAAAACTGTCCCCAGACACTGCCATGTGTCCCTGATGGGCAAACTCTCCTCCACTTGGAAGCCCTGACCTAGAGCAGCCCCTCGGGTCCTCTCCAGTCCAGGTGCACCCTGCAGCCCCCATCCCAGCTCCCCTTCCCTGAGCCAATCAGGAGGGTCCCACTCACCCATTTCTTGGGTCTTCTGTGATTTCGCAGCAGATCCTCCAGGTCTTTGCAGCTCTGCACGCCGTTCATCATGACTAAGACCTGGAGCTCCTGGGGCATGGAGATCATGAACTGCTCCATCACCAGCATGTCCAGGATCTGCTCTTTGGTGTGGAGGTCGGGCCTCAGCCACAGATGGCACAGCTCAGTGAGTTTCCTCAGAGCCTGGATGGGGTCCGACTCCTTCGGGCAGGTGAACATCCTGAAGTTCACGTGAGAAATCTCAGGGTCCACGTCGTGACTTCCAAGTTGAGTTGCTGGGGATGGCAGGGACTGTGGTGGCTCTGACTCAGGTCTGTTGCAGGGTTCTCCCAGACCCCATGAGGGTGTGCAATTTGCAGCCATATCTACAGGAGAATATTTCAATCAGCCTCTGGGAAAGCTCTTCCAGTAGCTGGTATCTAATTGTGACCTATCTACACAGACCACCCCTGGTTTTTCTCAGTAACAGATTGACTGTTCGTTCAGAAGTCTGCAGGGACAAAAAAGCATGAGCTCTATTAGTTGAAGTTTCTACTCTACCCACCCCTCCCTTCCAAATCCCTCATCCCAATCCCAGACCCCATTTCCTCTCTAGCATTGGACTCAGCACCATGGAAATGAATCCACTCTGTTCTTCTTCCAGTGTCTACACCTGACTACATGTTCTGGAGTAAAACCTGAATGCTCCCTGGATCTGATCTCTGGATCATTGTGCAAAGGCTGAATCGGTTTTCCTGCCCATCGAACAACATTGTTTTTGACTGTAAATCAAATAGGACAGTAATGTGAAGTGCCTAAAATCTGACGCAACAATCATGTCAATTATTTATGTTTTCTTATCAAGATAAGATCCAAGGCAAATCCTTAGTCATAATTATGCAATAAGACAAATGAAAATAGTTACGATGTAAGATTGTCCCCCAAAAAACCTTCTTAACCCCAGAATTATTCGTTCCAGAGAAGGGATAGCACTAAAGAATCCTATGAGGATCAAGCACCTACACAGATATTTTGTTATTTCGGTAAAATGCACATTCATAAATTTCCTCATATTTATCTTCTTCAGGTGCACAATTTCATGGCACTAAGACATGCACCATGCTGTGCAACCATCACCACCGTCTAGTTCCAGAATTATCTCATCACCCCAAAAGGAACCCCATCCCCATCAGTGATCACCCCCTGCCCACCCACCCCAGCCCCTGGAAATCACTAATCTACCTTCTCTCTCTAAGGGTTTCCCTATTCTTAGTCTCATCCCAGAACACGGATTTAAAGTCCTCCTTGATATTTTAAAGAAGTGGGTTCATATAATAATAAGGTTTTTCAAAGGTAATTGCTAAACCTAGCTTTATTAGGCAGGAACCACTGGGTGATACTCTCCAGGCATCAATTATTGTCCAAGTTCAACAGCTATGAGAACGCAGCCCTGCTGTCCTAGCCACAGGTGGGGGAAGCAACCTGAAGGTCTGCAGAGAGGAGAAAAAACTGCCAGGAGGGTCTCAGGAAAGGTCGCTGGTAGCCTGGAGGACAAATACCCCACACTTCCTGGAAGGAATCTGAGCAAGTGCAGAACAGAGAGACAGGGAGACAATCGGCAGAGCCGGGGGACAACTCAGAGGAGGAGGCAATATTTACACACCACACATCTCACAAGAGGCTCCTGTGCAAAACATTAGCAACTCAAACGACTCCAAAGCGAGAAAACACATAACCCATTAGAAGGAGGGCAAGGCGCCTGTGTGGACATCTCAGATGAAGACATGTGAATGGCCAGCAGGTCTAGGAAAAGTGCTTATCATCACTCATCTTCAGGGACATGCAAATCCAAACCACAAGGCACCCCTCATGCCTACTAGAGTGGCTGTTCCCAAAAAGACACATGGAACGAGTGTTGGTGAGGATTTGGAGGAAAGGGATCCTCTGCGCCCTGGGCTGGGATGTAAATTAGTGCAGCCGATATGGGAGACAGTATAGAAGCTCCTCGGAAAACTAAAAGTACAACAACTGCGTGATCTGGCAATCCCGCTCCTGGACATGTATGCAGAGGAAAGGGAATCAGGACGTGGACTCCAAAACAGTGAAACTGTGGAGGGACGGAGGAAGGGAAGGTTGAAAAACTACCCATTGGTTGCTAGCCTCACGTCCTGCGTGACGGGATGAGTCATATCCTAAACCTCAGCATCACTCAATATACTCATGTAACAAATCTGCACAGGTACGCCCCAAATTTAAAATAAAACTTGAAATTACAAAATAATTTTAAAAATAAAAGAAGTAAATAACATAAACAATAATTAAAAACCCAGTGGACTCAAGCATGAGCGCAGTGGCTCACGCCTGTAATCCCAGCACTTTGAGAGACCAAGGCAGGTGGATCACTTGAGGTCAGGAGTTCAAGACCAGCCTGACCAACATAGAGAAACCCCATCTCTACTAAAAATATAAAATTAGCCGGGTGTGGTGGCACATGCCTGTATTCCCAACTACTCGGGAGGCTGAGGCCGGAGAATCGCTTCAACCCAGGAAGCGGTGGTTGTGGTAAGCAGAGATCGAGCCATTGCACTCCAGCCTGGGCAACAAGAGCAAAACTCTGTCTCCCCCCCAAAAAAAAAAAAAAAAAAAAACCCAGTGGACTCATAGTAGCAGTGAGTAGAATGGTGGTTAACAGGGCCAGGGTGGGGGTTGGGGAGATATAGGTCTAAGGGTATGAATTGAGTTGAAGAAAGCAATTCAAGAGAGCAATTGTTCACCATGGTGACTTCAGTTCATAACAATGTATTGTATAATTGGAAACCGTTAAAAGAGTAGATGAAAAGGCAGCTGGAAATTCTGGAATTAAAAGTGGTTTTGCCACGGGGCACCTGCTGCTGCTCAGGAGGCTGAGGCAGGAGGATCACTCGAGCCCAGGAGTTTGAAAACCACCTGGGCAACATAGTGAAAGCCCGTCTCTAATAAAAGGGGGCTTCATGTTCCTAGAAACCACTTTGTATTCACTGTCAGTTAATTTCCCATTTAAACAAGCAATGGGACACGGGAAAAAATAAAGGCAGGTACGCAGGTTAATATTCAATTCTAGGAGTATATAGCAAGGTGTCCGGGCAAATGCCTGGGAAAATGAGCCCAAATCTTTCTGAAACCAAGACCCCAACCCAAATCTTTCTGAAACCAACCCGCTAACCCAAGTCTTTCTGAAACCAACCCCCGCAGGCCAACTCCAAAACCCCACAGACATCCCCACTGGGCACTTACCTCTGTCCCAGCTTCTGCCTCCAACCTCCTCTCTTCTGGGATGTGCTCTCCAACTGGTCTGGAGCTGAACTGTGTCTATTTAGAGAACCCGCGGGACTCCAGGCCTCTCTTCCAGTCCCCTGTGCCCCCACATGATTGGGTTAGGGCCATAGAATCCATTGAAGGTAATCAGCATTGATTACATTTCTCATTGAAACCCCACCCCCAGGAAATTAATGTATTAAAATGCCTACCATGCAAATAACATAGGTTTTCCCACTCTGCTGAATTACATTTCATATTTCTGAAATATTTGGAGGCTTCAGGGACTATAGATCTGCAAGTTTTAACCACTTTTGGGTCCCCTCATGGCACAGACAGTGATATCCTAATGAGTAAAGGACGTGTTAAGAGTGGGTTGAATAATATCAAGCCAGCGATTTGCTCTAGTTTGAGGAAAGCTTTCACATATGAATGTCAAGATATTGAAGAAAAAGGACAGTCATTGTTGATACGTAATGAATAGTAGTGATAATTTTTTACTTTTCAAAATCTGGGAATTGACATGGGAAAGCTGTGCTTGAACTAGGCTAAATCACTGCTTTGATTGGCCATCTAAGGGTAGCCAACCTACCCTTAGGTAAAAACAGTGGGAACCAGAGAAAGGCGCATGGTCTCCTCTCTGCATTCACTTTAGGATGGTAGGAGCTGATTTATGGACACACGGAGGGCTCCCTAGTTCTCAACCCCCTCAGTGAGGCCTCTCGAGCAAGAAAAGCCTTAATGGTGGGTGTGAATTTTACTGTGTGGATCATGGAGTCCATGTGGAATGACAATTAAGTACACTTTATACTGATTCTGGTTTCAATCCTTGGGAAATCTTAAGCCACTGAATTCTGGAAACTTCCAACTCCCTGTGACTAGCACCAGGGAATTATTACCTTCCTGATGAGTTGTTTTGAAGATGAAATAAGATTATCTTGGCCGGAGGTGGGGGCTCACACCTGGAATCCCGGCACTTTGGGATGCCACGGTGGGCGGATCACAACGTCAGGAGTTCGAGACCAGCCTGACCAACATGGAGAAACCCCGTCTCTACTAAAAATGCAAAATTAACCAGGCATGGTGGCACATGCCTGTAATCCCAGCTACTCGGGAGGCTGAGGCAGGAGAATCACTTGACCCCAGGAGGCGGAGGTTGCAGTGAGCCGAGATCGCACCATTGCACTACAGCCTGAGCAACAAGAGTGAACTCCGTCTCAAAAGCAAAACATTAAATAAATCAATCAGTAAAACAAAACAAAACAAAAAAAGATTATGTCAGTAAAGTGCCCAATACAAGGTCATTTTGCCAAAAAGTTCTGACACTTATTTCCTGATGCATTTTCTCATACTTTGTGATTTTTCCTTGTTAATAATTTTTTTCCTTGTTAATAATTGAGGCGTTGATAGTGAGTCAGAGTTCAGAATAGAGTGATTAAGGGGAATGAACTGGAATCTGCCTAAAACCACCATCTACCTACCCAATTCCCTCAAATCTTCTCCTCTTGGAACATATACTCTGTTCCCATGAAGAATGTGTTTGGCATTTTGGTAGGGATTGTGATGGATCTGTGGATCTCTGTTAATAGTGTGGTCATTTTCACAATATGAATTCTTCCGATTAATGAACATGGAATATCTTTCCATTTTTGTGCCCTCTTCATTTCCTCTCATCAGTATTTTATAGTTTTTCTGGTAGCGATCTCCTACCTCTGTGGGTGAATTTGTTTATTTATTTATTTATTTTTAGAGCCAAGATCTCACTGTGTCACCTTGGCTGGGTGCAATGGAAAACTCAGAGCTCACTGCAGCCTCGAACTCCTGGGCTCAAGAGATCTTCCTGCTCCAGCCTCCTGAGTATCTGGAGTTACAGGCAAGCACCACCATACTTGGTTAATTAACAAAGATTTTTTGTAACGATGGGGGTATTGCTATGTCGCCCAGGCTGCTCTCCAATTCCTGGTCTCTATCCATCCTTGGGGACTAAGGTCACCATGCCGATGTTTACATATCCCTATACATAGTGTAATTATCACTACAATCAAGCTAATTAATGTATTCATCAACTTACACAGTGATTATTTTCTTTTCATTATTTATTTATTTCCTTAATTCCTGGGTCAAGCAATCCTCTTGCCAGAGATTGCAGTGAACCAAGATTGCTCCACTGCACTCCAGCCTGGGCGATGGAATGAGACTCTATCTCAAAGAAAAAAAAAAAAAAGCTATCAAAAGAAAGCCAGATGTGGCTCATGTCTGTAGTCTTACCTGCTAGGGAGGCAGAAGCAGGATCGTTTGAGCCCAGTAATTGAGAAATAAATACATAAATGATAAAAAGGAAAGAACATGGTATCTATGTGAGATGATGGAGATGTTAACTAACTTGGTCCTGGCGACTGCATCACAATGTATACCTGTTTCCAAACTTCAGCTTGGTGACCTTCGTTAATAATAATGTGTTGGGAAAATCTAAGCCAGAGCAAGGAACAAAGGGCATCCAAATTCAGAAGGAAGAAGTCGAATTGTCTCTCTTTGCCAACAACATGATGTCATCTATAAAAACCCCTGAAACCTCCAGCAGTAAAACTCTTAGAATTGATAGAGTAATTCAGTAAAGTGGCCAGATACTAAGTCGATATGCAAAAATCAGTAGTGTTTTTATACACCAACAACGAACTAGTGGCAAAAAGAAAATCAAGAAAGCAATCTCATTTACAAGAGCAAAAGACACCCCCAAAAACCTGGAAATAAATTTAACCAAGGAGGCGAACGATTTCCACAAGGAAAACTATTAAACGCTAATGAAAAATATTAAAGCGGACCCCAGAAAATGGGAAGACATGTTCATGGGGTGGAAGAATCCATATTGTGAAAAAGACCATGCTATTAATAGACATCTACAGATTCGATGCAATCCCTACCAAAATACAAACAATGTTCTTCACAGAAGCACATTGTGAGTTTCCGGAGGGGAGAATTTGGGGGAATTGCATAGGCAGATAGTGGTTTAGGCAGCTCCCAGTGAATTCCAGTGAAAAATTCCATTCTTAACTCTAACTCATTGTCAACACCTCAGTGGTTAAGAAGGAAAAATATCATAAAGTATGAGAAAATGCACCAGAAGATAATTGTTACAACTGTTTGGCAAAATGACCTTGTATTGAGCACTTTACTGACCCAGTCTCATTGCATCTTCGAAACAAATCAGGAAGGTTCTATTCACAAGAAGTTTGAAGTTCCCAGAGTTAAGCAGCTTAAGATTTTCCAAGGATTTAATCCAGAATCAGTGTAAAATTGACAGCCCTCCATTTTATCTTAAAGGTTAGATGAGGTTTCCTCTGAAATTAAAATGAATGAGTCACTACTTGAATGGATTAGTGTCATCCAATTGATGGTGCGAACTTCCCAAATTATAATCTAATCTTGCCTAGCATTTAATTATCATTCCACATTAACTCCATGATCCACACAGTACAATTCACACCCACCGTTAAGGCTTTTCGTGCTTGAGAGCCCTAACTGAGGGGGCTGAGAAGTAGGGAACCCGTACGACCCTCCATGTATCTATAAACCACCCTCATACGGTCCTGGAATGAATGCAGAGAGGAGACCATGTGCCTTTCTCTGGTTCCCACTGTTTTTATACAAGGCTGATATCAAATCAGTGATTTCGTCCAGTTTGAACAAAGCTTTCACATGTCAATTCCAAGATTTTGAAAAAAAAAGTAAAAAATTATCACAAATATTCATTACGTGTCAACAATGAGTGTCCACTATTTTCAATGTTTTGCAATTCGCATGTGAAAGGTTCTCTCAAATGAGATTAAAAATGAGATTAAATCACTGGTTTAATATTAATCAACCAACTCTATTTTGAATTTTTTTTTCTTTCTTTTTTCCTTTTTTTTCCATTTTGTTTTAATAAGCTAATTCCACCAGCTCTTAACATGTTATTTACTTGTTAGGATATTACTGTCTGTGGCATGAGGGGACCCAAAATGGTGAAAACTTGCGGATCTATATTTTCTGAGGCCTCCAAATACCTCAGCAATATGACAGTTCAGTAGAGCGCGAAAACCTATGTTCTTTTGCACAGTAGGCATGTTTAATACATTAATTTCCTGTGGGCGGGGTTTCAGTGGCAAATGTAATCAACGCCGCTTACGTACAACGGACTCTATGGCCCTAAACCAATCATGGGGCGGCGCAGGGAACCGGAAACGGGGCCTCGGTCCCTCCGCTTCTCCATAAATAGACGCAGTTCAGCTCCAGGCCAGTTGGAGAGCGCATCGCAGAGCCAGGAGGTTGGCGGCGGAAGCCGGGAAGGAGGTAAGTGTCCAGCGGGCACGTCTGTGGTGTTTAGGAGCTGGCGTGCGCGGGGGTTGGTTTCAGAAAGTTTGGGTGTATTTTCTCATGCATTTGCTCGGAGAC
>NW_012123598.1:1376726-1379295 GCF_000951035.1 Colobus angolensis palliatus
GATCTCCGCCTCCTGAGCAGGGGCGCTTAGGGAACCTGGTGGGAAAACCTCTTTAATTCCCAGAATTTCAGGCTGCCTTTTCTCTCTCGTAGCTGTCTGCTTTTTAATCATGTATCGATTTACTTAATAAATAAAACGAGATGACCTCTAGATGTGTCTCCCAGGCTGGAGCACAGGGGCACAATCACAGTTCACTCCTGGGCTCAAGTGATCCTGCCCCTCCGCCTCCCAGAGCGCTGGGGTGACAGGCGTGAGCCACCGCACCAGGCCTAATTTACTTTCAAATTGAGAAATATAAATATATAATTGTGTATATGTCTGGTGTTAAGGGTGTTAAGGTGTGTACGCATTGTGCAATGGCTAAATCGAGCAAACTGCCGTAGGCTCTACCTCACCGTCTTATCATTTTTGGATAACTCTTGAAAACGACTTCCTTAGCAATTTCCAAGTATACTGTACATTGCTGTGAACTATAGTCACCATGCTGTGCAGTAGACCTATTTAATGTTATTTTTATTAAATTTTATTTTTTAAAAAAAGCTGTAATGGCCAGGAGCAGTGGCTCATACCTGTAATCCCAGCACTTTGGAAGACTGAGGCATGGGGATCACTTGATGTCAGGAGTTTGAAACCAGTCTGGCCAATATGGCGAGACCCCGTCTCTACTAAAAATACAAAACTTAGCCGAGAGCGGTGGCTCACGCCTGTAATCCGAGCTACTCCGGAGGCTGAGGCAGGAGAATCGTTTGAACCTGGGAGGCAGAGGTGGCAGTGAGCCCAGATCGGCCACTGCACTCCAGCCTGGGGGATAGATCAAGAGTCTGTCTCAAATAAATAAATAAAACAAAATCAAAATAAAAATAATTTTAAGTAGGCCAGGTGTAGTGGCTCACACTTGTAATCCCAGAACTTTGGGAAGCAGAGGCAGGAGGATCACTTGGACCCTAGAGGTCAAGGCTGCAGCAAGCCAGGATTGCACCACTGCACTCCAGCCTGGGCGACAGAGTTTAAAAACCCCGACCCTACTAAAGATAGTAGTTTAAAAACAAGTTTAAAAACAAAAATGGATAACTTAAAAAAAATCCACTTTTATTTTAGCTTCGGTGGGTACCTGTGTGCAGATTCGTTACATGAGTATATTGAGTGATGCTGAGGTTTTGGGGATCACTGAAGCCGTCACCCAGGATATGAGGATAGCACCCAATAAGTAGTCTCCCACCTTCCTGCCATCTATCACTCCAGAGTTTCAGTGTTTTGGAGTCCACGTCCTGATTTCCTTTCCTCTGTGTACATGCCTAGAAGTGTGATTGCTGGATCATGCAGTTGTTGTACTTTTAATTTTCTGAGGCGCTTCTATACTGTCTCCCATATCGGCTGCACTGATTTACATCCCAGCCCAGGGCGCAGAGGATCCCTTTCCTCCGAATCCTCACCCGTTCCATGTGTCTTTGGGAACAGCCCCTCTAGTAGGCGTGAGGGGTGCCTTGTGGTTTGGATTTGCATGTCCCTGATGATGAGTGATGATGAGCACCTTTTCCTAGAACTACTGGCCATTCACGTGTCTTCATCTGAGACGTCCGCACAGGCTCCTTGCCTCCTTCTAGTGGGTTATGTGTTTTCTCGCTTTGGAGTTGTTTGAGTTGCTTATATTTTGCATCGGAGCCTCTTGTGAGATGTGTGGCTTGTAAATATTGTCTCCTCCTCTGGGTGGTCTCCCCTCTCTGCCGATTGTCTCCCTGGCTGGCTGGCTGTTCTGCACTTGCTCAGAGTCCTTACAGGAGGCGTGGGTTTTCCATCCTGCGGGCTGCCAGTGACCTTTCCCGAGACCCTCCTGCCAGTTTTTTCTCCTCTCTGCAGACCTTCGGGTTGCTTTGCCCACCTGTGGCTAGGAAGTCAGGGCTGTGTTCTCATAGCGGTTGAACTTGGATGATAATTGATACCTGGAGAGTATCACTCAGTGGCTCCTGCCTTTTGAAGCTACGTTTAGAACCAAATTTAAAAAGAAAAAAAAAGTCAGGCTGTGTGCGGTGGAACACGCCTGTAATCCCAGCACTTTAGGAGGCCAAGGCGTGGGAATCACCTGAGGTCAGGCGTTTGAGACCAGCCTGTTCAACGTGGCGAAACCCTGTCTCTACTAAAAATAAGAAAATTAGCCGGGCGGGGCCTGTAATCCCAGCTACTTGGGAGGCTGAAGAAAGAGAACCATAGGAACCCGGGCAGCACAGGTTGCAGTAAACTGAGATGGCACCACTGCACTCCAGCCCAGGCAACAGAGTGAAACTCTGTCTCAGAAAACATAAATAAAAGAATAAAATTTAAAAAAAAATCTAGGCCAGCTGCAATGCAGACACACCTGTAATCCCCGAATTTTGTGAGGCCGAGGCCGGTGGATCGCTTGAGCCCAGAGTTTGAGACCAGCCTGGGCAACATGGCGAAACCATATTTTATTACAAAAAATAACCTATAAAAATAACCTATAAAAATTAGCCAGGCGTGGTGATGCGCTTGTAGTCCCAGCTACTCGGGAGGCTGAGGTGGGAGCATCACTGGAGCCCAGGAGGTTGAGGCT
>NW_012123598.1:1379845-1386782 GCF_000951035.1 Colobus angolensis palliatus
CCTCAAAAAAAAAAAAAAAAGAAAGAAAGTGGTGATGGTTGCACAAAATCGTGTGCTTAAGTAAGAAGTGATGAATTTTATACATGTGTGTTTTACCAAAACAACAACATATCTTTGCAGGAGCTTAAATCTCATAGGATTTTTTACTGCCGCCTCTTTCCTGCAGCAAATAAATATCCTGGGGTTATTTGTAGAATAATAGAGAAATGTGCTGGGGACAATGGTAGGTTGTAACTGTTAATATTTTTCTCTAGCTTTTTGCGTGATTATGACGAAGGGCTTTGCCTTGGATCTTGTCTTGATGGGAAAACATAAAGAGCCGACGTGATTGTTACAGCAGGTTCTGGGAGCTTCACGTACACATCCAATTTAATTCACAGTCAAAAACACTGTTGTTCCAGTTGGAAGGAAAACCAGTTCCACCTCTGCATAATGATCGCCTAGAGATTCAGATTTTACCCCAGAACATGTAGTCAGGTGTAGACACTGGAAGAACAGAGTGGATTCATTTCCACGGTGCCGAGTCCGACGCCAGTGGACAAATGGGGTCCGGGATTGGGAGGAGGGATTTGGAAGGGAGGGATAAGTGGAGTAGAAAGTTAAAATGGTCGGGCTCTTGTGCTTTTTTTCCCTGCAGACTTCTGAACAAACCGTGACTCTATTACTGAGAAAAACCAGGGGCAGCCCGTGTAGCTAGGTCTCAATTAGATACCGGCTACTGGAAGAGCTTGTTCAGAGGCGGATTGAAGTATCCTCCAGTAGATATGGCTGCAAATCACACACCCTCATGGGGTCAGAGAGAACCCTGCAACAGACCTAGGTCAGAGACTCCACGGTCTGTGGCAACCCCGGGAACTCAACTTGGAAATCACCACAGGAACCCTGAGACTTGGCACCTGAACTTCAGGATGTTCAGCTGCTCGGAGGAGTCGGACCCCATCCAGGCTCTGAGGAAACTCACTGAGCTGTGCCATCTGTGGCTGAGGCCCGACCTCCACACCAAAGAGCAGATCCTGGACATGCTGGTGATGGAGCAGTTCATGATCTCCATGCCCCAGGAGCTCCAGGTCTTAGTCAAGGTCAACGGCGTGCAGAACTGCAAAGACCTGGAGGACCTGCTACGAAATCACAGAAGACCCAAGAAATGGGTGAGTGGGACCCTCCTGATTGGTGCAGGGAAGGGGAGCTGGGATGGGGGCCAAAGAATTCTTCAGTCCCAAATATCAGCACAGTTAATATTGCAAATCCCTGGTCTAGGAGATGGACAGGCAGAGGGGGTACAGGGACCCACACACTGTGTGAGGCCAACATGAAAGAAAGACGTTGGTAAAATATCTCACCTGATGGAATGTAGGGAAGGAGGCATTAGAGTGAACTGAAGGGGGGCCCAGAAGTCCCATCCTGAGGCAGGGAAAGTGGTTGGTATCAGCGATGCGGGGATCTGTCTCCAGGTCCCCAAAGGAGCCCCTAAGTTCCAACACAAGGTGAGCTGCCATTGGCCACTTGAGTTGCATTCACCCAGAATATTTCTCCTTGTCTTCTCTTTGGTTTAGAGACCCTTTCAGGCCGGGCGCGGTGGCTCAAGCCTGTAATCCCAGCACTTTGGGAGGCCGAGGCGGGCGGATCACAAGGTCAGGAGATCGAGACCATCCTGGCTAACACGGTGAAACCCCGTCTCTACTAAAAATACAAAATATAAGCCGGGCGCGGTGGCGGGCGCCTGTAGTCCCAGCTAGTCAGGAGGCTGAGCCAGGAGAATGGCGTGAACCCAGGAAGCAGAGCTTGCAGTGAGCCGAGGTCGTGCCACTGCACTCCAGCCTGGGCGACAGAGCAAGACTCCGTCTCAAAAAAAAAAAAAAAAAAAAAAAAAAAATAGAGACCCTTTCATCCAAAGGATTCATATTTATGTACTTACCTAGAGAGAAAAATATTGAGACAGGATTGCTGTGTCCACAGAGCTGATTCTGCATCGGGAAGGCAGATTTGAACATTAATTAGTCAAGTGTGAGCATTATGGCAGGACCCAGGGAATATGAGAGCTACTTTTTTTTTTTTTTTTGAAACGGAGTCTCACTCTGTCACCCAGGCTGGAGTGCAGTGGCACAATCTCAGCTCACTGCAAGCTGCGCCTCCTGGGTTCATGCCATTCTCCTGCCTCAGCCTCCCGAGTAGCTGGGATTATAGGCGTTCGCCACTTTGCCCGGCTAATTTTTTGTATTCTTTAGTAGAAACGGGGTTTCACCATGTTAGCCAGGATGGTCTCATAATCCGCCCACCCCGGCCTCCTAAAGTGCTGGGATTACAGGTGTGAGCTACTGCGCCCAGCCGTGAGAGCTACTTTGAAGTTCTCATAGTGAGTCTGATTGTCTTTTTTCCCTCTACAGTCTGTGGTCAACTTGCTCGGCAAAGAATATCTTATGCTGGACTCAGATATCGAGATGGCTGAAGCCCCCGCCAGTGTCAGGGATGATCCGAGAGACGTGTCCAGCCAACGGGCCTCCTCTGTGAACCAGATGCATCCATGGGAAGGCCAGGCCCGCCGAGAGCTGCAGACCCTACCCAGGGTTCCTGCACCGTCCAGGAGGCAGGTGAGTGTGTGAGGCCTTGGTGTCTGGGCGGAGGTGGGAGAAGGAACAGGAGGAAGTCGTGTGGCTGCTGGACTGACTGACAGATTTGGCACAGGACAAGATTAGAACCATTCCCCATGGACATGGTACATCCCCAAACATTCATTCCTGAACCGTCGCAGACAGGGAAGCCTCATCTACTTTTCCCTCCACCAGGAGAGCTTTTGGCATTGAGGGTGGGGGGTAAGAAATGGTCTCAGTGAAGTGAGGGAGGCAGTTCGCACAGATGAATGAACTGAAATCCCTTCCCCATAGCCAGTTACCTCAAAGACATTCCATGTAATAAATCAGCAAGGAAACCATTTGCTACAGATTGTCAATTTCTTAATTTGAGGAATGTGTCTCAGCTGGGGTGATGTTGCCTTTCCGGACACGTGGCCATGTCTGGGGATGTTCTTGTTTGGCATTCTCAGGGCTGGTGGGGTGTTAGTAGCATCTAGAGGGTGGAGGCGGGGTCTCTGCTCTGCACAGGAGCGCCCCCTCCAGGAGGGTGATGCAGCCCCAATGCCAGTGGTGCCACAGGTGAGGGGCCTCCACCTGGAGTCATGCTCCTCCCAGCCTCAGGGGCAGGGAGACGTTGGCACGGCGGGAAGAAATATGCTCAGAGAACCAAAGGGTGAAAACCACCGGGCACAGGAGCTGATTTAGAATATGGAGGGTGCAGATTAGGGACAGACTCAGACGTGAGGCGGTGATGTTTACTGGGGGTGAGGGGTGGTCCACGGGAAGTCTGCAGATATTTCCACACCTGTGTCATTAGCAGAGTGGGTGCATCCAGTCAGGAGGGACAGGCATGTCCGTGCTTCCCCCAGTTCAGACGCGGAGTCATTGCTCTCGGTTTTCATTGTCAGGAGGGGGACTTCCTACTGTCAGAGACTATTGTCATGAAAGGAGGTCCAAAGACTCTGAGACCCAAGCCGACCTTGGAGAAGGATCTGAACGTAGACAGGGAGGAGAACCCGGGACTTACATCCCCAGAGCCTCAGCTTCCAAACGGTCCCAGTGAGTATGAAGACTTGGACCCGGAAATTTTAGCTCCTCTCTTCCTGGGTATGGGTCTGGGGGCCCAGCATTATCATGTCTGGGGAGCTGGCACTCAGCTGCCAAAGCCTCTCCACCCCCCACTCTCCAGAGACCTACGGTCCAATGTCCTAGGCTTGAGGTTGAGGGGAAGTTGTCAGCCAAGGTCAGTGTTTGGTTGCAATGAGTTTGGTGTATTGAAAATGCGCTTTATTAACTGTTGTGTGTGGAATCCCTTCTTCCAGCAGATCTGGTGAGAGCAAAGGAGGGGAAGGAACCCCCAAAAAGAGCCTCGGTGGAAAATGTGGATGCTGACACACCTTCTGCCTGCGTTGTGGAGAGAGAAGCTTCGACTTACAGCGTTAACAGTGGAGAGGCTCTGAATCTGAGCAGTTCCAAACCAGAGGCCACCTCCATTTCCCAAGAAGGGCCTCAAGGAGGAGCCACACCTGTGGGCAACAGAGAATCCCTGGGACAAGCTGAGATCAATCCAGTTCATTCCCCGGGCCCTGCGAGCCCAACCAGTCACCCCAATGGCCAAGAAGCCAAGGCCCTGCTATCCACTGTGTGTGACGTGTGCAATAAATCGTTTAAGTATTTTTCCCAGCTAAGCATCCACAAGAGATCACACACAGGAGAGAGACCCTTTCAATGTGATCTCTGCTGGAAGCGCTTCTTGCAGCCCTCAGACCTCCGAGTTCACCAGCGAGTCCACACTGGCGAGAGGCCCTACTCGTGTGATGTCTGCCAAAAGCGGTTTGCCCACGACTCCACCTTACAGGGCCACAAGAGGATCCACACCGGGGAGAGGCCGTTCAAATGTAAATGCTGCAGCAAAGTTTTCAGCCACAAGGGGAACCTGAACGTTCACCAGCGCACTCACTCGGGAGAGAAGCCCTACGAATGTCCCAAGTGTCAAAAGACCTTTCGTCAGCTGGGGACATTCAAGCGTCACCTGAAAACACACTAGGAAATCACTTCCCAGTGATTCCAGAGTCAGGTCCCACATCCTCCACCCCAAGAGACAGTGACTGATGATGATTCTCTAATGTTACCGGATGACATATACACATAAAGCACTTGGTAGGAATCGCCCAGATGTTTGAGTAAATATTTATCCTCCCCCATGAGTTTTGTTTTCTGTTTGATTATGTCTCTTGCTTTCTTATAGATTTATCTTAGGGTCTGTCGCTGTTTGTCTGCCAATGAGCACAAGTCTCATCATTTTCCAATATCTTACAAGAAAACACTGAGCACAGTAACACGCAAGCGTAATCCCAGCTACTGGGGAGGCTGAGGCAGGAGGATTGCTTGAGTCCAAGGGTTTAAGTCCAGCCTGGGCAACATAGTGAGACTCCACCCCCCAAAAAAAGTGAAGAAAAATTTTGATATTTTTAGTAGAGATGGGATTTCACCATGTTGGCCAGGCTGGTCTTGAACTCCTGATCTCAGGTGATCTACCCGCCTCAGCCTCCCAAAGTGCTGGGACTACAGGTGTGAGCCACCATGCCTGGGCAACACTTTTTTTTTTTAAGTATCATTGTGTTCTATGTGATTCCTTCCTTCTCTGAAGCGCAGTGTTTGTTGGGTAGACTGTAATGTTTTCAGTAGACTTTATTTTTTAGAGCAGTTTTAGGTTCACGCACAACTCAGTGGAAAGTACCGAATATTCCTGTAGATCCCCTTCCCCCGCCACCCACACACACAGCTCCCCACTATCAATATCCCCACCAGAGAGGTGTCCTTGTTACAAGGGGCTGTTTCCTGATAACCAACCAGTCCACCCATGGGCCTATCGCACCCTCCCTTCTCTGTGACAGTCCATCCAGAGGGTCTACTGCCTTCCAGATGGTATAGCCTACTACATACCCAGGCAGAGCTCCAGGTGGCCAGGAGGTGGAGACCAGCCTGGGCAACATAGTGAGACCCCCATCTCTACCAAAAAAAAAAATTAAAAATTAGCCGGGTATGGTAGCACGCCTGTAGTCCAAGCTACTGGGGAGGCTGAGGCGGGAGGACTGCTTGAGGCCGGGAGGTTGAGGCATTTGAGTGTAACACTGTGGTTTCTTTGGCCTGTGAATTCTCAAACTCAAAACTAAAGTAAAACTTTTAGCACAACAATAATCCAAAATGGACTGCCTCCAATAGGTTATATTTTCCCAGTTCCTCACCTGACGCTGTCAACCTGGATTTCCCAGTCCCACACCTGAGCCTATCATCCTGCATTCTGCTACCCCTAAAAAAATTCCCAGACTAATTAAAAGGGGAAAAAATGGACTATTTGACAAGAAACATTTTATTCTCTCCATTCTGCTCCAAACTGCCTGTCCTCATTTTGAAGGAGACTCAGGTAGGTTGAAAGAATATGGAAGAGTAAGTATGCACTTTGAAGAATCTTTTCAAATCAAGACACAGACTCTCAGACTTAAGAGGGTTATTTGTATTATTCCATAGCTCGTGCGATAATCGGGACAATTCCAAAAGAACACAATTACTTTAAACGTGTTGCAGGAATATTTCCTGATTACCCCAGAACCTTCCAACTAGTCCTCGAATTACTATTGGTTTCATTAACAACACATTATACTGACTCCAACGACGAATCAATAAAACCCTAAAACACTCCAGAAGTTTTACAGGATAATTCAAATGCTTTATAATGTCTTCATGAGAGCTGGGTATTTAACTTCAGGATCTTAGTCTCAACACAGGGTACCTAGAAGGGGTTTCAGAGCGAACAGAAGGAGCTGGAGAAGTAGGATATGAATAGGGATTCGGAGACATCCATGACTTCAGGACATCTTCCTCCTTGGGAATTTTCTTGCTGAGCACGTCCAGATCTGTGGGAGAGAAAGAGGTCAACTTTGAATGGTTTTTCTCACTGTCACTCCCCAAACCAGGTCCTTGAGGTTGGCAATGAAACTGGGGAGGAAGATCTCTTTAGTGCATCTAAGATCCAAGAACCTTTTCTTTTCCCTCTCTTTTTCCTTTTCCTTTATTTTTTTTTCTTGAGATGGAGTCTCGCTCTGTCTCCCAGGCTGGAGTGCAGTGGTGCGATCTTGGCTCGCTGCAACCTCCGCCTCCCAGGTTCAAGCGATTCTCCTGCCTCAGCCTCCCCAGTAGCTGCGATTACAGGTGCATGCCACCACGCCTGGTTAGTTTTGTATTTTTATTGGAGATGGGGTTTCACCACGTTGGCCAGGATGGTCTCAAACTCCTGACCTTGTGATCTGCCCACCTCGGCCTCCCAAAGTGCTGGGATTACAGGTGTGAGCCACTGCACCCAGCTA
>NW_012123598.1:1391752-1392559 GCF_000951035.1 Colobus angolensis palliatus
AGGTGTGAGCCACCATGCCCGGGTAATTTTTGTATTTTTAGTAGAGATGGGGTTTCACCATGTTGGCCAGGCTGGTCTTGAACTCCTGACCTTAGGTAATCCGCCCACCACGGCCTCCCAAAGTGCTGGGATTACAGGCGTGAGCCACCATGCCTGGCCCCTTCTCTCTACTTTCATCTGCCCACACATTTTCCCTTTCTGCCCCCGTTTTAAGAAGGTACATGGTGGTGGTGGGAGTTTTCAAGAGACAGAATGTAATCGAGGTGAAGATGGAAATTAGTGAATTCAGGGAGTGTATCATAGCCAGCATGGTCCAACACATGCTTTTGAAATGAATTAGTGCCGCTGAAATAAGGACATAGCGTCTCCAAGAACTAGGTTAGGATTGAAGAAGGAGATGAGGTTGGGGTGAACGTCCAACTAAAAGAAGGCAGGAAAAACGGGTTTGGGCATCTGCTGAGCTCATGATCGAGTGTGAAGGTGGCAGCTGAAGGCTGTGTTTGGATAGTTTAATTCGTTCATTTAACAAATATTTACCAAGTACCTACTATGCGTCATGCATTGTACTGGGCAGTGAACAATACAAAGGTCCCTGGCACGGTGGCTCATGCCTGTAATCCCAGCACTTTGGGAGGCCAAGGCGGGCAGATCACCTGAGATCAGAAGTTCAAGACCAGCCTGGCTAACATGGCAAAACCCCGTCTCTACTAAAAATACAAAAATTAGCCGGGTGTGGTGGCAGGCACCTATAATCCCACCTACTCCGAAGGCTGAGACAGGAGAATCGCTTGAACCCGGGAGGCAGAG
>NW_012123598.1:1393189-1395841 GCF_000951035.1 Colobus angolensis palliatus
GTCAATGTTGTAGCTGAGGCTAAGCTTAAGGGGGTGATACTGGGGAGCATCAAGGTTGGGTGTGGGGTCCTAATTGCAAAAGTGCTAGATGCAGGCTGGGAAATGAGAGTTGGAGCGTGACGTGGGATGGGCGGTGAAGGAATAGAGGTGAAAGGAGCGGTGGAGGCCGGGATGCGAATTCACCGTCGAGGCTGAGTGGTCGGGTAAGGGCTGTGGTTACAGGTGAGGAGGTCCCTGGTTTGTTTCAGTTTTGTCCCTTTCTTCCTTTACCCTGAAAGCTCTGCCTGCCACTTCCTTTTTCCCCATCTCCTGTTGGTGTCTCTCTTCCGTGTTTCCCGGCTTTACCTCCAATCTCCGGTTTGGCAAACGTCTCCATCACGTTCCTCTTGGAGGGCTGCGGAGGGTGGGAATAGGGGAGCCCATCTAGAAACAAAGATACAGCATTCACACAGACGTTCGTAGTTATAAGTGGGAGCTGAAGGACGAGAACACACGGACACAAAGACGGGAACGACAGACACTGGGTCCTTCCCGAGGGTGGAGCGGGGGGAGGAGGGAAAGGAGCAGGAAGAATAACGACTGGGGACTCGGCTTAGTACCTGGGTGATGAAATAATCTGTACAACAAACCCTGTGACACAAGTTTTCCTATATAACAAACCTGCACGTGCAAACCCGACCCTAAAATAAAAGTTTAAAAAATAAATAAGGCCGGGCGCGGTGGCTCATGCCTGGAATCCCAGCACTTTGGGAGGCTGAAGGGGGCAGATCTCCTGAGGTCAGGAGTTCAAGGCCAGCCTGGCCAACATGGTAAACCCCATCTCTACTAAAAATACAAAAATGAGCCAGGCACGGTGGTGGGCGCCTATAGTCCCAGCTACTCGGGAGGCTGAGGCAGGAGAATGACTTGAACCCGGGAGGCGGAGGTTGCTGCACTCCAGGCTGGGTGACAGAGAGAGACTCCGTCTCAAAGAAAAAAAAAAAAATTGGGAATAGGGAATGTGACTAGTGTGTGAAGAGCAGAACCCACGGGCGCTCTGCTAAACATCCTGTGATGCACAGGACTGACCCCCACACCAAAGAATTATCCAGCCCCCACTGTCAGCTGTGCCAGAGTTGAGAAGTCATGCTCTACATTCTCTTAGTTTCCCACGTTTGGCAGGAGACAAGGATGAGGAGGCTAGCCGAGGTCACGTGTCACATTCACACTGCGAACGTTCAACTGTCCAGACCCCTATGCACCTCCATGATTCTGTCCTTCGAGATGTAGAACGGGAAGGAGAGGGGAACCTCAGAAAGATTATTTGGTCACGCGAGAAGACAAGATAAGGGGACTAGGGATAAGCAAAGATATGGTGGACGGGAAGCTTGCAAGGATAAATATTGACTATAACAGCCATGACCCATTTCATTTCATTTCTTTTTTTTTTTCCTTTTTGAGATGGAGTCTCTGTCGCCCGGGCTGGAGTGCAATGGTGCCATCTTAGCTCATCTCTGCTCACTGCAACCTCTACCTCCCGGTTCAAGTGATTCTCCTGCCTCAGCCTCCGGAGTAGCTGGGATTACAGGCGCCTGCCATCACACCCAGCTGACACTTGTATTTTTAGTAGACGGGATTTCACCATGTGGGCCAGGCTGGTCTTGAACTTCCAACCTCAGGTGATTCACCTGCCTCGGCCTCCCAAAGTGCTGGGATGACAGGCATGAGCCACCGCACCCAGCTGACCCATTTCATTTCCACCGTATGCCAGACACTTCTAGGAAATTCAAGTGCATTTTCTTGCTGAGTCATACAACTAAATCATGAGATTATTCCATTTATGTCATTTCCAAGTGGAGGAATTTTGTGTGGTCCAATGCAAAGGGAAAATAAGGGACCCATGGGTCAAACAGGATTCAGAATCTTAACTTGGTAACAAAAGAACATTAAACCAATCTGGGGCTCCAGGTGACAGCACAGAAGCTTGAAGGAAATGCATCACTTGCTCAGGGCTCCCCAAATAGTAAGCAGCAGGGCGAGGGCTGGAGTTCACATCTACCAGTTTCCAAAGCCAGGAGAGAGCCGGCAGGGGAGGACGCGGGAGAAGACGTCTAACTCCCCGTTCACTCACCGATGGCCTTCCACAGGTCTAGTATCTCAAGGGCTGTCTCCCTCTTCCGGTCTTGGTCACTCATTTGGGGAAGGCGGAGGACTGGGTGGGGATGGAGAGAGCAAGACCAGGTGGTCGGTTAAGCAGAACTGAAATAACACAAATCCAGCAATTCAATAGCACGGCTCACTCAACACAGTCCCTCCACCAAGCCTGTCGGACCGGGTGCGTGTTGACCGTCCCTACCTACCAGTGGGGAAATTGTGGAGTCACTTGCTCAAAATTATACTGTTGTTGCCGGGCACGGTGGCTCAAGCCTATAATCCCAGCACTTTGGGGGGCTGAGACGGGCAGATCACGAGGTCAGGAGATCGAGACCATCCTGGCTAACGCGGTGAAACCCCGTCTCTACTAAAAATACAAAAAACTAGCCGGGCATGGTGACGTGTGCCTGTCGTCCCAGCTACTCGGGAGACTGAGGCAGGAGAATGGTGTGAACCCGGGAGGCGGAGCTTGCAGTAAGCCGAGATCGCACCACTGCACTCCAGCCTGGGCGACAGAGC
>NW_012123598.1:1396166-1401744 GCF_000951035.1 Colobus angolensis palliatus
CTAGACAACAAGAGCGAAACTCCGTTTCAAAAAAAAAAAAAAAAGAGAGAGAGAGAGAGAAACAAAGAATAGCAGCTAATTGTTACACAGCACCCACTACACACCCGTTATTGTTCTATTAATAACTCAATCCTCACAACATGCTAGGATGTAAGGGCTATGATTACACCCACTGTCACAGATGAGAAAACTGAGGCACAGGGAGATCAAGGTTGCAGCCAGGTGCAGTGGCTCACGCCTGTAATCCCAGCACTTTGGGAGGCCGAAAGCAAGTGGATCACCTGAGGTCAGGAGTTCGAGACCAGATTTGCCAACATGGTGAAACCCCGTCTCTACTAAAACTGCAAAAATTAGCCGGGCACGGTGGTGGGCACCTGTCATCCCAGCTACTCAGGAGGCTGAGTTCAATCGTTTGAACTATGCAGGAGGCAGAAGTTGCAGTCAGTCAAGATTGCACCATTGCACTCCAGCCTGGGCAACAGGGCGAGACTCTGTCAAAAAAAAAAAAAAAAAAAATGAGAGAGAGAGAGACAGCGAGAGAGAGATCAAGGTTGCAAACCAAGCAAGGGGCAGAGCTGGGATTTGGGTCTAAGGCTTTGGCTCCAGAGTCCGCACACCCATTACTCTGCTTAGACTAACCCTCCAGACAGATCTGCAAATAAATCCATGGGCCTCCATGAATGTGGGTGAGGGTCTTCGCCAGTCACAAACTCGCTGCCGGCAGCAACCAGGCAGACTCAGGCAGACTCAGGTCAGGGATGGAGAGCTGAGTGCAGCCTCACTCACCGGGACCCAGAAGGTAGCCAGCACTATTGAGGGTCCAGCCTCCTCGTCCCTGGAGAGAGATGCAGAAATCAACACTCAAGCAGACAGAAAGGAGGGCAGGCGTCCCACAGGTCCGGGTGACGTGGTTCGTCCTCTACCACTTTCCCACTAGGCTGAGAACACTTAACATTCATCTACTCTCTTAGCAATGTTCAAGTTAATAACGTTGTTATTAACAACAGCCACCAGGCTGTACCAGAGATCTCCCTTATTCCCCCCTGTCTAACTGAAACTGTGTATCCCTGGACTGACATCTCTTAATTATTTAATCCTCTTGGTTAAATAATGAGCGCTGCCTGCCATCTGAGTTAGCTGTTAACTCTCACAGTGCTGGAGTTGGACAAAGAAGATCCACTCAGAGGCCAGAGAGGTTAGGCAATGCGCCTGAAGTCACACAGCTAGAAAGCCGCAGATCCCAAATTTCAAACTCCACCCGGGCTCTACAGCCCACGCTGTGGAGGTGTGCGATCAGAGGTTTTCAAAGTGTCGTCCCAGACTGCGGGCCATGGCTGACACCTGTAATCCCAGTGCTTTGGGAGGCCAAGGCGGGTGGATCACTTGAAGCCAGGAGGTCAGGAGTTCAAGATCAGCCTAGCCAACATAGTGAAATTCCATCTCTTCTTCTTCTTCTTTTTTTTTTTGAAACAAAGTCTCGCTCGGTCACATAGGCTGGTGTGCAGTGGCACAATCTCAGCTCACTGCAACCTCTGCCTGCCAGGTTCAAGCGATTCTCCTGCTTCAGCCTCCTGAGTAGCTGGGACTACAGGCACCCGCCGTCACACCCGGCTAATTTTTGTATTTTTAGTAGAGACGGGGTTTCACCATGTTGGCCAGAAGGGTCTCGATCTCCTGACCTCGTGATCCACCCACCTCGGCCTCCCAAAGTGCTGGGAATACAGGCATGAGCCACTGTGCCTGGCTCATCTCTTCTAAAAGTACAAAAATTAGCCAGGCGTGGTGGCAGGCACCCAGCTACTCGAGAGGCCAAGGCAAGAGAATAGTTTGAACCTCGGAGGTGGAGGTTGCAGTGAGCCAAGATCGTGCCACTGCACTCCAGCCTGGGCGACAGAGGCAAGACTGAGACTCTATCTCAAACAAGCAAACAAACAAAAAACCAACAACGACAACAAGGTGTGGTCCCAGGACCAGCTCCTACCCTAGACTCACCCAACCAAAACCCTGGGGGTGGGTCTAGGTATTACTTTAAGCCTCCTTCCAGCTAATTCTCACACAGGCTGAAAAACAGGCGTGAAAGGCACCCACCTCTGAAGGCATATTTTTGCATCTCTGAGCAATGCTCATCATGAGGAGGTTTTAGCTTTGGGCACCCTGAGCCCTGACTCTGTATTTTTCACCCATACTCTGCTCTATCCCCACAGCCAAGATGAGGTCGGTGTCTGACTTTCTCCTCATATTTTCAGGACCTGAGCTTCTTCCCCAGGAACCCCTGAGGCAAGCCAGGAGCATTTTTAAAAACTCTTCCCAGAGGGCAAGGGATTTGGGGACGCCGTTGTTTCTGAGGAACTTAGGGAGGCGTTACCTGGTGGGCAGGCGCGGATGCTGGAGTCTCTGCCAGGCTCAGCAAGAGGACGAGGAGGAGGACCAGGGGGACAGAGGGAGCCATCGAAGGCAGGACGACAGGTGCCTACAGCTGCGGAACACGCTGCAAGGAGAGAGCAGCCAGTCATTTTCTGAAGCAGGGGGCCAGGTGCATTTCCGACAAGGACAGAGGAATTTATTTTTTAGCTTTATGGACACATCACTGAGATACAAAAGTGGTGCATATTTAATGCACACATCTCGAGGAGTCTGGGCGTGTGCAAGCAACCATGACACCGTGGCTACAACCAAGGAACTAAAACCTATTCATCACCTCCAGAAACTGCCGTGTGCTCTTCAGTGATTTTCTTTCTGGTAGAGCCCTTCACCTGCCATCTCTCCTACCTTACTGTTTTTTGTTTGTTTGTTTTGTTTTTGTTTTTGTTTGTTTGTTTAATGGAGTTTCTCTCTTGTTGCCCAGGCTGGAGTGCAATGGCACGATCTCGGCTCACTGCAACCTCTGCCTCCTGGGTTCGAGCGATTCTCCTGCCTCAGCCTCCCGAGGCGCTGGGATTACAGGCACCCGTCACCACGCCCAGCTAATATTTGTATTATCAGTAGAGATGGGGTTTCACCATATTGGCCAGTCTGGTTTCGAACTCCTGATCTCAAGTGATCCGCCTGCCTCGGCCTCCCAAACTGCTGGGATTATAGGCATGGGCCACCGCCTGTAATCAACAGAGTGAGACTCTGTCTCAAAAAAAAAAAAAAAAAAGAGAATTCCAGGGGAATTAACCCTCTACTTGCCCCATCATCGGATTGAACCCGCCTGGTCCCCCAGTACCCACGCCTTCTGCCCCACTGCCTCCACCACTCCATCTTCGAACCTTTCCGTCCCCTTACCTGCCCCTCACCTTTTCCCTGCCACCAATGCCTGGGTTTCTTCTGTTATTGCCATCCCTTCGCGCCCCCCATCACTCTCCCAGGAGCCCCTCACTCCCTCCAGCCCTTGGCGCTTCTGGCCTAGGCTCTCACCTCGGTGCAGCTGGCAGCTCTCTGCAGCTCTTTCTGGCTCTGGGCTCCAGCGCCTGGACTCTTTCACACCCCCTGAGCTTTTATGCCTTCTGAGGAGACAATAGAAGGGAGGGGGGAAGGGAGGAGATTGGAAGAAGGGAGGGAGAGGGAGTGAAGTGGATGGAGGTCGGGGAACAGTCATCCTCTCTAGGGGCTTTCAAAAGCTGGTCTGAGGTCAAAACAGACACCTCATCACGGGAAATGCGGCTGCGCCTTGGTTTCCCCTGGTAGACCCTGCTCTTCCCCCTGCTTCTGTGCCCCTTTATCTTCCAGCTGTCGTGTTCCAGGCTTCGCCGCTGTTCGAGGGCTCCCTGCCTCCCTCTCTGCCCTTGGTGTGTGTCTTCCTTGGTCGTCCCCACCTGCCACTGGCGTCTGGGTAGCCCTGTCCCCTCTGCCCCATGAATCCCTCCAAGCCTCTGCAGCTCCCTCGCCGAGTTGCACTTCTGTCTTGCACGGTAGACCCTGTTTATTTGTTTACTTGTGAATTGTCTATCTCCCCGCCCCCCACCTACCGCCCCTGGCTAGAGGAGACCCCATGAGGGGTGCCAACTGTGTCTCGTTAATGGCTGCGTCCCTAGCCCAGAAGCTCTCAACCAGGAGTGACTCTGCCCCGATGCTGCCCCAGCCTCACTGGAGACATTTTTGTTTGCTCTTTTTTTTTTTTTTTTGAGACAGAGTCTCGCTCTGTCACCCAGGCTGGAGTGCAGTGGCACAATCTCGGCTCACTGCAAGCTCCGCCTCCTGGGTTCACGCCATTCTCCCGCCTCAGCCTCCTGAGTAGCTGGGATTATAGGCGCCCGCCACCACGCCTGGCTAATTTTTTGTATTTTTAGTAGAGACGGGGTTTCACTGTGTTGGTCAGGCTGGCCTTGAACTCCTGGTCTCGTGATCCACCCGCTTCAGCCTCTCAAAGTGCTGGGTTACAGGTGTGAGCCACCGCGCCCGGCTGGAGACATCTTTACTTGGGACTTGGGAGGGACTCCTGGCATCTCGTGGGCAGAGGCCAGGGACGCAGCTCAGCATCCCACAGTGCTCAGGAATGGCCGCCCTTGATGAGAGAGACCAAGTCCCAAAAGTCAATAGCACCAAAGATAATAAACCCCACAGCAGTCCCTAAAACAGTGCCCGGAGCTCACTCAATACTTGTTGGGTGAACGAATAAAGATGTGTCGTTGCTGCATCTCTCTCCTCTGTCATGTGTGTTGATGCATCTGTCTCTGCAGCGCTCTCTCTCTCTTTGCCCTGACATCAGCTGCTTTCCAGAGGAAAGAACCTTGGAGGAGGTTTTACTCCTGGCATTGCCCTTTGCTGTCTAAGGGACGGAGGGGATGCCCCGGTCCTGGCTGGGTTCTGTCTCCTCCTCTCTCTAAGGGACAGAGGGGACGCCCGGTCCCGGCTGGGTACTGTCTCCTCCTCTCTCTAAGGGACGGAGGGGACGCCCCGGTCCCGGCTGGGTTCTGTCTCCTCCTCCCTCTAAGGGACGGAGGGGACGCCTGGTCCTGGCTAGGTTCTGTCTCCTCCTCTCCACCGTGGAGGCCACATTGCCTCCAAGACCCTTCCGACATTCCTTCCGTCGGTCTGTGGCTGGCTCCTGTATCTTTGTCCTGTCTTTACACATCCCCATCAGCCCTTACCCCATCCTTTCTCAGCCCGAGGGGAAGGGAAGACCCCAGGAGAGGGATGGAGTGAGAAGGTGAGGTGGGGGATGACAGACACTCTGGTGGGTTCCCGAGCCCCCCTCTGCTGTTTCTCCAAGTCCCTCACTTCTCATCCAGAGGATGACGACAAGGAGGAGGAGGAGGAGTGGGCAGGGGAGGAGAGGCAGGGGGAAGCTTTTAAAGAAGACAAACTGACAAGAAGGTGTGAATGGCTTTGCTGGGAAGGAGAAAGGAGGAGGAGGGAGTGACGCCCACTGCATGGGAGACAGGGCCGAGGCTGAGAGCTTGGAGCTGGGTTACCTGGAGCCCAGTGGAGGGTCAGAGAAACAGTGGGAAGTCCTTGCCTCACTGCCCATTAGCTAGTTTGTGAAAAGTGAATGAGAGAGGTCCAAAGCTTGCTCTCTCTCTCTTGCTCTCTCTCTCTCTCTCTTGCTCTCTCTCTCTCTCTATCTCTCTCTCATACACACACACACACACACACA
>NW_012123598.1:1402089-1404437 GCF_000951035.1 Colobus angolensis palliatus
TTTTTTTTTTTTGAGAGGGAGCCTCGCTCAGCTGCCCAGGCTGGAGTGCAGTGGTGTGATCTTGGCTCACTGCAACTTTCGCCTCCCGGGTTCAAGCAGTACTTCTGCCTCAGCCTCCCGAGTAGCTGGGACTACAGGCATGTGCCATCAAGCCTGGCTAATTTTGTATTTTTAGTAGAGATGGGGTTTCACCATGTTGTTCAGACCAGTCTTGAACTCCTGCCCTCAGCTGATTTGCCTGCCTGGGCCTCCCAAAGTGCTGGGATTACAGGTATGAGCCCCCGCGCCCGGCCATCTTTCTTCTCATTTCTGTAACCGAGTCTGTGCCCCGCTCAGTAAATGCGAGCTGTGGACGTGAGCGCTGTTTCCTTAGGAGGATGCCGCAGTTTTCGGCCCAGCATCCACTTGGCTTTGGCTGGAGAGGACTCCGGCTGGCTTTTAGTTGAATGCTTGCAGCTCTAGGCGCCCCACATGCCATGAGAATGTGGACTCTATGCCTGGCCCTACGGGTGAGAAGGAGACTGGCATCTGAACAGATCCTTCCCTCCCTCTTTCCTTCAGGATGGGTAGGTATCTTGGCACCCGCATGTACCAGGTCCCTGTGTACAATTCAAATGGGCCCGTAGGCCCCGTCACAATTATTCCAGCCAGGCAGAGTAGAAAAGACATTTGCTGGGGGCCTTATCAAAAGAAACTAAAAACAAAGCTTCCTTGCTCTTTTATTTATTTGTTTATTTTCGAGGCGGAGTCTCACTGCAACCTCTGCCTCCCGGGTTCACCCGATTCTCCTGCCTCAGCCTCCCAAGTAGCTGGGACTACAGGCATGCGCCACCACACCCAGCTAATTTTTGTAGTTTCAGTAGAGACGGGGTTTCACCATGTTAGCCAGACTGGTCTCGAACTCCCGACCTCGAGCGATCCGCCCACCTTGGCCTCCCAAAGTTCTGGGATTACGGGCGTGAGCCACTGTGCCCAGTCTCCTTGCTCTTTTAAAACTGATTTTTCCCCCTCAGAGTTTCCTTAATTTTCTTTTTTACTTTTTGTTTTTATTTATTTTTAAAATTTATTTGTGTATTTATTTATTTTCGAGACAAGGTCCCGCCCTGTCGCCCAATCTGGAGTGCAGTGGCGCAATCCCAGCTCACTGCAGCCTCCACCTCCTGGGCTCAAGCGATCCTCCCACCTCGGCCTCCTGAGTAGCTGGTACTGCAGGCCTGTGCCACCACAACCGGCTAATTTTTATTTTTCTGTTTGTTTGTAGAGATTGGGTCTTCCTGTGTTTCCCAGGCTGGTCTAGAACTCCTGGTCTCAGGTCATCTTCCTATCGCAACCTCCCAAAGTACTGGGATTACAGGCATGAGCCGCCGCACCTGGCCCTTAATTTTTTTTTTTTTTTTTTTTTTTTGAGAGGGAGCCTCGCTCAGCTGCCCAGGCTGGAGTGCAGTGGTGTGATCTTGGCTCACTGCAACTTTCGCCTCCCGGGTTCAAACGATTTTCCCGTCTCAGCCTCACAAATAGCTGGGATTACAGACACCCGCCATCATGGCTGGCTAACTTTTATATTTTAGTAGAGATGGGGGTTTCAGCATGTTGGTCAGGCTGGTCTTGAACTCCTGACCTCAGGTGATCCACCAGCTTTGGTCTCCCAAAGTGCTGAGATGACAGGTGTGAGCCACCGTGCCCGGCCCTTAATTTTTTTCTTATTTTGAAGTAATTTCAGACTTACAGGAAAGTTGCCAAAAAAATTCCCAGATACTCTGATTTTCCCAAATGCTTACATTTCACATTTCATTTCTCTGGTCTGTCTCCCGCTTCCCCTCTCCCTCTGCCCCTGTTTCTACTCCCCCTCCTCTCTCTCCCTCCCTCCCTGGACCTTGCGGGAGAAGCCGGAAGTCGGGGAGCCACTATGTCTCCTGTCGCCAGGAGGGGGCGAAAAGCCCAGGCCGCTGCTGAGTCCCGGGCATTGGGAGACACAGGGAGCTGGGCCTGGGACCTTGGCAGCTCCCATGTCTGCGCTTCCTGCTCCCTGCCACACTTCTGTTGCTTAAGCCATTTGAGTTAGATTTATTTTGAAAACCACATTATTGAGGTATAATCGGTGTACCAAGAACTCACATAGTTAATGTTACCATTCGCATTTGATGACTGTGGACACAAACGCCCCTGACACCATCACCACATCCCACAATTCCCTCGTTGTTTTTGTTTTTGTTTTTTCTAATTTGTTATTTAAAAAATGTTTGTGATAGGCCGGACGCGGTGGCTCACGCCTGTAACCCCAGCACTTCGGGAGGCCAAGGTGAGTGGATCACCTGAGGTCAGGAGTTCGAGACCAGCTTGGCCAACAC
>NW_012123598.1:1405223-1407479 GCF_000951035.1 Colobus angolensis palliatus
CCGGCTAATTTTTTGTATTTTTAGTAGAGACGGGGTTTCACCGTGTTAGCCAGGATGGTCTCAATCTCCTGACCTTGTGATCCACCTGCCTCGGCCTCCCAAAGTGCTCAGATTACAGGCGTGAGCCACCGTGCCCAACCCAGTTCACTCTTTTTAATGCCATTCCTACAAATTTCTGACAAATTCTTTAGGTGTAAGTCCTAGAAGAAAAGCAACTCAGTCAAAAGGTATAAACATTCTTGGATTATTTTCTTTTTCTTTTTTTTCTTTTAAGACGGAGTCTTGCTCTGTTCCCCAGGCTGGAGTGCAATGGTGCAATCTCAGCTCACTGCAACCTCTGCCTCCCAGGTTCAAGCGATTCTCCAGCGTCAGCCTCCTGAGTAACTGCAGGTGCCCTCCACCACACTCAGCTAATTTTTCCTGACCTCAGGTGATCCACCTGCCTCGGCCTCCCAATGTGCTGGGATTACAGGTGTGAGCCACCACGCCCAGCCTCTAGGATTCTTAGTATACACATCCAGGTTGCTTTTCGACAATCACATCCCAGTTTTCAGTTCCACTAGCACCACAGAAAGATTCCCATTTTACTTGAGAAAGTTACAATTTTCAGGGAAAGTTCGTGGTAGGGGCTTGACAAGACCTAAGTACTGGTGATGTGGGAGAAACACCTGATTGAATTATTGAACAAGAGGGATTGAATTCTTAGCTTTTCAAAGAGGGGTGGGTGGGTGAGGCTGAAAATCCCGCTGTTGGAAAGATTCAGATGTGGAAGCGGTCACAGGTTGGGAATCTGCCTTCAGGAAGAGAAGTGTCAGCATTCTCTCCCAGGAGCATTTCTGTGCAGGGTTACGGTGAGTCAGAGTGAAGCAGAGCCAGCGCAATGTCCAAAGCTGAGAACTGCATGTGAAATACATCATCGATGCTGACGCTGCATTTGCACGAGTGGTTCAAGTGGGGGCACATGGAGAGGAGGAGGCTGACTCACAGCGGGAGCCAACCAGGGCGGAAGGACATCCTGGAGTTTGGCCCATGACAATGGTGGGGAGGAGATGAAATAAGCAGATGCTTTTGTCTTCCAAAGGCAGTGGACATCCAGTTACAAAAACAGGAGTGCAGAAGCAGCCAGCAGTCTCCCATGACCTTGAATCAGAAGGAAAGCGGGAAACGGTGTACACTGGAGGCGGCCAGGTAGGAAATGACGGGCTGTCCCACGTTGGTGGGCTGAGTTGTGTCTTTCTGGCTTTTGTTTTTTTCTTTCTTCTTCTTCTTCTTCTTTTTTTTTTCTTGAGACACAGTTTCACTCTGTTGCCCAGGCTGGAGTGCAGTGGCTCAATCTCGGTTCAATGCAACCTCCGCCTCCCGGGTTCAAGTGATTCCCCTGCCTCAGCCTCCCGAGTATCTGGGACTACAGGCACGTGCCACCACACCCTGCTAATCTTTTTTTTTTTTGTATTTTTAGTAGAGACAGGGTTTTTCACTGTGTTAGCCAGGATGATCTTGATCTCCTGACCTCATGATCCGTCTGCCTCGGCCTCCCAAAGTGCTGGGATTACAGGCGTGAGCCACCACGCCCAGCCTGAGTTGTATCTTTATGGCTTTTGGTTTTTCTTGTTTCTTTTTTTTTTTTTTTGAGACACAGTTTCACACTGTCACCCAGGCTGGGAGTGCAATGGTGCAATCTCGGCTCACTGCAACCTCCGCCTCCCAGGTTCAAGCAATTCCCGTGTCTCAGCCTCCCAAGTAGCTGGGATTACAGGTGTGTGCCACCACGCCTGGCTAATTTTTTTTTTTTTTGTAGAGACGGGGTTTCACCATGTTGGCCAGGCTGGTCTCAAACTCCTGACCTCAGGTGATCCACCCGCCTCAGCCTCCCAAAGTGCTGGGATTACAGGTGTGAGCCATCGCGCCCAGCTGGCTTTTGTTTTTTCTGCAGGTGCACAGATAACATTAGTTAAATCGAAAAGCAGGTGGAATGTTGACAAGAATGGGAAGAGAGAGTGCATTCTGCCATTGGCTCTGCTGGAATGTCCTTGCCAGCTATGTGTGAGTGATCCTCTTCTCAGGGACATTTATTATGGCCACCATTTTTTAAAAATTCTATTTACTTATTTATGTATTTGCTTATTTTTGTCTTAAATTTTTAAATTTACAAATACAAATTGAATCTATTTATGGCATACAGTGTAATGTTTTGATCTATGTATACACTGTAAAATTATTAAATTGGGCTAATTAACACATCCACCAGCTCGTAGA
>NW_012123598.1:1410319-1415142 GCF_000951035.1 Colobus angolensis palliatus
GATTCTCCTGCCTCAGCCTCCTGAGTAGCTGGGATTACAGGCGCCTGCCACCATGCTTGGCTAATTTTTGTATTTCTAGTAGAGACAGGGTTTCACCGTGTTTGTTATGCTGGTCTAGAACTCTTGATCTCAAGTGATCTGCCTGCCTTGGCCTCCCAAAGTGCTGGGATTACAGGCGTGAGCCACTGCGCCTGAAACTTTTCTTTTTCTTTACTTTTTTATTTTTTGAGATGGAGTCTTGCCGTGTGTCACCCAAGCCTGGAGTGCAGTGGTGCCATCTTAGCTCACTGCAACCTCTGCCTCCCCAGTTCAAGCGATTCTTCTGCCTCAGCCTTCTTAGTAGCTGAGACTACAGGTATGCGCCACCACACCAGCTAATTTGTGTATTTTTAGTAGAGACAAGGTTTTACCATGTTGGCCTGACTGGTCTCGAACTCCTGACCTCAAGTGATCTGCCTGCAGCGGCCTCCTAAGCACTGGGATTATAGGCGTGAGCATGACTTGTGGACTCTTTTAGCCCTCACTGTAACCTCCAGGTTATGGATGAATGTTAATATCCCCTCAAGATTCATATGGTGAAAACTAATACCCAAAGTGAGAATATTAAGAAGTAGAGTGTCCGTTGAGCAGTCTAGGGATGGATGGATGGATGGACAGACGGAGACAGAAAGATAGATAGATAGATAGATAGATAGATAGATAGATAGATAGATAATAAATAGGTAGGACTTTTGGGACATGGTCAAGTAATGAGGGCTTCATCCTTGTGAATGGGATTCATGCTCCTATTTTATTTATTTTTTATTTATTTATTTTGAGACAGTCTTGCTCTGTTGCCCAGGCTGGACTGCAGTGGCTCGATCTTGGCTCGCTGCAACCTCAGCCTCCTGGGTTCAAGCGATTCTCCTGCCTCAGCCTCCCGAGTAGCTGAGATTACAGGCGCCCCTGCCACCACACCCAGCTAATTTTTGTATTTTTAGTATAGATGGGGGTTCACCATCTTGGCCAGGCTGGTCTCGAACTCCTGACCTCGTGATCCACCTGTCTCGGCCTCCCGAAGTGCTAGGATTACAGGCATGAGCCATTGCACCCGGCCAGGGCTGTGCACTCTTTGGAAATACTGGTCAGTCTGAGGAAGGACCGCCCACTCTGAGCAAGGACCATGCACTCTTGTGGAAGGACTGCATAGTCTGAGGAAACGCCACGCACTGTTGTGGAAGTACCGCGCACTGTTGTGGAAGTACCGCGCACTGTTGTGGAAGTACCGCGCACTCTGAGGGAGGACAGTGCACTCCGAGGAAGGGCCGCGCACTCTGAGGAAGGGCCGCACACTCTTGTGGAAGGAACACGCACTCTTGTAAAAGGACCGCGCCTCTGAGGAAGGACCGTGCACTCTAAGGAAGGACCGCGCACTCTGAGGAAGGACTGCTCAGTCTGAGGAAGGGCTGCACACTTTTGTGGAAGTACTGCGCAGTCTGAAGAAGTACCGTGCACTCTGAGGAAGGACTGCCAGATTGTCTCTCTGGAAAGTTTCCTGTTGCTTATGCAGAGAATATTCAAGTTTTGTTTCAGCCTCCCAGAATTTCCCTCCTGCCTGGGGGAATCATCCTCCCCCCTGTTATTCAGTCTTGGAGGAAGGCACCGCCCATCATCGGATGTCAAATCAAAGCTCCCCCAGGCTTAGCGGGTGTGGGCGCGGCAGTGTGTGGGAGTCAGATCTCCATCTGTCTGGTCTCGCCTTGTTCCTAGTTCCTTCCAGGGGTGTTCTTCCGGCTCCCTCCAATCCATCCAGGACTGTCCATCATGAGTGACACAAAGGCAAAGAGTCCCTCCCAGACCAGACACGGTGTGTGGGTGTGTTGGTTGGGGGGGTCCCCAAAGGGACACAGAAGTCCCGGGGCGGGGGAGGTTTCAGAAGAGAAGAGATGGAGCCTGAATGGGCAGAAGCAGCAGCTGTGCTGTTAGGAGCTGGAGTGAATCCTGTGAGGCCAGACCCCTGGGATGAGATCCACAGACATGGCCCAGTCCTTTACTCTTTCAGTGCCTCAGTTTCCCCATCTGTACCATGGGGTAACAACAGTGCATGCCTCTTCGGTTGGTTATAATGATAAACAAGCTGAACTTTAAAAAGGTCTGGCCCAGCACACTCACTCTGTGTTTGCTGTTATCAGAATCCCGTCCTCAGACCCTGGCCTGACACCACCTCTCACACCCTCAGACCTCCCAGTCACTTCCTGAAGGTCTGCAGCTTCTCCTAAGGAAGGAGACCACTACTCCTCCTGCTGCCCTCCTCCCCCACCTTGCCTGGTTCACAAGACAGGAGGAAAGAGAGAAAGGAACAAAAGTAAGATCAATAGCCAGACAACCTTGGCACCACCACCCGGCCCTAGGAGTTAAGAAAAAAAGTAACAATAATAACATCTGGCCTAAACTACTTGTGTTATCTGTAAATCCCAGACGCTGTATGAAAAAAGCATTGTAAAACTTTTTGTTCTGTTAGCTGATGCATGTAGGCCCCAGCCACGTTTCCCACGCTTGCTCGATTTATCATGACCCTTTCATGTGAACCCCTTAAAGTTGTAAGCCTTTAAAAAGGCCAAGAATTTCTTTTCTGGGGAGCTGGGCTCTTAAGATGCGAGTCTGCCGACGCTTCCGGCCGAATAAAGAACCTCTTCCTTCTTTAATCCGGTGTCTGAGGAGTTTTGTCTGCGGCTCGTCCTGCTACACTCCCAGCCCGCCTTCTCCCCGACACAATGGGCATGGTATCATCCTTAACACGCACCTCTCAGTGTGAAACCAACCCGCTGAGGTCACACACCAAGTTCCTGTAAGTGTTCTGCATTCGTTACTTTATTTTCCTTTTGAGATGAAGTCTTGCTGTGTTGCCCAGGCTGGAGCAGGGCAGTGGTGTGATCTCAGCTCACTGCAACCTCCGCCTCCCGGGTTCAAGTGATCCTCCCACCTCACCCTCCCAAGTAGCTGGGATTCCAGGTGTCCACCATCATGTCTGGCTAATTTTTGTATTTTTAGTAGAGTCAGGATTTCACCGTGTTGGCCAGGCTGGTCTTGAACTCCTGAGCTCAAGTGATCCGCCCACCTTACTCTCCCAAAGTGCTGGGATTACAGTGTGAGCCACTGCACCCAGCCTTTTCAAAAACAGGCCCTTTCCAGGAGGGGCATTACTACTAGTCCTGTTTTAGGAGGTAGGTGCTGAGGCCTGTGGTCACTTGCCCTTCCTGGACAGCCTGGCACCTAAACCCTTCCCTGCACCGAGTCTGGAAGGCAGACCTAGGCTCCAGTGGTGTGCACTGGACTGTCCAGGTGACTTGTGTTCCCAGATGCCCTTGCAGCCCAGCTTGGGCTGTACATGCCCCAGCGCTTGACTCTTGAGCCAGAAGCTGAAGCAGAGCACAAGGCAGTGACCGTGGTGGGGGGCTCGGACATAAGGCAGTGACCATGGAGGGTTTGACACAGAACCCCTGCCAGGCTCAGGCGCTGGGCACGCAGAAACCAACAGGACCAGGGTGAAGCCAGCCCCAAGACTGGGTGGCAGGGGAGTGGTCAGACCAGCGCTCTCATCCTCCTTTCCAAAGTCTGACAACTGCCTTTCATCCACCCGGCAGAGGCTGGAGATTTCCTCCCTGGAGAGAAGGAACTGGGGTTGCTCGCTGAGCGGACAAGAGGAGGCACCCTGGAAAGATGGAGCTGGCCAAAGACTGTCCTCCATATGGAACATCCTCCTTGGTCAACGGCTCCAAACTAAAGATGAGAGGATTCCTCAGGTGGCAGAACAGGCCACCCGAGACCTACCGACACTGACACCCAGGACCCCAGTGAAACAGAGTGGCCTTAGCAAGGGAGGTGGGTGCCATTGTCATCACTCACGGATGTGGAACTCATGCTCAGAGGGTATGACCAACAGGTAGGTCCCCAGCCAGGAAGCTGAAGGGCTCAGACGCGAACCCAACTCGGTGTGGTGTTGGGCAGGTCCCTTCCAGGAGCCTCATCCCTGCCTCCCCGTCGGATGGAGGTGGAGACAGCCGTCCTGAGGACACATTTCCTGCACTCTTTCCCACGGCTGTGCCCAGACTCCCAGAGCCTCTCTCATGCCAAGAGTCTGTGGTGGGAACCAAGACAGCAGACCCCAGAAGCCCTGGGCGCCCAACGCTCTTGGCCCTGGGAGGGCGGCTGCTCCAGACAGAGTCCAGACAGAGCAGACTCCGGTTCTACACACAGTGACTTTATTACTCTCTGGATGCTGGTGAACTGCCATCCCCAACCAGCTTCATGGGAGCAGGCATCTCTGTCCATCCCATGCCTTTGGGTCACGGGGGCAGTGAGACCAAGGCGCCCACAGCCAGGCCCTGGGTTCAGCTTGTCAGAGCCATCAGCCGCTGCCTCCCGCTGCCCCCCAATCTGTCCTGCGGGAGGAGAATTCCTAGGGACAAGACCCAGACCCCTTTCCTTCAGCCTCCGCTTCATCAAGGGGGCCTGGCCTGTGGCTGCTCCTGAGCTCCTCCTCGCCTGCCCCTCAGGGGTCCCAGGTCCTCACCTCTGCTCTTCAGGCGGGAAAAGGACGGGGAGAGAGAAATGGAGGAGGGTGAAGGAGGCTGGGCCGAAGGAGAGAGAAGGTGGGGGAAGGCGGAGACATTAGGAAGAGGCCCCTTCACACAGCGAGAGAGGCCGAGAAATCAGGGAGAAGCGGGGCTGAGGTGAGACCTGAGCAGGAAAGTGAAATCTGGGGGAAAAGGAGTTGGAAAGGAATTGAGAGGAAGGCGTTGGGAAGTTCAGACAAGGGAGGCGGCGGTGGAGGAGGGCGGGAG
>NW_012123598.1:1415562-1420438 GCF_000951035.1 Colobus angolensis palliatus
GGTGGCGCCGCAGGTGCTCCTTGCGCCGAAAGGCCTTCCCGCACTCCGGGCAGGCGTGCGGCTTCTCGCCCGAGTGGCTCTGCCGGTGGCGCAGCAGGTGAGCTGGTTTCAGGGACGTCTTGCCGCACTCGGGGCAGGACGTGGTGCCCGGGGCCGCCAGGAAGGCAGGCAGGCCAGGCGCCAGCGGGGGGCTGCTGGGCTCCTGCTTGTAGGGGCGCACAGCCTGGGGGTCCCCAGGCGCCGGCTCCTCAGCCCCAGGGGCGGTGCCTGCTGGGAAAAGAAACAGAGGCAGCGTCTGGGTCTGCACCAGGGCGGGGCCGGCACAGCACAGGCTGGGGTGCAGGCAGGGAGGGAAGGCTTAAAGGCGGAAACCATTGGCGTGGCAAGAGGGCTGGAATGTGGGCTTCTTATTCATGTCTGTGTCCCCCATACCTAGTAGTGCCTGGCATACAGTCAATGCCCAATACTTAATAGTTGATGGCTGGCTGTCTGGATGATGGATGGGTAGATGAAGAATGTGTGGGTGGATGATGGCTGGATGAATAGACGGATGATGGATGGATGAATGTACAGACGAAGGATGGGTAGATGAAGAATGCGTGGGTGGATGATGGGTGGATGAATAGACGGATGATGGATGGACGAATGTACAGACGATGGATGGGTAGATGAAGAATGCGTGGGTGGATGAATGTCCAGACGATGGATGGGTGGGTGCGTGGGTGGGTAAGTAGATAGATGGATGGGTGATGGATGGGTAGATGATGGATCAGTGGGTGCATGGGTAGATGAGTAGATGGATGGATGGGTGGGTGATGGATAGATGGGCGATGATGGATGGATGACAGAAGGATGGTGGGATTGGTGTGAGGGGGAACAGGTGAAGGATGGATAGATGGGTGAATGGGTGGGTATATGATAGAGAAATGGATAGGTGGAGGGTGGATGATGGCTAGATGGGTGCATGATGGATGGATGGATGGGTGGACCTCCAACCCCGAGGCCCACTGCACCCCCAATGCCTGCCCCTTGGGTCTGAACCCTGGGGCTCCTCAACGGCTGGGGTCCAGGTCTGCCCTTATCCTGGTGCCAGGATCATTCACTGAACACCCCCATCCCTGGTGCTGGGGGCTGGCAGGGAGAACCAGGGAGGCCAGTGGCTCACCTAAGGGAATCATCCCGCTGTCTTCCTTTCCAGCTGTGGCCCCAGGGCCCTGCGTCACGTCCTGAGGCGCCCTCGTGGCTGACGACCCATCAGGGGAGGTTGCTGGCCCCTGAAATGAGAGCACATGTTCTGAACTCAGACACCTGAGTGACGGCGTCTATTTCTCCCTCTCCCCACCACCGTCAACCAGCTGTGGAATCCCATCCCTGCTGGGGGGAAGCCACGGTCGTGCTGGGGGACACTGAAGCTGCCCCATGGAGAGGCCCACAGGTGAGAAACCAAGGCCTCCTGCCAACCCCTGGCAGGGAGCCAACCTTCAAATGACAGCCCAGCCAACTGTGACCTCACAGGAGACCCTGGGCCAGGTCCGCGTGTCCAAGCCACTCGCAGACTCCTGACCCGCAGAGGCTTTCTGAGCTGACAGATGTTACTGTTTTACACCCAAGTTTGGGGTGACTTGTCAGGAAGCGAGAAATAACTAACACACCTGTCTCAGACCAGCTGCTTCCCGCCCTTTGGATAAAGTGCTAGCTCCTTCACAAAATGCAGAATACGTGAGCTTTTAACTTGGGAAAAACGTAAACTAAATTCAGAAATGACTTTTCTCGGCGTGAAACGGCAGAACAGCTGCCAAGCAGGATGGCGCCAGCCAGGAAGACCAAACATTTAAAGACTTTCAGTCCAACTCTGGTTGTGGTTTCTTTGCCCTACTACATCATTCCTCAAAACCACGTCCCCAAGGGAAGGGGATGGGAATGCTGCTGGTGCCGGTGACAGCTAAGCCGCACATCACACCTTTTCCCTGTTTCAAATCTTTTTGGCCACAGGAGTACCTGGATCATAAAGCCATCGTTGGTGTGAAAATTAGCAACGCCTAGGCCGGGAGCGGTGGCTCACGCCTGTAATCCCAGCACTTTGGGAGGCTGAGGCGGGCAGATCACGAGGTGAGGAGTTCGAGACCAGCCTGGCCAACATGGTGAAATCCTGTCTCTACTAAAGATACAAAAAATTAGCTGGGCGTGGTGCCATGCACCTGTAATCACAACTACTCGGGATGCAGAGGCAGGAGAATCACTTGAACCCGGGAGGTGGAGGTTGCGGTGAGCCGAGATCACGCCACTGGACTCCAGCCTGGGCAACAGAGTGAGACTCTGTCTCAAAAAAAAAAAAAAGCGGCAGGGGAAAACCACCTGCCCCCTCACTCTGACAGACAAGAAAACGTTCCTAAAGAAGGGGTCAAGATACAGGAGCATGGGCATGGTGGCTCATGATTGTAATCCCAGTGACTCAGGCGGCTGAGGCATGGGACGGGGGCTTGGCACAAGGCTGACGAGATCCTGGGTGCCTCCCAACCTGGCTGTGGCACGTGATGGGCTCGGAGCCCCATTAGAGAGTCAGAACTGCACAGTCTCACCCAGGCCCAGAGCACCACCCTGGACCACCCTCCAGCTCCTTGGCCCTTAGCGGGGCTCCCATGACCCTTGTGTGTTGTCGGCCACAGGCGGAGGCCGGGCAGGGGTGCCGTCCTGGCCTCAGCTCAAGCGCACCGGGGTCGACACACCTGAGAGTGGAGCCCGGGAAGCCGTGCCAGCCGAGGGTTCTCCCAGAGATCTTGGACACAGAAAAGCCTGAGATCCACCCATTCCTCTGGGAACTTCCTCGTTTGAGGTCCCAGAGACAGGGGATGCTGGCCGGGCATCATCCACAGGAAGAGAGATCCAGGGCATACCCACGCAGGGACAGGTGCCCCTTGCGGGGTCAGGCACACAGAAGGGGGGAGCACGGAGCAGCCCCAGGGTCCCAATCCTCCTGTGATTTTATGGTACGTATACGTTGGGTTCTGTCTATGGCTCCTGGCTCATGACTCCCACAGCCCTTGTTACAGTCTTGTTCTAACGCTGCGAAGTTTTAGGCCTCAGAAAGTCTCTCCCTGACCTTCTGCCCCACTTTCACCTGCTTTTCTTTCTCCGCAAGGCAGGCCTTAAAAACTAAAAGTATGCTTCAATCTTCCCCCACCTCTGGCCATAAAAAAATCTTCTGACCTAATTTATCTGATTGTGGGCCATAACACCCCCCTTCAGAAGGGGTCCCGCCCCTACCCTGGAGGAAAGAAGGCTGAACAGGGAGGCCAAGAAGGGTCCGAACACACAGGCCTTGTGAAGTTTCCCTGCTCGGTCTACTCGGATTAGATCACACGCGTTTTATCTAATCACATTTCTACATGGCTGTCCATGCTTCATTTATGCCTCTCAAGGACGGTTCGGGGAGCTTCCCGAGAGCTGAACACGCGGAGGCAGACAGCAAAGTAAACCAGACCTCACCCACATGCTGGGGGGATGGTGCACCCCAGTCCACAGGGACAGAGGCTCCTGCGCTCGGAACCCTTCCAGACCTCACGTACGTGGCTCTCCATCTGGCTGTTCAACAGTATCCTTTAATATCTCCTTTGTAATCAATCGGTAAACGTGTTTCCCTGGTTCTGTGAGCATGCTAGCTAATTAACCGAACCGGAGGAGCGGCTGTGGGAGCCCGATTTTCAGCCCGTCAGTTGGAAGCACAGATGAAATAACCTGGGGCTTGTGACTGGCATCAGAAATGGGGGGCCAGTCTTGGGCCGTGAGCCCTCAACCTGTGGGATCTGGTGCTGTCTCCACAGAGACCGTGTTGGAAATACGTTAGAGGACACCCAGCTTGCGTCTGCTGCAGAGTTGATTGCTTGTACAGTATGTGAGGGGACGCCCCCTCCAACATTTGGTCACAGACGTCTTCTGTGGTCACTGATGCTGAGAACAGAAAAAGATACTTTGAGTGTGTTTTTTCCACACATCCCCCTGCCCCTGAACCAGCTGTGTCACCTCGGGCAAGCTGCTTCCCTTCCCTGAGATGACACCAGGACCCGGGACGGACCCTGCGGGGCTGCGTGGAGACTGGACGAGCCGCCGCTGCTGTGCAGTGAGGATCAGCCCTGTCCAGAGAGGTCTGGCCTCTGCCCTCGGCCCCAGGGAGGGTCATGTCTACGCCCCCAGAACACACTGCCTGATGGCAGAGTCTGCTCACCTGGGGCCCTGGACCACCCGGGTGGGCTGAGCCAACAGTGTGACTCAGGGTTGGGGATCTGGGCCACGTGCATCAGTGCTGCCTCTGCCGGGGCTGGAGGCGAAGGTCAGCATATCCACACACACAACCCCAGTCGACACCCAGGGCGCCGGGCTCGGGGGAGCGTCCCTGGCCAGCAGCTCCCCCTGCATGCCGTCACACGTTGTTGCCGAGAGGAGTTAGCGCTGTCCACACTCCACAGCGGGAGGATAGCTGGAAGCTCCCAGCACAGAGCCTTCCTCCACCCGTTCCACGCATCTGTTTCCTTGGCTGGTTGTCATCTGTGTCCTTTCTCTAATAAGCTGTGACCCTGTGTGTGACTGAATGAGCCAATTTGGCACGGCCAGGAACATACTGCCTGATGGAGCCCTCCTTACACCCATTCCTGGAGGGCTCAGGAATCCAGATTCCAAAATTGCAGCTGAGGAAGCCAAGGTTCCGAGAGGCACAGACACACGTCCAAGGTCACCCAGCTTGGAAGAGGTGGAGGCAGGACTCATATCCAGCTTTGAAGTCTGTGTACTTTAACTGAGAGACTTCCTAAGGATGGAGCATCCTTGTGTATCTGGGCTAAGCTCCACCTGCCCCAGCACATCAGCCTGTCCACCCACTGCA
>NW_012123598.1:1420758-1423441 GCF_000951035.1 Colobus angolensis palliatus
AAGGGCAGGAGTTCGAGACCAGCCTGGCCAACATGGTAAAACCCCGTCTCTCCTAAAAATACAAAAAAAATTAGCCGGGCGTGGTGACACACGCCTGTAATCCCAGCTACTCAGGATGCTGAAGCAGGAGAACTGCTTGAGCCTGGGAGGTGGAGGTTGCAGTGAGCCGAGACCACGCCACTGCACTCTAGCCTGGGTGACAAGAGTGAGGCTCTGCCCCCCAAAAAAGAACAGATGAGAATGATCAGTTCCTTGGAGGCCTGGCAGAACTTACATATAAAGTGCTGGAACCCAGTGCCTTCTATACCCGAAGGTCTTTCAGCACCTTTTGAGTTCCCCCTCTCTGGTTTCCAGACTCTCACATCTGCCACTATGTCATGAGCATATGTTGATTTATATTTTCCTAGAAAACTGTCCGTTTCATCTAGGACTTCGAATGCATTGTGTACGCTGGACACGGTGTTCTCAAGAGCTGTCGAATCCGCTCCATCCGGGGCTTTGCTTGCTTCCACCATCAGCGTGTGTGCCATTTCCTGTTTTCCTCCTAGTCAACTTGCTGAAGGTTTGCGCTATTCTACCATTCTTTCCAATATTGAGTTTGGGGCTTGATTATCAACCTGTCCTCTGCTAATCTGCTAAGTTTGGCTTTAACATTGAACAGCTACCCTGTGCTATTTTCTTGTGCTCCTGGCTGCCTCTGCAGCCCCAGGGCCTCCCCTTCAACTCTGACCTGAGACGCAGGCTGACTGGGGCATTTCCTGTCAAGCGAACCGGGTACTGGCTGCAGCTGCCTCTCCCTGCCTCCCAGGCCTACCCCACTGGCTTTTCTCTGCATTTCCCCGCTTGGCAGACGCCCTGCCCCCATCCGTCTCAAACTATCCCCTTTCCCTATTGTGTGCCTGAGGCCAGATGCTCAGTGACTACAGCCAGGTCATTTCATCTTTCTGGGCAGATCAGATTCTCTCTCCACAGAAGTGAGGAAGGCGATCATATCCTGGTCTTCCTGTCAAACCCTGTATTTCAAAGCAGGACTAGAGGAGGCTGGGAAGGATTAGCCATTCCCTCCAGAGCAGGAGAAGAGGAGGCTGGGAAGGGGTAGCCACTCCCTCAACGAGTATTTTTGTAGCACCTACTATGTGCCCAGCACCATCCTGAGCTCCAGGGACACGTCGCTGAACAAGACAAGGCCCCAACCCACATGAGAGTACATGAGATGACATTCCAGCTGGGGCTGGACATACCGTAAAAAAGTCATAAGCGAACTCCACAAGCCAACGTAGCCAGGAGGGGATTTCTCTAAGTCCCCTGGACTCGGAGATGGAACAGTCCTTAGAACCGTGGAGCCCGTGATTCCCAAATGTCCCCTGTTCTCCCCGGAATGGAAGAGTCTGCCCCCTCCTGGATGATGGGCTCTCTCTTATTGGTGGTCCCCAACCCCGGTGGCTCACCCAGGTCATGAAGCACTGTTTTAAAAAATGAGAAAGTCTAATAGCTGGCAAAGGATGCATTCAGAATAACGTGAACAAATCTCAAGGGCCAGAAAACCACCCAGTCTGAAAATGGCCGGAAGACTTTGCTACAGACCAAATGTTTGTATGCCTCTCCAATTCTTGTGTTGAAATCCTAACCCTGAAGGTAATGAGATTACACGGGGTCTTTGGGAGGCGATTAGGTCATGAAGGGGGAGCCCTCATGAATGGGATTAGTGCCCTTCTAAGAGAGACCCTAAAGAAATCCCCTCACTCCTTCGGCCATGTGAGGACACAGCAGGAAGGCACCACCTGTGAAGCAGCCAGAGGCCCTCACCAGACACTGAGGCGGCCTTGATCTCACACTCTCCAGCCTACAGAACTGTGAGAAGTACATTCCCGTTGTTTTCAGCGGGCAGCCTATGATACCTTGTCACAGCAGCCCAAACAGACTAAGACGTCACATGACCCAGCAGCCGCACTCCTGGGCGCGTACCCTAGATAAATGAACGTGTGTTCACACAGAAACGTATTCAGAGACGTAAACCAGTTCTGTTAAAACAAAACAAACAAACTGGAATCAACCCAAATGTCCTTCAACAGGAGCATGGAGACATTCAGTTAAAAAATTACTGAATCTGAGGCCCCACTCACCTCATAACCACAACTTCAAATCTGAGAGTAAAATCCTGGCAACGGTATATTTTTTTGGGACAGAGTCTCACTCTGTCTCCCAGGCTGGAGTGCAGTGGTGCAACCTTGGCTCACTGCAATCTCCAGCTCCTCGGTTCGAGCGATTCTCCTGCCTCAGCCTCATGAGTATCTGGGATTACAGGCATGTGCCACCGCGCCCAGATAATTTTCCTATGTTTAGTAGAGACGCAGTTTCGCCATGTTGGCCAGGCTGGTCTTGAACTCCTGACCTCAGGTGATCCACCCACCTTGGCCTCCCAAAGTGCTGGGATGACAGGCGTGAGCCGCTGTGCCCGGCCGACAGTATTTTTTTAAAAGCTACCAGGTGAGTTCTACCACAATCTACCAGCACAGGAGCCTCTCCTCGGCTGTCCTCTCTTTCTCATCCTGCAACGCCTCGGTGGAAACTCTGAGGACAGGCGAGGACCCACAGACCAGATGCCGAGAAAGCCCAATCCACAGCGGTGCCCCCAGATGTCAGCTGTCTGTATACCACCGTCAGCTCCCACAGACCAGATGCC
>NW_012123598.1:1424226-1427459 GCF_000951035.1 Colobus angolensis palliatus
CAGATGCCGAGAAAGCCCAATCCACAGCGGTGCCCCCAGATGTCAGCTGTCTCTACACCACCGTCAGCGGCAATGGCTATCGTCCGGGCTCTTATTACTCGACTTTTACCTAAAACTAAAATAACACTGACTTAAGACCATGCTGTATCATTGCCAGAACTGGAAAGCCAGTATCCTGTGCCAGAGAGAGAGGTCACGGGCAATTCAATCACTCCCAGCAGTGTTATTCCAGTCCACATGGACGCTGATAGAAGAAGGCTCTGAGCCTGAGATCTGCTCTCATTAAAAAGAGAGTAACAAATACAAGAGAGATGCTGAAGACATCCCAGAGCCACAGTGAGAGGTTTGCCTCGGAGCAAGCAGACAGAGCGCAGGAGTCCTGATGGCCCTGGAGCCCAGTGACTTCCGAACTTCTAGATTCACTGAACCAACAGAACTCTCACTGCATCCCTGAATGGAAGATTTTTTTTTTGCAAGATATATACATTAAAAGCAACAATAACCACCACCTACTTTTACCATCTTTTCCTAAAAGAACATTTAAATGCCAACGAAACAGATGGCATGAGCTCGGGGTCATAACAGTGGCTGAAATCTACCTAGACAGCACCCATGTGCCAGGTCCTGTTCTGAGGAGTCATGGAAACTGGACAGGGCGCAACCCCGAGGCTAACGGAGTCCATGTTAGTTCTATTCCACTCCCACTTCACCTTGCATTCACCTCGCCTCTATGGCAGACAGAATAATGGCCCCAAAGACGTACATGGTCTGATCCCCAGAACCGGTCACCCGCTGTCTCAGGGCAACAGGGACTCTGCAGACGGGAGGGAGTTAAGCACTGACATGGGGAAACTCTCCTGAACTATCCTGATGGGCCCATTGTCATCACAGGCATCCTAAGACATGACCACAGTACACCATGGAATACTATGCGGCCATGAAGAAGAATGAGTTCATGTCCTTTGCAGGGACATGGATGAACTAGAAGCCATCGTCCTCAGCAAACTAACACAGGAACAGAAAACCAAACACCGCATGCCCTCACTCAGAAGTGGGAGCTGAACAATGAGAATACATGGACGCAGGGAGGGGAACATCACACACCAGGGCCTGTCGGGGGATGGGGGAAGGGGAGAGACAGTATTAAGACAAACACCTAAGGCATGTGGGGCTTAAAACCTAGATGACTGGTTGGTACGTGCAGCCAACCTTCATGGCACATGTAACAAACCTGCATGTTCAGCACATTTTTCCCAGAACTTAAAGTAAAATAAATAAATAAATAAATAAAGTGACCACGGGACCTAATGGGGTCAAGGTCAGAGGAGTGATGGGGGATGGAAGCAGAGGTCGGAGGGCAGCACTCTGAGGACGGAGGAAAGGCCATGAGCCGAGGAATGCGGGCAGCCTCCAGGTGCTGGAAAAAGCCCAAAACGGATTCTCTCCTAGAGCCTTGAGAAGAGACGTGGCTCTGCAGACGACACCTTGATTTTGGAGCCTTGAGAAGGGACGTGGTTCTGCCGACACCTCGATTTTGGGCCATGAGACCAAACCATTTTGGACTTCTGACCTCCAGAACTATAACAGACTTGTGTGATTTGCAAGCCGCTGGGTCTGCGATTTGTTACAACCTACTTTCGGGAACAATGACCCAGAAGGAGGGTGAGGATAGAGAAGCCAGAGCCGGCACACAGGTGCCAGGAGGCGGGAGCAGAGGAGGGGCAAGCTGTATCCCAGACAACAAGAGCAGGGAGTGTTTGGGGGCTGGTCAGGCTGCTTGAGAAGGGAGATGGACGAGGCCACTGGCAGCCTTGACAGGAGCTGCTCCCTCTGGAAGAAAGGAAGGACACCCGGCTGCCATGGACTGAAGGCTTTGCTTGCGTTGCCTCACTGAGATGCTACCTCTCTGCTGCTACATCCCAGCACCCAGCAGGCACTCGGTACGCACTTACGAGGAACACCTGGCCGCTCTGACTCTTCACCTTCCTGCCACGGGGGACGCAGGCCTCGCCGCAAACACCCCCTCACTCAGGGCCCCTCTGCTGCTCGAGGCGGCTCAGGGCCGTTGCACTGGCTGCTCCCGTGGCCTGGACCACTCTTCTCAGAGGTCTCTGTGTGGCTGCCTGCTGCTCATCACCAAGGTCCCACATAGCAGCCACCAGCCATGGGAGAGTGCCACTACTGAAAGGACAGTATTTTGAATACGTTGGGGTCCATGAAGTAAATTCACCTTTTTTTAATGTGGTGACTAGAACACTTAAGATGGTGTCTGCGGCTCACATAACACATCCCCCCCCAGGACAGGACTCTAAGCCAGGCTGGCAGCTTCCCCAACGGGGCCAGGCAGTCAACGTTTCCAGCTCCTCGGGCCCTCTGTGGTCGTCATGGTGGCCAGCGTCAGCCCCAGATGACATCAGTGGATGGATGTGGCTGTGCACCTCTTGGTGCCAAGAGTCAGCCACAGGTGATGTCAGTGGATGGGTGTGACTGTGCACCAAGCCTTCACCCAGAACGTGAGTCGGCCCTTGCCTGCTGTGCGGTCAAGCAACCAAACCTGCCCAGAGAGAGGCCTGGCTTTGCCCTCCACCCTGGGAAGTCATCTCTGAGCCCTTGTGAGCCCTTGTGAGCCCTTGGAGCGTCCCGCATGAGGAGGGTCTGCCTGCCCGGGGGCCTCCCTGGCTGGCAACGCTCCCTGCGTGCGGGCGGAGTGCGGGGAGAGGACAGCTGGTAGCTGCTCTCCCTGGAGCCTTCCTGGCCCTCTTCCCAGCTGCTTCCAGCGCGTCCTTCTCTGTGATAAGCCGTGACCGTGAACACGGCTGTGAGTCCTTCTAGAGAACTCGCACATATGCCAGGGTCCTGGGGCCCTCCTGACTTGCAGCTGGTGTTGGGACGGAGGCGCCCCACGTGGACTGGCCCTCCACGCTGTGCCGCAGCCTCCCCACCGTGAGGCACACTGGTTTTCAGGGGTTCAGCGGCGCTCCTCCGTGGGCTTCCTCGTAGCTTCCCGGCTGCCCTCCCCGCTCCCTTCCCCGCTTGCAGCCCCGCCAGGCTCACCCAGAGCTCCTCCAGCAGGGCCACCGCCTCCTCGCCACTCTGCGGGTGCCGGCTGCACACCCAGGCCTGCGTGTCGGCGGGCAGCGCGCTCAGGAACTGCTCCAGCACCAGCAGCTCCAGCATCTGCTCCTTGGTGTGCACCTCGGGCCGCAGCCAGTCCCGGCACAGGGCGCGGAGCA
>NW_012123598.1:1427558-1433376 GCF_000951035.1 Colobus angolensis palliatus
GGAGCCCGGCGCCAGGCCCTCGGCCTCCTGCTTCACGGGCACCGCCACCTCCATGGGGCCTCCGGGACCGCAGCGCCTGCAGGGAACAGGCCAGTGAGACCCCCGTCCGCTGAGACCCCTGCCCACAGTGCCCAGACTCACACTGGGACCCACGCTCCTTTTTTTTCACTTTTTATTATTTTGAAACGGAGTTTCGCTCTTTCCCCCAGGCTGAAGTGCAGTGGGGGATCTTGGCTCACTGCAACCTCGGCTCCCGGGTTCACGCGATTCTCCTGCCTCAGCCTCCCAAGTAGCTGGAATTACAGGCACCTGCTACCACGCCCGGCTAATTTTTGTATTTTTAGTAGAGATGGGGTTTCGCCACGTTGGCCAGGCTGATCTCGAACTCATGACCTCAGGTGATCCGCCCGCCTCGGCCTCCCAAAGTGCTGCGATTACAGGCGTGAGCCATGGCACCCAGCCTGGGACCCGCGCTTCTGAGCCGCCCACGTACCCAGGATAGGCCCGGCCTCTGTGCCTCAGTTTCCCCTGTAAGATACAACACTCACCTGCCCCGCCTGGCCCAGGAGGCAAAGAGGTCTCTGTGAGGGGGCGGCGCTCACTCAGGTGGTGAGGAAAGGGCGTGCCCTTCCTGGGATCCCGGGGAGTCAAGTCAAGGCTGGGTGGGACCCGCCGTGGGCCCCGGGCCTCTGTGCCTCAGTCCTGCAGCTCCTCCCACAGCCTGTCCTGTGGATACAACCAGAAAACACAGGAAGAGCTTGCAGCAGGCCTGGCAGTAGCGGGCCACCCTCAGCAGCAGGCCTGGCAGTAGCGGGTCACCCTCAGCAGCAGGCCTGGCAGTAGCGGGTCACCCTCAGCACCACCCTCGCTGGACTTGGGGGACACTGCACCCCACACCCTGGCAACAGACGCTTTGCGGCCTACTCAGAAGCCACCCCAACTAACTGCTGTGGCCGGAATTTGTCCCCCAAAATTCTTTTCTCCCATAATACTCCAGAGGTGTTCTGGGGCGGGCTGGCGCCTGAGCCCCGTGGGGTCATCAGGGTCCCTTGGAAGCTCTCACCGCAGTGTGACCGTATTTGGAGATGGAGCTTTTAGCTGGTAATGAAGGTTAACTGAGGTCACAAGGGCTGGGCCTAATAGGACTGTGGCCTTGTAAGAGGAAGGAACACCGGGACTCCGTCCATCTCTGCCAACAGGAGCACACAGCAAGGAGGCCGCCTACAGCCTGGCAGAGGCCCTCACCGGGAACTGACCATGATGGCATTCTGAGCTTCCCGCCCCCGGAACTGAGAAATAAGCTCGTGTTTAAGCAGTTCAGTCCATGGAGTTCCTCTATGACAGCCTGTCCCAGTCCCTTCTGCTGCGAATTTGCAATCTGGGTGTCAGTACTGACGGCTTCTGGTGAGCATCTCTTCCAGGCTGTGGAGATGCCTCCCATGGCGGAGAGCAGACAAAGGCAGTGAGCTCTCCTGTTTCTTTTTTTTTTTTTTAATTTCTGTTTTGAGACGGAGCCTCACTCTGTTGCCCAGGCTGGAGTGCAGTGGTGCGATCTCGGCTCACTGCAACCTCCGCCTCCCGGGGTCAAGTGATTCTCCTGCCTCAGCCTCCCGAGTAGCTGGGATTATAGACGCGCGTTACCACGCCCGGATAATTTTTGTATTTTTAGTAGAAACGGGGTTTTGCCAGGTTGGCCAGGCTGGTCTCAAACTCCTGACCTCAAGTGATCCACCTGCCTCGGCCTCCAAAAGTGCTGGGATTACAGGCGTGAGCCACCACGCCCGGCCGTGACTGCCATTTTTAAATGCATTAATAAATACGTTAAAATTTTCTATTTCAGTTTCTACTGTGATACGTAACGATAGATATGACTCCCATCAATAAAAGCACGTTAGGGTCTTCAGTAATTCTGAAGCTAGAAAGGAGTCCTGACTTCAAAACATTTGAGAAACAGTGGTCTCCGAGCTGCTGGGCCAAATCTGGCCTGCAGCCTGTTTCACTTAAGTCTCAGTGGCACACATCCGTGCCCACTCGCTCATGCACTGTCCACGGCCACCTTGGAGCTACTGAGTGGCTGTGACAGGGCCTGGGGAGCCTGCAAGGCTGTCCACAGAGCCAAAGATAGTTACTCGCTGGCTCTTTACAGGAAAAGACTGTGGGCCCCTGACCTCAAGGCCACTGGAAGATCAGGACAGAAGGGACCCCGATGACCCCACGGGGCTCAGGCGCCAGCCGCCCCAGAACACCTCTGGAGTGTGATGGGAGGAAAGAATCAATCAATTCTATCCTATCTGGGGCCCTGTACTTGGGGGTCTCTTCATTACGGCAGCTTGACCTGTATCAAGAGGGACTACAGCAAAGTCCCCTTGGCCACAAACAAGCGGGTGGGCATGTCATCTGGTTCTAGCCGGTGGGGTCTGAGAGGAAGTCTGGGTTCAGACCATTTTCCTCCTGATACAACCAAAGCCTGGGCTCCTGACCGCCATGTCACTAACCACAAACGTCATCTCATTGCCGGGACGCCTGCCACAGACCCCAGTGTCTGCCTGCTCTCGCCACCTAGAGTCAAATCACTCCACAGTGATCACAAAAACTTTTTCACTGTAAATCCCTGTCACTTCCTTGCTCAACACTCTCCAACTGCCTCCTGTGATGCTCAAAACCCAAATCCCTTACCATGGCCATGAGACCGTGCAGCCCGGCCCTACTTTCTCATCTCTGCCCGCTCCCGGATTCTCTGTCCTCCAGTCACAATGGCTGCCCTTTTCTTTTTTTTTTTTTTTAAGACAGGGTCTCTCTCTGTCGCCCAGGCTGGAGTGTGGTGGTGTGACTTCTCAGCTCATTGCAGCCCCGACCTCCCGGGCTCAAGCCATCCTCCTGGCTCAGCCTTCCAAGTAGCTGGGACCACAGGCAGGCACCAACACACCCAGGTAATTTTTATATTTTTTGTAGAGACAGGGTCTCACTATATTGCCCAGGCTGGTCTCAAACTCCTGGATTCAAGTGATCCTCCCACCTCAGCCTCTCAAAGTGCTGGGATTACAGGAGTGAGCCACTGTGCCTGGTCTGGCTCACTTTCTATCTTCTCAGACTGAAGGCCAGTGCCCACCGCAGGGCCTCTGCACCTGCTGCTGCCTCCCCCTGGATCACTCTTTTCCCCCTGATCTTTGCTTACCTGACTCCTTCTCATGACGGAGGCCTCAATGCAATTATTCCCCCCTTGGAGAGCCTCCCCAGATCATGCCCTCCAATGCTGCACCCACATGCCCTTCCCCCAGTTGCTAACATGTCACCCTTATTAGTTTTCTTTTAGCATTTAACAAGATCTAGCATTACGATCGATACCTGTGTGCTGACTTTCTTCACTACAATTCAAGCTCCATGCGGGCAAGAGACTATGTATTCCAACCCCAGCATTCTGGCTAGCGCTTAAATAAACTTTACAGGCTGATCAATCCCATGAGGTTGGTGTTACTACCCCCAAGTTGCAGATGGAGCAAGGGGAGATGTCTTATCCAAAGTCACTCAGCTAACATGTGGCAGAGCCTGGACTCACACATCCACATCTGTCTGGCTCCACACACAGGCCACAGCATCACCTCCCACCCCACCCATCCATCAGTTTAAGGACTGATGAACCCGGGAGCTGGCAGAAAGGCTTACCGGAAGACCCAGGCCAGACGCAAGTCTCAAAAGCCACACAGAGGCCTGCTCTGCTATAAAAAAGATCCCTCTGAGACTAAGGAGGAATTTCTGCCAGAGGGCAAGGCCACAGGCCATCAAGCTGACCCTGTTTGCAATCTCAGAGGTGATCACAGGTTACTATGCCCTGGGCTGTCCAGAAAGTGAGCTCTCTGGGGCAGTGACCAGGTCCAGCTCTTCTCTGGGTCCCTGGGGCCACCCAGCAGAGGGCCTGCACCCAAGAAAGCACATGCTGTTAAGTAAGGGCATCCCACCATGTAAATCCACCCTACCATCCAATAAGCGCCCTGCGTTATGTGCATTCAACAGCTGTAACCCTGCTGCCCAGCTGTCTGTGTCCGCAAAGCACAGTCCAGCCCTGAGCCAGGCACCCTGGATGCCTCCAAGACAGCCACTGAGTGGCTAGTGTCTTATCCTGCCCCACCCAACCTTCCCAACAGACCTGTGAGCTGGGGAGATGGGTCCCCTCATACCATAGGGAGATGCTCAGAGAGTGAAGAAGCCACAAATGGGACCCAGATGTGACTCCGGAGTCCACACCAGTTCCACCCAGTACCCCGGCGCCAGCACCCACGCATGCTGGGCTAATATCATGGCTAAGAGGCTGTGGAGCTTGGCTGCCTGGCTTCAACTTCCAGCTCTGCCACTCATTAGCAGTGTGACTGTGGACGTGTGGCTTGCCCTCTCTGTGCTTCATTTCTCCACCTGTGACACAGGGCTAACAATAGCTCCTTCCTCTCAAGAGGCTGCTGGGAGCAGGAGTTAAAAGCAGCCTGCAAAGAGTAGGTGCTCGACAAAGACCGGCTGGTCTGCTCCAGAGTTTCCCAACCTCGACATTAATGGCACTTGTGTTGTGGGAGGCTATCCTGTGCAACACACAATGTCTACCAGCATCTCTGCCTCTTTTCATGAGATGCCAGCAGCACTTTCAAGGTTGGAAAAACAAATAAAAGTCTCCAGACATTGCCACATGTCCCCTGGGGGACAAAACCACTCCTGGTTGAGAGCCGCTAGCCTACTGGACAAATATTTACCTACAGCACAAAGGCTCTGGGGCAAATTCCAGCTCTGCCTCCTACCAGTTCTGTGTCCTTGGACAAGGTACAAGGCACCTTTTGTAATACACTGTATCTCCATTTCGCTGACTGTAAAGTGATGGAAAACAAAAATGCTGAGAACTGCACCTGGCTCGTAAGTGTCCAGAGTTAGGGTTACTTCGTGGAAGGTTCCCTGCAAGGTGCCCAGGGGACACTGCTGTGAACATGCACACAGATTAAAATACTAGGTATAGCCGGGCGCGGTGGCTCAAGCCTGTAATCCCAGCACTTTGGGAGGCCGAGATGGGTGGATCACGAGGTCAGGAGATCGAGACCATCCTGGCTAACACGGTGAAACCCCGTCTCTACTAAAAATACAAAAACTAGCCGGGCGAGGTGGCGGGCGCCTGTAGTCCCAGCTACTCGGGAGGCTGAGGCAGGAGAATGGCGTAAACCCAGGAGGCGGAGCTTGCAGTGAGCTGAGATCTGGCCACTGCACTCCAGTCCCGGCAACAGAGCGAGACTCTGCCTCAAAAAAAAAAAAAAAAGAAAAAAAAAATACTAGGTATACATTGGAATAGGCATTAAGATGGATATAGACGAGGGTGACTCCATCCTGACTGGGGCAGAGGTGGCGGGGGTCAACTTCGGATGACAATAAACAGAGTTTCTAAGCACTTTACACATATTACCGAAGGTAATAATGCCTTGCAACAAGCTAAAAAGGCAGATGCTCCTCATCGAGTTATCTTCAGGAATCTCACAACTCTGTAAAAGTTGCACTTGTAGAAGCAGCGCAAAAAAAAGAGCCATCTGCACCGTATCTACGTTACGACAATAACCATCGTCCCCGGAAGCCCCTTCCCGCAAACCTTTCCGAAGGGGTCCGGTCCCGGCGCCCCCAGACTCCTTTGTAGGGTCCAGCTTCCCACTCAGCTTTCATCTCACAGCCCACCCCTGCTTTGGTCCCCTTCCCTTCCCCCACCTGTCCCTCCCCCTTCCCTCCCCAATCCTCTCCCTCAGTTTCTCTCTCCCGCGTTCAGGACCTTGAGGATCCACGACCCCCCTCCCACTATCCA
>NW_012123598.1:1433741-1438588 GCF_000951035.1 Colobus angolensis palliatus
TCCCCCAATCCCATACTCCGAGTCACTCGTTCAGCCCAACAGCTCTCCATGCGGCCCCGGCCTCAAGCCGAACTACGACTCCCAGGAAGCATCGCGGCAAAGGCGGCTGCCCATTGGCCCTCGCCGTGGGGACCCGCTCACCCTTGTCACCGCCTGGCGTCTTCCCCAACACTGGAACTACACTTCCCAAGATGCACGAAAGCGTCGTCTGCGGCCTATTGGGCCTTGACGGCGCAAGTGAGCGGGCTCTCTGAGCGCGATTTGGACTACATTTCCCAGAATGCACGAGGAGGCTTCCCAGTAGTCTGCGCGCAGGCCCTGGACATGCGCAGACGTGCCTAGAAAAAAAAAAGAGGGAGGAGTAGGAGGAGCCATGGCGGCGCTGTCGTGGAGATGAGGGGAGGTCGGGAACCACTGGGCATTTGGGAGGTGGGGCCTCCAGAGCTCTAGAAGCTGGCAAGCGAAGAGGAGGAGACCAGGCTAGAGTTCTGCGCCAATCAGGAGTGCAGGCTACGTCTCCTTGACTACGGATCGCTTTTTTTGTGTGTGTGTCCTCACTCTCCACCGAGGCAGAACTTAAGGGCCGACGTCGGTGCCAGGAATCAGGACGTGAGCGGGCTGCCCTCCTGTTCCAGGGTGGGCGGTGGTTCAGGAGGGGGCCAGCGCGGGGGCCTCGGTTTGGCTCTTCCTGTGTGAACCTGGACAGGACACCGCCCCCTCTTTAGCCTCAGTTTTTCCTGGTGTGAATTGGGGGACAGCGCTACCTGCCGCGCGTCCTCGCTCTGCCCCATTGGACAGACTACTTCCCCTCCTGAGGCCTCAGTTCCTGCATCTCAGAACTGTGAAGAAGACAGACATCCTAAGAGATCAGCTGACGCTCTTTATCTAGACAGTTCCAGACCTGATTATGGCTCATACAAGCCCTACCTCAGCCCGCGGGGTATTTCCTCCTCTGTAGAACAAGAATAAGAGAATCCCCCTCCCCTCCCCCACCTCCCCGGCTGACCCGAAGACTGCGCCATAAAAAGGAAGACAGTGGCTTACCCAGAACAAGCATTCATTACATGGAAGTTGTTCCTCTTACCATATTCATAAATGAACAACTTGCCCCAGGTTTCACACGCGATGAGTGGTTGACTCAGAACCTTGTGACCAGTTTGCCTAGGATGGCCTAACGTGCCTTGGCCCACCTATCTACCCCCTGTCTTCTCGTGTTTAATGAGTTCCAGTCATGCCTCCTTTCTGCTCCTAGAACACGGTGATCTTCTTCCCACTCACATCGGATGGTCTACTTGACATCTCCGCTTGGATTTCTTAATAGGCATCTCAAACCTAAGGTGGACAGTAGAGAATTTTGCACTCCCTCCCCTACCTTGTGAAGAAACTTGTTCCTTCCGATTACTCCATCATCTTAGAAAGCGAGTCCATTATTCACCCAAATGTTCAGGCCAAAAATAGAAAAGCAGCCCTTGATTCTTTGTTTGTTTTGTTTTTTGTTTTGTTTTTTGATACGGGTTTTGGCTCTGTTGCCCAGGCTGGAGTGCAATGATGCGATCACAGCTCACTGCAACCTCCGACTCCCAGTCTCAAGCGATTCTTGTGCCACGTCATCCTGAGTAGCCAGGACTACGGGCATGCACCACCATGCCCAGCTAATTTTTGTATTTTTAATAGAGATGGGATTTGCCGTGTTGGCCAGGCTGGTCTCAAACTCCTGGCCTCAAGTGATCTGCCTCCTCGGCCTCCCAAAGTGCTGTGATCACAAGCGTGAACCACCATGCCCAGCCAATTCCTCTTTTTCATCACCCACCGCATGCAATCTGTCATCAGGTCCTATTGGTTCTGTCTTCAAAATAGAGTCAGAAGCTGTCCACAGCTCTCCCATCTACGGCTACCACCTGGTCTAAGTCCCCATGGCTTCTTTAGACATTGTCATGCTTCCACTCTGGCCTCTTCTGCTTCCTGCCCCCACAGTTCCTACTCCACACAGCAGCCAGAGGGATCTTTCTTTTTATTGTGTTAAATATATATAAGATAAAAATTGCCGTCTTAATCATTTTTAAAGTACAGTTCAGTAGCATTAAGTACGTTCAAGCGAGGCTGGGCGCAGTGGCTCACGCCTGTAATCCCAGCACTTTGGGAGGCCGAGGCGGGCAGATCACAAAGTCAGGAGTTCGAGACCAGCCTGGTCAACAAGGTGAAACCCTGTCTCTACTAAAAATATAAAAATTAGCTGGACATGGTGGCGGGCGCGTGTAATCCCAGCTACTCGGGAGGGTGAAGCCAGAGAATCACTTGAACCTGGGAGGCAGAGGTTGGGGTGCAGGGAGCTAAGACTGCACCACTGCACTCCAGTCTGGACAACAGAGTCAGACTCTCTGTCGTCCAGGCTGCAGTACAGTGGCTCAGTCTTGGCTCACTGTGACTTCCGCCTCCCAGGCTCAAGGTATTCTCTACAGGTGCACACAACCACACCCAGCTACTTTTTTTCTTTTTTTTTTTTTTATAGAGATGGGGTTTCGACATGTTACCCAGGCTGGGCTTAAACTCCCAGGCTCAAGTGATCCACCTGCCTCGGCCTCCCAAAGTGTTGGGATTACAGATGTGAGCCACCACACCCGGCCCAGTTTCTGTGATTTTGACTACATTGAACCCATGAGGTGGAGGTTGTAGTGAGCCGAGATGGAACCATTGCACTCCAGTCTGGGTGACAAGAGGGAAAACTCCATCTCAAAAAAAAAAATCCCTCTGATGAATGGGTCAACAAAATATGGTCTGTGCATGCAACAGAATATTAGGCAATCTTTAAAAGGAAGGAGATTTTGTTTTTTTTTTTTTTTTTTTTTGAGACGGAGTCTCGCCCTGTCGCCCAGGCTGGAGTGCAGTGGCGCGATCTCGGCTCACTGCAAGCTCCGCCTCCCGGGTTTACGCCATTCTCCTGCCTCAGCCTCCCAAGTAACTGGGACTACAGGCGCCCACCACATCGCCCGGCTAGTTTTTTTGTATTTTTTTTTTTAGTAGAGACGGAGTTTCACCGTGTTAGCCAGGATGGTCTCGATCTCCTGACCTCGTGATCCGCCCATCTCGGCCTCCCAAAGTGCTGGGATTACAGGCTTGAGCCACCGCGCCCGGCCAGGGATCTTATTTAAACTTAAAAAGGGTCATGTCACTTTTGCTTAAAACCCTCCATTGCAAACCCTCGTCGCTGGCCTGCACAGTCCCACATGATCTGCTTTCAAACCCAGAGTTACTTTAGCTTATAGAGTGCCTTTGTGTGTGTGTTAGAAAAGTATGGCCCTCAGAAGCACTGCAGAACTGAGCCGGGGCACACAGCTTGGCAGGAAGATCCGGAGGACTATTCCAGCCACTGCTTCCTGGTTGGCCAGGTGCCTGCATGTCACATACAGCGTTCATACAGGCTCTCAATCCAACACCGTTCCCCTCCCCTCTTCATCACTATGCTTCAACTCATTGGCCACTTTTTTTTTCTCTTTTCCTTTTTCTTTTCTTTTTTTTTTTTTTTTGAGGCTGAGTCTGTAGCCCAGGCTGGAGTGCAGTGGCTTGATTTTGGCTCACTGCAACCTCCTCCTCCAGGGCTCAAGTGATTCTCCTGCCTCAGCCTCCTGAATAGTAGGGACAACAGGCGCCCACCACCACACCCAGTTCATTTTTGTATTTTTAATAGAGAAGGGGTTTTGCCATGTTGGCCAGGCTGGTCTCGAGCTCCTGACCTCAGGTAATCCTCCTGCCTTGGCCTCCCAAAGTGCTGGGACGACAGGCGTGAGCCACCACGCCCGGCCTCACCGGCCAGACCGGCTGCACAACATCACCTGGGAGCTTGTTAGAAATGGCGACCCTCAGCCGGGCGCAGTGGGTCACGCCTGCAATCCCAGTACTTTGGGAGGCCAAGGTGGGCGGATCACCTGAGGTCGGGAGCTTGAGAGCAGCCTGACCAACATGGAGAAACCCCCATCTCTACTAAAAATACAAAAAAATTAGCTGGGCGTGGTGGCACACGCCTATAATCCTAGCTACTCAGGAGGCTGAGGCGGGAGAATCACTTGAACCTGGGAGCCAGAGGTTGTGGTGAGCTGAGGTCGCGCCATTGCACTCCAGCCTGGGCAACAAGAGTGAAACTCCATCGAAAAAAAGAAAAAAACAAATGCAGAGTCTCGGTCTCTGCCTCAGACTGGATCAGAAACTCTAGCAGGGGGCCCAGCGATTTACTTGACCAAGGCCTCCAGGGGATACCTCCTGCCTGCACTCTGGAACAGTGGCCGCTTCCTGCATTCTAGAATAATCCCAAGGTGCTTGGGAGGATTCATGAGTTAATAAATGCAAAGCACTCAGAATGGCTACCTGGTGGGGAGTAAGAATTCAGTCAACATTCGCTATTCTTACTTAACCTCCAGTGGAGTCACTAATAAAAGCAAGCCCGACTCAAATGCAAAGCTGACTCTTCCCTCCCTCCCCACATCCGTGTAACAAAAACAGCTTGTTTCACCACAGGCTATTGTCTGCTCAGCATCTGTTCACTTCATACAAACTGGACACCTGTGATGAGACAGATGAGATGTTGTATGGGCACAAAGGATACGAGGGTGGACAGAGTACACAGAATCAGTGTCCAACCAGAGTTTTGGGCCTAGCACAGTGGGTGAGGGCAAGGCTCCAAACCCACCCAACATGCCCCAGCTGAGAGACCCTGGGGATCTCAGCTCATCAGCGTCTTCACTTGAGTGGAGGTCATAACTCACTCAGAGAGTTGGGATTGGGGGTGGGGGTGGTGAATAAGGGCCCAAGGGCCCAATAAGGAGCGGGTCCTTTATTTTAGCTTTTTTTTTTTT
>NW_012123598.1:1443558-1447573 GCF_000951035.1 Colobus angolensis palliatus
AAGAAGGTCTCACCAACTCCTGGCCTCACGAGATCCTCCTGCCTTAGCCTCCTGAGTAGCTGGGATTACAGCTACCACACACAGCTTGAAATTCTTAATCTTTTTTTTTTTTTTTTAAATACAGGGCTCTGCATTTTAATTTTGCCCTGGGTCCTGTTTCCATAAATATCACCTTGATAATCTGTGTAATGTTGGCACACCATGGTTTAGGACAGGGCCTGATGCATGGTAAGTGGGCCATAAATACTGGTGAGGAATGAAATGAAGGAATGACTTCCTGGAAATGTTCTTCCTCCACTTCTTCATCTGGTAACATCATATAATCCTCTGTGATCAGATGTCCCCTCCTCCAGGAAGCCTTCCCAGACCACCCCCACACCTGTAAGCCCGGACCAAGTGCCTCGTTGGCACTTCCGCAGAGCCCCCGCTTTCTCCATTTCGTATACTATTTTTGGGCGAGTGTTCTGCCCACCTCACACTGAGCGACTCAGCAACAGAGACCAACCCTCCTTGCCTGCTGTACCCAGCTCCTGGCTTGGGGCCTGCCTGTGAATGAGTAAATAATAAGAGTGAAGGCAAGTGGTTCTTACCCTGCTTCCCAGGCCTGAGGGCGAGAATTCCTCTGACAGCAAATTTAGCTCATACCTTCCAGCTTCTCGGCTCCTTTGTAGCTCTGCTATAATTATTGCCCCAAATAATAATTAAGGTTTTTCTCTTTGTGTGGTGCTTTGAAGCAGTAAGATCCCCCAGGGCAGGGACGGGGTTTGGTTCATCTCTGGAGGCTCAGGTTGTGTTTATGGGTGAGTGGATGATGGACGCCTGAGTGAGCATGTATGGGGGAGAACCAGCAGAAGGGGAGGGGGGATCGCGTATGGATGTCAGTCTGTGTCTGGCAGTGTGGGCTCTCAAGGGGCTGGATCTGAACCTGAGTCATCTTTGGCTCCCCAGGCCCCAGGAAATGTTTGAGAAAAGATAATGAAATTAATGAACGAATTGCTTAATGATGGATCACACTGCCCATTATCTGATTTCCCCCTCATGCTCAGCCAGCAAGGCAGCAGATCTCATCAGAGGATCACCCCATTTTACAGTTGGGATAATCGAGGCTCAGTGGAGCCGGTGACACAGCAAGAGACCCAGGTTTTAAGGCCAGTGGCAGGTGTCCTGAGCCTCTCTCACAGATGAGGAAACTGAGGCTCAAGAAGGGCATTCTGGCCGGGCGCAGTGGCTCACGCCTATAATCCCAGCACTTTGGGAGGCCGAGGTGGGTGGATCACCTGAGGTCAGGAGTTCGAGACCAGTCTGGCCAACATGGTGAGACCGCATCTCCACTAAAAATACAAAAATTAACCAGGCGTGGTGGCGTGCACCTGTAAGCCTGGCTACTCGGGAGGCTGAGGCAGGAGAATCGCTGGAACCTGGGAGGCGGAGGTTTCAGTGAGCCAAGATTGCACCACTGGACTCCAGCCTGGGCAACAGTGCCAGACTCTATCTCAAAAAAAAAAAAAAAAGGGCATTCTGAGGTCCCCGCCCAGCTGAGGCAGCAGGTTTTCCACTGGCCAGATACATCCTCTTCCTTAGACGTTCAGAGAGTGAGCAGGGCCTCCAGGAGGAGGGAGTCAAGCTGACCTTACCCTCACTGCCAAGGCAGAGAAAAATTCCTTGGAAATTCTTTCCAACTGTATCTCGCAGTGTCCGGCCAGAGTGAATGCGGCTTCTCAGAGGTTGATACTGCGGCTTCTGTCTCGCCCCCACTTCCACCCCTTTAGTCTCTGGAGAGAAATCTCTCCAGTTGGAGATTGAAGGTGCATCTCCTAGACCTCTGGAGAGCTAGAGTTCCGGGCTGAATTGGGCTTTGCTAATTAAGTGCATCGAGTAAGATGCGGAAAGCCGATCAAGGGCCAAAAGAACCACTGGCAGTCAGTGAGATTTATTTATCTTGGTTCAGCAAGGGAGGACGCATTCCAGGGGATCACTGTACAAGGAGTCAGAAGAGGCCTTTCAGAGCGTTAGGGCTTGCGCTAGAGGGCTCTGCCGGGGGGTTGGGGGAAGTGGGGAGCAGTTCCAATGAAGGCTTAAGAAGCAGGCCAATGCACTGATTGGATTCCTCCATAATTTTTTTTTCCTTTTTTTTGAGACAGGCTCGCTCTGTCGCCCAGGCTGGAGTGCCGTGATGCGATCTTGGCTCACTGCAACCTCCACCTCCCAGGTTCAAGGGATTCTCATGCCTCAGCCTCCCGAGTAGCTGGAATTATAGACGCAGGCCACCATGCCCAGCTAATTTTTGTATGTTTAGTAGAGACAGGGTTTCGCAACGTTGGCCAAGCTGGTCTCGAACTCCTGGCCCCATGTGATCCACCCGCCTTGGCCTCCCATAAGTGCTGGGATTACAGGCATGAGTCACTGCACCCGGCTTCAATTTTTTTTTCAAAGTACAGAGATAGGGTCTTGTTATGTTGCCCAGGCTGATCTTGAAATCTTGAACTCCTTGCCTCAAGGGATCCTCCTGCTTCAGCCTCCCGCATGGCTGGGATTACAGGTTTGAGCCACCATGCCCAGCTCTTCTCTTTAATTTTTGCCCTGAAGGCAGGAAGATAGCGCAGGGTTGTGTTTTCAAGGGTAAGGAAGTGGCAGTAAAGAATGGGATGTTGTCAGAGGAAGGAAGGTGTTGAATTTTTGCTGTTGTGGTGTGACTCTTTGTACAGAACACAATTTTTTTTTTTTTTGAGACCAAGTCTCATTTTGTCACCCAGGCTGGAGTGCAGTGGCACAATCTCGGCTCACCGCAACCTCCACCTCCTAGGTTCAAGCAATTCTCTGCGCCAGCCTCCTGAGTAGCTGGGATGACAGGCGCTCGCCACCATGCCCAGCTAATTTTTTTGTATTTTTAGTAGAGACGGGGCTTCACCATCTTGGCCAGGCTGGTCTTGAACTGCTAACCTCGTGATCCACCCACCTCGGCCTCCCAAAGTGCTGGGATTACAGGCATGAGCCACCACACCCGGCTCGGCCCGTATTTTCTTTTTTTTTTTTGAGATGGAGTCTTGCTCTGTCGCCCGGGCTGGAGTGCAGTGGCCGGGTCTCAGCTCACTGCAACCTCTGCCTCCCAGGTTCAAGCAATTCTCCTGCCTCAGTCTCCCACGTAGCTGGGATTACAGGCACGCGCCACCACGCCCGGCTAATTTTTTTTTTTTGTATTTTTAGCAGAGACGGGATTTCACCATGTTGGCCAGGCTGGCCTCGAACTCCTGATCTCAAGTGATCCGCCCACCTCAGCCTCCCAAAGTGCTGGAATTACCAGCGTGAGCCACTGTGCCCGACCAGGAGCAGATCCTTATTGATATAAGCCAATCTTGCTGTTCTCCTTCTCCTTGCCTCTCAGGTATGTGACACTATTCTGGCCAATGAAACCTAAAGGCAGATTTGCTGGGGCACTGCTGGGAAAGGTTTTTCCCAACTCTTAAGCAACAGATAAATTGGAAGAAACAGTTTTCCTGGAGCCCTGCCCTGTCTGCAGGTGACACTTCAAGCTGTGGCAGCCACCTGGGTACCATGAGGGCTGGTAGTGGGAGCTCCTCACTTAGGATGGAAGGGAGGGGAGACGGAGGAACCTGGGTCCTTCACGGCATGGTTTGGCAGCTGAATTTTAACCAACCGTGGCTGGACCTGCCCTACCTCCAGGCTTCTCTTGGCATGAAGTAATAAGTCCCCTCAAGCCATTTTGAGTCAAGTCTGTTGAAGCCAAAAGTGACAGCAAGTCACATCTATCCGGGGCCAGCTTCATGGGATGCAACCTGTGTGGTTACAGGGTACCCTGCACTTGGTTGAACGCCCAGCTGTGGCCATCTTGACATTTTTTTCTTTTTTTTTGAGACAGTCTCACTCTGTCACCCAGGCTGGAGTGCAGTGGTGCGATCTCGGCTCACTGCAAGCTCCACCTCCCGGGTTCACGCCATTCTCCTGCCTCAGCCAGAATAGCTGGGACTACAGGCGCCTGCCACCATGCCCAGGTGAT
>NW_012123598.1:1447623-1448126 GCF_000951035.1 Colobus angolensis palliatus
CCAGGATGGTCTCCATCTCCTGACCTCGTGATCCGCCCGTCTCGGCCTCCCAAAGTGCTGGGATTACAGGCTTGAGCCACCGCGCCCGGCCCCGTATTTTCTTAAAATGGTTTTTTTTTGTTGTTTCGTTTGTCGAGAATCCCAAACAAACATGAAAATAACTGTCTTGCATAAATATAAAGTATGGACTGCTGTATTAAGTGGTCTTTTCCCAGTGCCAGTTACTCTTGGACATTGAGGACCTCTTGTGCTATTTCTGGCCATTCCACAGAGGTTTGGAGGGGCCCAAAGCCTCTCTCTCTCTCACTTTCCTCACCACACTGCACAACCTTCAGGAGACAGGGTGAAAATTATGGCCCAGGCTGTCTGACCTTCACAGACTGGTGCCACTTCTCTAAGCAGCCCCTTTGGGTAGGCAGGGGTCTGTAAGATCTAACCAGCAACCTCGGCCGGGCGCGGTGGCTCACGCCTGTAATCCCAGCACTTTGGGAGGCTGAGGCGGG
>NW_012123598.1:1453409-1453915 GCF_000951035.1 Colobus angolensis palliatus
CTCAAAATATAAAATAAAATAAAATAAAATAAAATAAAATAAAATAAAATAAATAAAATAAAATAAATAAAATAAAAAACCAGCAACCTCAGACATTTTACTGTGTGCAATAATGTCAGGAAAAACTGCTCCGGATAAATTAACTCCTGCAGCAACAAGAAGAAAACAGGTGGAAGCGTTCCTCAAAACCACTTGGAATTTACACTGAACTTTTATAGCACTGGGAACAATCCACCACCCGGAGAGAAAGTTTAACAGGTTTTACGATTTATTTAAGAGCTCTCGTTAATTTTTTCATGTTGTCATTACCCACAGAAGGATTCGCTTGAAATGAACTGAAGCCTAAAGGGTCATGCTATATTTTTCTTATTAAATGAAAATAAGCCGGGCGCGGTGGCTCAAGCCTGTAATCCCAGCACTTTGGGAGGCCGAGGTGGGTGGATCACCTGAGGTCAGGAGTTCGAGACCAGCCTGGCCAACATGGTGAGACCGCATCTCCACTAAAA
>NW_012123598.1:1454595-1457688 GCF_000951035.1 Colobus angolensis palliatus
AAAAAAAAAGTATCCTCCTGTCTCAGCTTCCTGAATAGCTGGGACCACAGGCTTGCGCCACCACACCTAATTTTTTTTTTGTAGAGACGGAGTCTTTCTATGTTGCCTAGGCTGGTATCCAACTCATGGCCTCAAGTGATCCTCCTGCCCTGGCCTCCCAAAGTGCTGGGATTACAGATGTGAGCCACCACACCCAGCCAACATTTCATTCTTAGAGAAGAAATGCATATTTATGCATTCGTATATCCTCTTGGAAGCATGTACACACATTTACATATGTGTCTTTCTTCCATTTCCAGCACCTACTCTATGAGATTGACGTGAGGGTTAAATGCCATATGGTAAGTGAAGCTGGAGAAATTTGGGTTATCCTATTAATTCTCTGGACAGTGGTGAACACAGCATGAGGGAATGCCTGTGGCTACCCGGACCCTTCCTCCAGACCTCCTATTTTGGCTGTGGGCACCCACCCTTGTCTGTAGTCACTGTACCCAGGCTGTCCTGGAAAGAGAATAGGCCACCCCTTCCGTCCTCTCCTTCCACGTGGTTTACGAGAGCTGGTTCCGCCCTGTTCCAGGAGTGGACATGTGACTTGGGACTGGCCAATCAGAACCTCCACCCCTGCCCAGCCCCTGTGATTGGTTCAGGTGAGCCAATCAGATTCAGGGAAACAATATAGGGTGGGGCAGTGAGGGCAGCCTCGGCCCTGCAGTGGCCTTTATCCCCCACGCTGGAGGGGTAGAAACCAAAGAGATCCGTGGAGCCCAGGCAGTGGGCCAGGCCTGGGGCCCCGGGCTCCTGGATCCAACCAACCACGCCCCAAGGTGTCCAGCTTCAGCCTCTGGTGTTTGTTGCTGCTGTTTGTTTTTAGTTACCCAAGCCAATAAAGTTTTCTTTCTCCTTTTTAAACCTCCAGTCCGTTTGAGCTGCATTTGTCTCATGCAACCTGAAACGTGTCACCGCTGCAATCATCACGTCCCACATCCTGCCATCCAGGAGATTTCCCAGAGCCCCACTCAGCACGTCTCTGTCCCATCGGTGTGCATGGGGCATAGGCCGGAATGGTTGGTCTGAGGCAGGGTCGCTCTGTTTCCTCAAAGCCCCGCCCTCTGTGCCCCAGTCACAGCAGCTGGCACACGGAGGAGGTGTGCGACTCTGGGAAGATGGGTGAAGAATGTCATAGGAGGCGACCACAAGGTTCTCCACATAGGCTTGCCATATTTAGCAAATTAAAATACAGGATGCATTTAAAATGCAAAGTTCCGTTGCATTTATTTCAAATAAACAACAGATGTATATATGCATCCTATATATATATAGATTGGATAAGTACTGGGACTTTTTTTTTTTTTTTAATTATTTTTTTGAGACAGAGACTTGCTCTGTAGCTCAGGCTGGAGTACAGGTCTTGGCTCACTGCAACCTCCCCCTCCCGGGTTTAAGCAATTCTCCTGCCTCAGCCTCCCAAGTAGCTGGGATTACAGGTCTGGGCCATCACACGTGGCTAATTTCTGTATTCTTAGTAGAGACAGGATTTCACTGTGTTGGCTACGTTAGTCTCAAACTCCTGACCTCATGTGATATGCCAGCCTCGAACTCCCAAAGTGCTGGGATTACAGGAGTGAGCCACTGTGCCCAGCCAGTATTGGGACATTTTTACACTAAAAAATTACTCATCTTTGATCTGGAGTTCACATTTAACTGGGCGTCCTGGCGTCTGCCTGGCATCAATACTTCTCAGACTTTCCCATGGCTAAGAATCTCTTGATCATTGGGTTAAAATGCGGATTCTGACTCTAGGTTTGGAGTGGGGCCTGGGATTCTGCATTTCTCACGGGTCCGTGGGTGCTGTTAATGCTGCCTGCCGGGGCCCAACTATGTCTGGGAGTAGAGATGAAAATTGAGCACATCCATCTAAGCAAAGCACCCAGCACGGTGTCTGGTACATGATGAAAACTCAAGAAGTGTTTGTTCGTTATCATGGCAAGGAGGATCATTTGAAAAGTGAGATTGTGTGTGTTTCTCTGTGTATCGGGGACTTAGAAGCAACGGCAACAGCTGCAAACTCTTCCTCTCCAATCTGCCAGCTGCAGCTGTTCCTGTCACTCGGCCTAGGGCCACACCCTCAGGAGGAAACCATGAGGAGGTTATAAAGGGCTCCCCAGCAGGAGCTGCTGCCTGTGCCCCTGCACCAGGGACCTCTGACCTTCCATATCACTACAGGGATGTGTGGCTATTCCTGTCTTCCACCACTTGTTCAACATAGATGGAGGCCTGTGATGCCCAGGGTGCTGGGGGCGGGACTCAGGGCTCCTGCAGTTACAAGTGGCAGGAACCCAAAACGGGGCTTTCCTGGAAGAAGTATAGACTCACTCACTCAAAGGAAGGAAGAGTGGAACGTCCAGCCCTCAGGAAGGTTAGGCAGAGTGGAGGCACCTGAGCCTAGGGCCTGGTACTGAATTCAGCTGGGACATTGTCTCCCTCCAACTCTCACCTCTCTGGGAGGCTTCATTTTCTCCTCCTGCAGACTGGCTTCCTCCACACGGTGGGAAACAAGACTGCCTTGAGCTTTCCAGCCTCTCACATCCCGGCATCTACGCCAGAGAGGCAGACTCTCCAAAGAGAAGGATCCAGAGATAGCCAGCGATGGGTCAACTTGGGTGAGATGATGCTGTTAGAGCCATTTGTGATTCTCTCCGTACTGGCCGCGCCCCCCCCCCCCCCCAATTTTATTCAGTCTTGAGGCTTTAAATTCCATCTAGATGCTGATACATCCCTGAAAGGGGGCTTTACCGTTTTTACTGCCTAGCATCTGAAAACTCTATTAGGGAAGGGTGAAGCTGCTGTAATAAATAAACCCACGCGTTGTAATGGCACATCACATTAGAAGGGTGCTTCTTTTTTCTCTAAACGCATTTTAAATTGTAGCTATATATAACATAAAATTAAACATCTTAACTCTGTGTGTGTGTGTGCTGGGGGGACGGAGTTTCACTCTTGTCGTCCAGGCTGGAGTGCAGTGGCCTGATCTCGGCTCACTGCAACCTCCGCCTTCTGGGTTCAAGCGATTCTCCTGCCTCAGCCTCCCGAGTA
>NW_012123598.1:1458223-1462590 GCF_000951035.1 Colobus angolensis palliatus
TGGTCTCGATCTCCTGACCTCGTGATCCGCCCATCTCGGCCTCCCAAAGTGCTGGGATTACAGGCTTGAGCCACCGCGCCCGGCCAACTTTTCTATTTTTAGTAGAACAGGGTTTCACCATGTTGGCCAGACTGGTCTCAACCTCCTGACCTCAGCCAGGAGGCTGATTTTTGTATTTTTAGTAGAAACAGGGTTTCACCATGTTGGCCAGACTGGTCTTGACCTCCTGACTTCAGCCAGGAGGACTAGGCCTCCCAAAGTGCAGGGATTACAGGCATGAGCCACCGCGCCTGGCTATGTCTTAACTCTTTTTAACTGTCAGTAGTGTTAAACCTATTGACATCTTGTGCACGCATCACCCCCATCCATTTCCAGGACTCTTTTCATCTTGCAAAACCGAAACTCTGTCTCCAATAAACGCTAACATCCCATTACCCTCCCCCTAGCCCCTGGCAACCCCCATTCTACTTCCTGTCTCTTAAGAATTTGACTTCTCTAGGTCCCTCATATAAGTGGAATCATAAAGTATGTGTTCTTGTGTGACTGGCTTGTTTCTCTTAGCATAATGTCCTCAAGGTTCATCCGTGTTGTAGCGTGTGTCAGAATTTTCTTTCTTTTTAAGGCTACAAAATATTCCATTGTATTTATTTATTTTTATTTTTATTTTCATTTTTTGAGACAGAGTCTGGCTCTGTTGCCCAGGCTGGAGTGCAGTGATACGATCTTGGCTCAATGCAGCCTGCGCCTCCAGGTTCAAGTGATTCTCCTGCCTCAGCCTCCCCGAGTAGCTAGGATTATAGGCGCCCGCCACCATGCCTGGCTAATTTTTGTATTTTTAGCAGAGACAGGATTTCACCGTGTTGGCCAGGCTGGTCTTACACTCTTGACCTCAGGTGATTCGACCGCCTTGCCCCTCCCCCGAAGTGCTGGGCTTACAGGCCTGAGCCACCGCACCTGGTCTATTCCATTGCATTTATGTGCCACATTTTGTTTATCTGCCCATCTGACAAGGGACACTCAGTTGCTTCTGCCTCTCGGCTATTGTGAATAATGCTGCTGTGAGCACCGGGTGTACAAGTTAGATGTGTATTTCTTGATCATGTAGCAATCTGGTGTTAGGCGACAGGATGTGTTTCCAGAAGGTGGTCATTCAGGGAGCCAGGTTTTTTGGGGGCTCCCCTCTCTCTTTAGGACCTTGAAAGAGCAGGAAGCAGGCATACCTGTTTCTTTTTTTTTAATTTTTTTTGAGACGGAGTCTCACTCTTTCGCCCAGGCTGGAGTGCAGGGGTGCGATCTCGGCTCACTGCAACCTCTGCCTCCTGGGTTCAAACAATTCTCTTGCCTCAGCCTCCGGAGTAGCTGGGATTACAGGCGCCCACCATGCCAGGCTAAGTTTTGTACTTTCAGTAGAGATAGGGTTTCGCCATGTTGGCCAGGCTGGTCTCGAACTCCTGGCCTCAGCTGATCTGCCTGTCTTGGCCCCCAAAGTGCTGGGATTACAGGCGTGAGCCACCGTGCCTGGCCAACATACATGTTTCTTAAGAGCATTGGCCTGGAAGAGGCCTGTATTGCTTCCATCCCATCCCACTGGTGAGAACCAATCACAAGGCCACACTTAGATGCCAAGAGGAGTGGAGAACAGAATCCAGGGACGGGAAGCAGCATCCCAGGAGTGACTTTGTACTGCAGAAGGGAAGAACAGATGTTGATTGTGCATTAGCCATGTCTGCTGCCACCCATCCCATGTTTGGGAAACGTCCCGGTATTGGTTGGGTTGTCTTAAGGGAGAAACTCAGAATTACCAGTGGTTTCAGTGAATTCGAAGGTGATTTCTCTCACATAGAATCTCAGCTGGCACGGAGCCTCTTTCACGAAGCCATCCAGTGTCTAGCTGGCTCCTTGGGTCTTGTTTCTCCACCATCCTCAGCGCTGGCTTCCATCTGGTGTGCCAATGTAGCTGTTCCAGATCTCGCCGTTAAGTTGTTAATTTGGCCAGTGAAGAAGGGGAATGGACTGGAGAGGGAGGAGGCTGTCCCTACCCACAACCGGGTCCCTGCAGGACACCCACTTAATGATCTGATTCAGAGGAGCACAAGCACGTGACTTTTCTTATAAACAGGTTTCCTCGTGTAGAGTTCGTACCCTTAACAATTTGTTTCTATTGCTATTATAATAGCACTTCCCTCTCTTCTTTCTTTTTTTTGAGACGGAGTCCCATTCTGTTGCCCAGGCAGGAGTGCAGTGGCGTGATCTCAGCTCACTGCAACCTCTGCCTCCCAGGTTCAAGCCATTCTCCTGCCCCAGCCTCCTGAGTAGCTGGGTTTACAGGTGTCCGCCACCACGCCTGGCTCATTTTTGTACTTTTAGTAGAGACGGGGTTTCACCATGTTGGCCAGGTTGGTCTTGAACTCCTGACCTCCTGACGTCCGCCTCTGCCTCCCAAAGCGTTGAGATTACAGGCATCAGCCACCATACCCGGCCACACTGCCTTCTGTTCTAAGATATATTTAAAAATTTACCTTTGTGATATTTCTGAAGGAGAGACACAGGCATCCTCCTATTTTTTTTTTTTTTTGAGACGGAGTCTTGCTTTGTCGCCCGGGCTGGAGTGCAGTGGCCGGATCTCAGCTCACTGCAAGCTCTGCCTCCCGGGTTTACGCCATTCTCCTGCCTCAGCCTCCCGAGTAGCTGGGACTACAGGCGCCCGCCACCTCGCCCGGCTAGTTTTTTGTATTTTTTAGTAGAGACGGGGTTTCACCGTGTTAGCCAGGATGGTCTCGATCTCCTGACCTCGTGATCCGCCCGTCTCGGCCTCCCAAAGTGCTGGGATTACAGGCTTGAGCCACCGCGCCCGGCCGGCATCCTCCTATTGACACACACACACTTAACACAGCACTGTTTCCACCACCCCATGGAAAGATACTATTAAATCAATAATGCACTTCTTATGATTGATGCTGACTGAGATTTGAGGGTATACAGTGGCCACAGCAATAGACTTATAAATAACACTGCTAATAAGTAATAATAACCACCATCATTTTTGTGAGCTTACTATGCTCCAGGTATTGAACTAAGCAGCTCTTACACATATTACCTCGCAGGTTATCTTATTTTTTCCCATTCCACAGATGATAAATTGAGGCTGAGAAAGGTGTTATTCCACAAGTGAATTATAGCTTCCTATCTTTCTGACTCCCAGTAAGGATAATAAAACAATTATAAACGATAAGTCATCTGCCACTTAGGTGAGAGTCAGCCAAGTACAGAACAGAGGAGGGACCAGAAGGACCAGCCTGCAAGGACACTACGGTTTGGACAATTATTTTAAAATATGTGTTTTTTGCAAGAATACTAACAGAAACAGCTAACACCCAGTGCGTGCTTACTAGGGGCCTACCTAGTGCAGGGGAAGTAGCTTATTCTCAGGGCTATAACAGGAGGCAGTGTGTACAGTCAAGGGTTAAATACACGAATTTGGAGCCAAATTCCACGGGTTCGGGCCCAGGTTCTGGCATTCCGGGTGTGTGCCTTTTGGTAGGTGATTTGATCCCTCACCTGCAACATGGGGGTAGGACCTATCATGAGGCCCTAGTTAGGACTAGGACCTAGAGCGTGTGAAGCACTTGGAGGCGCACAGTGTATTTTTATTACTTCAGAAAGAAGGAAACTGAGGCTATGGCACCTGAAGCGCGGCACTCTCTGTCCAATAACTAAGGAACCCGGTGTCGCAGGGGGCGGAGCCCTTTGAGCATCAGGACTCGGGCCACTGGGAGAAGCTGCGGCAAAGAAGGGGTTACCATGATAGAGACGGCAGGAGGACCCGGGGTGGCACGAGCGTCCCTCTACGCCACTTCACTCTCTCCCCACGGCAGGCGCGGGGAGCCGGCCGCGCAGGCGCGAGGAGCCCGGGTGGGGCGGGGGGGTGCCGCCCTAGACACCCGGAAGTCTCCGCCTAACGGGCCCAGCTCGCACCTCCTGTCCGGGAAGGGGGCGGGGCCGAAGCCCCTCGGCGCGGGGCGCCATAGAGCATGGACGGAGGACCTGCGTCCTAGACACTTCCGGAAGTGGCTCCCTCAGGCGCCCGCCCGGCACCATAGAGCTGGGGGCGGCCGCCGGGGTAGCGGGCTCGCCTTCCTAGAGCGGCGAGGACAGGGTGGCTGCCCGGGGGGAGGGAGCAGGGAAAAGGGGGGAGCGGCGCGGGCGGAAGCGGCCGGGAAGGTCACTTCCGGCCTGGGCGCCCGTCCCCCTGACCCCAGGGTCTGAGTCGCCGCTGCCGCCGCTGCTACCATCCGCGAGGCAGGAGAGAGGAGGAGGAGTGCGGTGCGGCGGCCCCGGGACCAAGGAGGTGAGGGGCGGGGGCAGGT
>NW_012123598.1:1462905-1466330 GCF_000951035.1 Colobus angolensis palliatus
GGGCGGGAGCCGGGGCCTCGGTGGGGGTCCTTCTCCTGCGGGCCCTCGGGGGTGAGGCCGCTGTCCGGTCCCCCTCGAAGTTCCAACTCCGCCGGTCGTGGCCGGAAGTGGTGGCGACTCCGGGGGGAAGTTGAGGCCCAGGTGGGGGAAGGGGCCGCGCGGGCCCGGCTGGCCTGGCCGGATACTGCGGCCCCAAGGGCACGGTCTCAGCCCTCGGCCCCCCCAGCCCTTCCTTCCCCTTTTGGAGTCAGTCTGGGTCCCGTTGCTGCCCCGGGCGGGCTGTTCATGGCCTTTGATCTGGCGGGTAATTACGGGGATTGTGGCCGGCAGGAGGCCCATTCATTCGCCCTTGCGCGGCAGGCGGGGAGGAAGCGCGTCCCCAGGGGGGGAAGTGACTGGGCCAAGGTCAGCCACCGCGTGGCCCACGGGGCAGGGCGAAGGCGGGGTCTGGACGCGGTGGCGATTCCTGAGGCCTCCCTCCCCCCTGCCGAGTGGATCAGAGTGGAGCCCCGCCCCCCGACACCCCACCCCGACCTCCAGTCCAGGGAGCTGACCCCAATTCATGTGGATGAGTGCCCCGGGACCTGCAGAGTCGGACAGAAAAGTGACCCACAGACACAGAAGGCACGAGTGAGTTGAGGCAGAAGCTTTTTCAGTGCCAGGCCCTGCGCTGTGCACTAGGCAGGGAGCAGGGAGATGAACAAGGGCCTGGAGTCTGAGTGGAAGGCAGAGACTGAGACCCCGGCGACAGAGTCGCCACCCAAGGTGACCAGACCCCTGATCCAGAGGTCTGGGGACTGTGGGAGCCAGGGAAGGCATCTTGACCCAACCCAGTCCGGGGGATGGTCAGGGCTTTAGGGAAGGAATGACTTGGTTTGCTTTTTGCGGTTACCTGGTCCCAGGCCCCATGTTGGGCAGTGCTTAGGAACCGTCTGGGGATCCGATTGGTCCCAGCGCCGGGAAGCATAGTTGCGTTGATCCTGGCTTAGCTCCTCTGTAAGACTGTAAGCCTCTTTGGCTAAACGCTGCTGACATTCACCTGCCTGCCTCTGCGCAGTCCCTGTGGCCCTCCGGCCACGGCCCCAAAGAACATCCAGATCAGATTCCTGCTTGCTTATCTTACGTCTTATCCATCCATCCAGGCTTCAGCAGAGCTGAGGGATGGGAAGGGCTCGTCACCTGGCCTGGCCCCTTGCTGGTGCCCTGCCAGAGTGCATGAAGGCACTGGGTTGTATTCCCCAAGAGCTCTGGGACCAGGCAGGCCTGGGTTCAAGTCCCAGCCCCACCACTCACCTTTGTGGCCTTAGACGAGTAACTTCAGTGCCTTACTTTCCACCGGGACAGAGTGGAAGTGGTAATAATAGTATTGACCTCAGCGGGAAGGCTCTTAATGCTTGCGTTTTAGAGCCAGCGCAGACCTCAACAGACGGGTGTAAAGTAGATGGAGAGGGCTCTGGAGCCGGGCGTTCCCGAGCGCTGGCGTTGGTACTGTCTCTTCCACTTCTGTGACCTCGGACATGTCACTTCCCTTTTCCCAGGTTCAATTTCCCTTCAGTTGTCTAAGAAGGAGAGCAAGTTCATAATTCCCTGAGTAAACGTAAATCCATCCAGGCAACTGCACAGGCCAGGCCCTGTGCTGGGCATGAGGTCACACATGGTCTTGGCACAGCACTGTCCTGTGAGGGCCGGACGAGGTGCCTGGCCCAGCCTGGGTGAAGAGGGGGATCTCAAGTCCCCCTCTGTGCAGGCGCAAGGTAGAGTGGTGCTCTGTGCTGGGCAGCCTGGCAGGAATCATACAGTCCTTGTCCCAGAGCAGCTGAGACCCATTTGCACCGGGGAGAGGGGTGGGGGGATTTGCCAGAGTGGTCTTGGGAGCTCTGGCCTTGAGGGAGGGGGGTGTGGTGAGGGGAGGTTGTGTGTCTTGAAAGATAAAGAGGAGGGATTGGCCGTCAGAAGCCTGTTACTTAAGGGAGGATGACAGTGGGCTCTGGGCAGGGAATGGCAGGAGTCACAGCTCAAGGCCACCCGCAACTTCCTGGCTGCCTGGGCAGTCTTTTGTTACTAGGTCTACACAGCTCTCAGGACACCCATCCTCAGACATATCTCACAGGCCTTTCCGAACCTCGTTCATGCATCCTCTGGTGCATCCTGAGGCCCTCAGCCTAGTGAGGACTGTGCTGGGCGCTGGGGCCTCTGTGGTGTGAGAAACTGCAGATTCGACAACACTTGCTGGTGCACACTTTGCAGGAACCTGGCCTAGTGCCTGGTCCTCACAGTCCTAAATTCTCAAGGCTCTGGGATGGAGATAGTCACCCCCATTTTAGGGGGATGGGATGGAGGCTCGGGTTGGAGGCTCCGTTTGGCACTTGGCCCAAGGCCCCCAGCAGCCTCAGAAGCCAAGTCTGTGTGTGATTCCAGAGCCCAGACCCTTGACCATCATGACCGCCCCCTTCCGCCCCCAGGTTGGGGTCTGGGGGGACAAAGGCTGTTCCGAAGTCCTCTAGGTGTTAGTTGTTGGCTTGGAGACGCTGGACTCCCTGCCCAGTGGGGTGTACTGTCCATGAGGACTCCTATGTGCAGGGCTGCTGGCTGGTTCAGGGGAACCCCGGCACAGTAGGAGAAGCAGAAGCGGCTCGGAAGTTGAGTGCTGAGATCCGTGCAGCCCCAGGGAGGCCTCACTCACCCAGCATCAGGGAGAGCAGGGGAGGTGTGGAGTTCGACAGTCACACCACCAGTGTCCGTGGCCCTGTCCCCGGAGCGCAGAGCTGTCACCTTACAGCTGCGGAGAAAGCAGCCGAAGCTCTGAGCCCGGGTGGGACGGCCCAGGGCCCGTCTGTTCCTGCAGGGGACCTGGCTACCTGGGGCTGTCTTCGGTGAAGTTTTCCTGGTTCTGTCTCTGCCTTGGCCTGAGCCTTCTCCCTTTGGGCTCATAGAGTATGGACGTCTCTCTTGTGCTAAATGGGGGTCCCATCTGGTCCCCCTGTTTCGAGGCCTCCATGGTGCCAGGCCTTGCAGTGGATAATGCTGGCATCAGAAGTTGTCCTGGCCTCAGCCCAGGGTCTGGCCGGTCAGAGCCATGGATTCCTGAGGCTGCTGTGCATGGGGTCCTTGCTGGAAATAGGCCCGCCCTCAAGTGCACAGTCCGCTGGATGCACTGTGGGGCTGACGGGGACCTGTAGTAGGTGTTGTAGAGGTGAGTAAGACACGGATCCCCTTGGGGGGCACAGGACCATCCTCAGTGGTGGACGTTAAAGGGAACAAATGCCAGTGGCCAAGAGTTAGAAGGAAACAAACTGCCTTTGGCAGCCTGCCGGCCCAGGTGTGACTCCAGCCTCCAAGCTGTGGCTCTGCGACGTTGCTCCCAGCCACTCTGCTTGTCGAAGCCTGGCTGTGGTGTGTGACATAGCCCTAACCACTCTGTTTTT
>NW_012123598.1:1466797-1483536 GCF_000951035.1 Colobus angolensis palliatus
GATCTCCTGACCTCGTGATCCGCCCGTCTCGGCCTCCCAAAGTGCTGGGATTACAGGCTTGAGCCACCGCGCCCGGCCACCACTCTGTTTTTCAAAGCCTCGCCGTGGCTATGTGACATTGCTCCAGCCACTCCCCTTGTGGAAGCCTCAGTTTCCTTGTCTGTACAGCAAGGACCACAGTGATAGGCCACATTTACTGGGCGCCTCCGTGGCTTTTGGGTGAGCACTTGCCACACATCGTCTCATTTTATCAGGAGGGACGGGTAGCCCAAGCACCTTGCGCAGGTCATGTGGCTGGTTCCTGGTGGGGCCAGATCACACCCGGCCCTGCCCAGGGCGATTGTCCTCTTGCCTCTGCGCTGGCCTCATGGCCTCGAACTGTCTCTCACTGATGGCGGGGCACAGGATCAGAGCTTATGTGCTTAGGGCACCCCGTACCCAGGACCTGGGATTTACTCCGTGCTTGGTGAGTGAGATCTTTTGTCATTGGATAAGAGAGGACAGAGCTGAGGGAAGGGAGCAGTCGGGGAAAGCTTCCTGAGGGAGGTGCTGTTGATGCTGAGCCTTGGCACATGGGCCAAGCAGATGTACACAGAGAGGGCAGGTGAGGTGGGAGGAAGGGGCTGTGCAAAGGCCGGTGGGGAGAATCCCCACCGTCTGGTGCAAATCCCTGGCAGGGTGGGGAGCAGAATCCGCACTGTCTGCTGCAAAGGCCTGGCGGGGGCGGGGGCGGTGCGCAGAGGGAGGATCCACACCGGCTGGTGCAAAGGCCTGGTAGGGGAGGTGCAGAGGGAGAATCCACACCGTCTGGTGCAAAGGCCTGGTAAGGGGGAGGCACAGAGGGAGAATCCACACCGTCTGGTGCAAAGGCCTGGTTGGGGGGAGGCGCAGAGGGAGAATCCACACCGTCTGGAAAATGGCCAGTCTGCCCTGTTGGCCCAGCAGAGGACTCACAGAATGTAAGGTGGTCTGTGGGTGTGGTTTTGTGTGTGTGTCTTTTTTTTTTTTTCATATAAAGGCTTTGTTTTTAATGTTTTATATATATACAAATTTTAAGAGATAGGATCTTGCCGTGTTGCCCAGGCTGGTCTCAAACTCCTGGGCTTACTTGATCCTGCCTCCTCCGCCACTTAAGTAGTGACCAGGGGCTTTATTTATTTGTTTATTTTTTTGAGACGGAGTCTTGCTCTATGGCCCAGGCTGGAGTGCAGTGGCGCCATCTCGGCTCACACCAAGCTCCGCCTCCTGGGTTTTCGTCATTCTCCTGCCTCAGCCTCCCAAGTAGCTGGGACTACAGGCGCTGCCACCACGCCCGGCTAGTTTTTTGTATGTTTCAGTAGAGACGGGGCTTCGCTGTGTTAGCCAGGATGGTCTCGATCTCCTGATGTCCTGATCCACCCTCCTCGACCTCCCAAAGTGCAGGGATTACAGGAGTGAGCCACCGCGCCCGGCCAGGGGCTTTTTTTTTTTTTTTTTTAGAGCAGTTTTAGGTTTGCAACAAATTTGAGAGGAAGGTGCAGAGATTTCCCGTATCCCCCCCGCACCCCCCCACAGCCTCCCCCCACTATCAACTCCCACTCCAGGGCGGCGCGTTTTGTGACGGTGGATGAAGCTCCACGGACATCTGATTGTCACCCAGAGTCCATAGTGTACTTTGTAGGTGTGTGGGGCTTTTGGCCAGAAGACTGTTTCGTTTGTCTTTTAAACAATTCTCAGTTACTCGGCTGCCCTAAGACCCAGCAGCCTTTGCATAAGGATCTGAAGACGCGCCAGGCACCAAGTCTTGCCGGCCGTGCCCCGCAGTCCCCACAACACGCCGCGCCCTGACAGTAGACGAAGCCCCTCTCTCTCACCCTCTCGGGAAGTCGAGTGTGGTGACTGGGGCCGTGAGCTGTCTCTGCCGTGGCTGTGCTGGTGTCTCCAAGGAATCCGGCTCTGACGGGGAGGGTGTGGGTGGTGCGGGTGGCAGACCTGCGGGAAACCTCTGGGAGGCTGCCGCACAAGTCCGGGTGTGAAGTAGCTGGAAAAGAATAGAGCAGCGACCATCCTGGCTAACACGGTGAAACCCCGTCTCCAGGCAAAACATTAGCCAGGCGTAGTGGCTGGCGCCTGTAGTCCCAGCTACTTGGGAGGCTGAGGCAGGAGAAGGGCGTGAACCTGGGAGGCGGAGCTTCCAGTGAGCTGAGGTCCCACCACTGCACTCCAGCCTGGGCGACAGAGCGAGACTCCGTCTCAAAAAAAAAAAAAAATAGAGCAGCAAAATCGATGCGCCGCAGCCGGCCTCTAGAGGAGAGGGGAGGAGAGGAGAGGGAGAGGGGGCCAGAGCAGGGGACGGCTCACCTCTCCGTCCTGAGCAGGGGACGGCTCACCTCTGCATCCTTCACCCCGCCCGAGGGACGTGCAGGCTGTGCTGTAGGAGAATGTGACCTGCCAAAACCGGCTCAGACGAGAGGGAAGGTATCCGCAGACCAGTCACCGTAGAATGAACAGGAAAGGGTCCGAGGAGCTTTCCCCACCACCCTCAGGGAGGGCAGGCCTGGGGTCTCAGTGGTGTCACAGAGATGTCCCGGGGCTGAGGCAATGAGGGCCCGACGCGGGATCCCTTGTAGACATCACCCCACCTAGCCTGGAGATCCAGGCGGAGGTGCAGGAGGGAACAAGAATGAGGTTTTCAGGCCAAGAGTGAGGGGTGAAGCGGCCACAGAAAAGGGCAGTGAAGGAGCTGGTGGAGGAGTGGAGGGGTTGGCGCTGTGGGCGTCTTGAGCCGGGAGCAGAGCAGAAAGGCGAGCAGGAGAGGGCTCTGCAGTAGGGCCAGGTGGCGGTGTTGGTTTCAGAAGCAGCCGTGGGCACCGGGGCAGCAGGTGCTGGGTACCCCTGGCACCTGCCCTCAGGGAGCATTGTGCCCAGGAGCAGATGCAGAGCCCCAGGAAGGAAATACCAGTAGAAGTGATATCACCATGCTCGTGACGTGGTGACAGAAGGTGCTGACCGGCCGGGAAGTCAGCCCTGCCATGGGAAAGATGGGGTGTGGGCCTCAGGGAGAAGCTGACATTTGAGCAGACCCTTGAAAGGTGAGACCAAGCCAGGCAGGTGGAGGAGTGAGCCCAGCCTCTCAGAGAGAAAGACCAGGCCTGGCCGGGGCAGGTGGAGGAGTGAGCCTGGCCCCTCAGAGAGAAAGACCAGGCCTGGCCAGGCCTGAGCCTGTCGGTGCGTCAGGAGCAGCGCAGTGCACAGCGAAGATCCAGGCCAGCTGGAAGGAGGGGGCTTGCAGAAGTGCTGGAGCCAGATTGGGCCCCATGGTGCCTGGGGAGGAACCTGGAGTTTGGATTGAGGGGCAGCAGGCACGTGCAGTGGTGGCAGTTTGGACAAGGAGGTGATGAACTGAGTTGCTTTTTGTTGGTAAGAACAGTTTTATTATGATTCCCATAGAGTACAATTCTCCCTTTTAAAGTGCACAGTTCAGCGCCTGTAATCCCAGCTCCTTGGGAGGCAGAGGCAGGAGAATCCCTTGAACCCAGGAGGCGAAGGTTGCAGTGAGCCGAGATCGTGCAGTTGCACTCCAGCCTGGGCGAGAGAGTGAGACTCTGTTTCAATAAATAAGTAAAAAATGAAGTATACAGTTCAGTGGTTTTTAGTGTATTCACTGATTTATGCAGCCATCACCACAGTCGATTTTAGAACCTGTTCTTCATCCCTAAAGAAATGCAGTGCGTCTTCAGCAGTCCCTCCCTCCCTCCCTCCCTGCGCCCGGGTCCCTGGGAAGCTCTGATCTGCTTTCTTTCCCGGGGTGTGCCTGTTGTGGGCAGGTGTATAAATAGAATCACGCGCTGTTCTGCATCGGGCGTGTTTTACCACGCGTGCCGTGTTCGAGGGTCATCCCTGTCGCGGCTGAACTTCACGCCTGGTTATGGCTGAGTCGTGTTCCATTACGGTCATGGATGGACCACAGTTAGTTCATCCGTATGGACATCTGGGTCGTCTCTACATTTTGGCGGTTATACCTGATGCTTCTGTGAACATTTGGGTGCCCATGTTTGCACGGACAGACGTATGTTTTCTCTTGGGTTTATGCTTAGGAGTGGACTTGCTGGTTCTTACAGGAGTTCTTGGCTTAACCTTTTGAGGAACTGCCAGGTGTTTCCCACGGCGGCCCCACCTGTGGTGCCCTGGCACCAGCCCCCCGCTTCTCCTGGTCCTCACCAGCACTTGTTTTCCGAGGCCGGCACAGTGGGCGTGAGGTGCTGGCTCCCTGTGGGTTTGGGCTGCCTCTCCCAGACGGCCATGAGGACATCCTTGCTCGTGCCTATCAGATGTTTGTCTGTCTTCGTTGGAGGAATGCCTGCTCAGATGCTTTGCCCAGGTTCTAACTGGGTTGTTTGAACTGAGTGACTTTAGGAAGATGAGTTGGTGTGTGGTGTGGGGAGGCACTTCCAAGAGGCAGGGTGGGAGCCAGGATCATGGTAGGAGGAATGGGGAGAAGAGAGTGAGGGTGGAGGGGTGGGAGGGAGGAAAGGGCCGCAGCCCTCCGTGCTGGAGGGGGTGGGTCGGGGGGAGATGGCTGGTCTGGGCACCCCAGGGCTCCTCCCCTGCCCCGCAAAGGCAGGACCACATGGGGTGTACGGTGGCTCTGAAGAGGCCGTGGAGTCAGGCTGAGAAGGAGTCACAGGATTTGGTGAAAAGTCAGGGAGGGTGTTTGTTAGCCGAGTGGTTAGAGGATGACTGTCGGGGAAGGAAACGAGGTGGCTGATCCAAGCCGCAAGTACACGGGAAGGAATAAGAGACAGAGGTGAGGGAGAAAGCAGGTGGGTGCCAGAGAAGTTTCTGGGCAGGGAGGGCCGTGGAGGGCCAGGAGGAGTTGCTTCCGAGAGCGCGGGGGAGGAGGAGGTGAGATTGGCAGCAGAAGAAAGGGGATAATTGGCAGGCAGGCCTCCAGAGGGGTGGGCGGGACTTCATAACAACAATAATAACAATCATTTGTGCTAATTGGATCTCTGGAGGGCCGGGGGCGAGGGGAAGGCACCCCTGCCCGTGCTGCAGGTGCTTCCTCTCTGGAGTGGAGGTCAGAGCCAGGTGAGTGAGCACCAGCAGAGGCTGGGAGAGCTGAGACCCTGGCTGAGAAACAGAGGCGGGCAGGGAGGCCGGGACCCTCGTTTCAGAAGATGTGAAATTCCCAGCCTTCTGGTCGATCCCTTGAATAGCCTAGGGTTTTCTTGAGAGCAAGTGGGGGGCCTTCTCCTAGGGAGCTGGCCTGGACCCTGAGAGCTGGGTCAGGAGCTGCCTCAGGCCCCCCGCAGCTCCTGGGGCCCCCGCCTCTCCCGTCGCTCCCCCCTGCGGATGAGGGTCCTATGCTCGCGCCATGAGGTCCTGGGGGTAGGGCCTGATGGATTAGGACACAGGCCTCAGCAGGGGCTGAGAGCATGCCTGGGGGGACAGGAGAGGAAGAGAACTGGGGAGCACGGAGTGAACACCCGTCTTAACCCTGATGAGTCCTCAGAAGCCTCCACTCAGTCCCCACACAGGCACCTGCCCTTCCCGTCCCTGCTTTGCAGAGGAGGCAGCTGAGGCTCAGCCATTTCTGAGGGTGGCAGAGCCGGTGATGACGCCAGGGACTGGCACCGTGGCTGCCCGTTGCTCACAGGGGCACAGCGCTGTCACCCAGACTGTTTGTTTCACATCTCCCTGGTAGGTGTGGGCCCCCCCTCTCCTCGGAGAGGAAGTTGGGATGCAGAGCACTATGGGCCCCGTCCCAGGTCGCCACGGTGTGGCCTTCCTTCCCGCCTCCCTCTGAGAAGAGCCTCCGGACCCTGAGCTCTAGCTCCTGCCGCTTATCCCTCCTCTGCTGCCCCCAGCCCCTCTGGCTGTGGAATTTGTGGACCCTTATGCAAAAAGGCAGGAAGAAAGTGTCTTCCTTTCCTGGAGGTCTCTGGGTGGGCCAGGGTGTTTTGTGTTTGGCATTTCACCCACAGGTGAGTGCAGAGCCCCCCAAGCCCAGGCTGTGAGCCCCCAGCACTGAGCCCTTGTGCTCTTGGACCCCACTTACAAAATGCAGGTCAAAGGTGAAGTGACCAGGAATTCCAGGGCAGCAGCTGCTGAGCACAGAGCCCCGGGCTGGGCCGCTGCCCAGGCCTTGCCCCAGGTCCCTGCCTGCCCCTCCCTCCTGGCGCCATTCCAGGTGCTCAGCCCCTCTGCTGCGCCTCCCTGGCCCGGCCATGGCCTGGAAAGTGTGCCCCAAACCCTGGCACCCTCATTCCTTTACATCGGGGTCAGCAAACTTTCTCTGCAGTGGGCCAGATAGTAAATATTTTAGGCTTTATGAACCAAGAGGGGAAATGAAGGCTACTCTTGACGTAGGTATATGGCTGGCCGTTTAAAGTGTGACCATTTGAACATGTAAAAGGCATTAGTATCTGGAGGCAGTTTGAGGGCCAGCCCCCCCCCCACAGGGCCAGCCCCTCCACGTCTGTAGGCTGCCTCACTTCCGTCCCCCATCGGGCTATCACTGTGGCAGCAATCATGCTGTGTGCCCGTTGTGGGCAGCGCAGGCCTGGCTGGCAGCAGATCGCTGCTGAGTGAGAGGTGATCTCTGCTGGCCTCTGGGCGGGCCACTGTGTGGTGGAGAGGAGGGGTGTGGAGGGCAGACTCTCCCACCTCCCCCATCCACAGCCTGGTCAAGGCCTTGGCCCTGCAGGAAGCTGGCCCGAGGTGGAGGCCAGGGGAAGGCTCTGAGCTGGGAAGTCCCTGCTTTTATTGAGTTATGCGATAGAGTTTCACTGGAAGGACGTTATCACCACTTGGCAAACAGGTTTCAGCCGAGAAGAGGTGAGGAGCAGCCTCCGCCACCTCCTCAGCCGCTGGTTGCAAACTGCTCTCTTCCCTTTTTTCCTTGTACTTTTTTTTTTTTTTAACTTTTCCTATAGTGTTGATTCTTATGCATATTTAATGTTCAGGGTGTTGTAATTAGAAAGCCTGTACAATTTTTAAAAGCTTATTTTCTAATAGAGGTACAATTAATGTATTACAACATTTGATTTTTCTTTTTCTTTTCTGTTTTTGAGACGGAGTCTCGCTCTGTCACCCAGGCTGGAGTGCAGTGGTGTGATCTCAGCTCACCGCATCCTCTGCCTCCAGGGTTCAAGCGATTCTCCTGCCTCAGCACCCCCCCCCCCGCCCAGTAGCTGGGACTACAGGCACCAGCCACCACACCCGGCCAAGTTTTGTATTATTAGTAGAGACAGGATTTCACCATATTGGCCAGGCTGGTCTTGAACTTCTGACCTCGTGATCTGCCTGCCTTGGCCTCCCAAAGTGTTAGGATTACAGGCATGTGCCACCGTGCCCCGCCAACATTGGCTTTTTTACAGTGTACAATTCACTGGTTTTTAATATATTCACAAAGTTGTGAATATATTAAATCATCACCACTATGTAATTCCTGAACATTAGGCTGGGCGCAGTGGCTCCCCTCCTCTGGCAGAGTCTGAGAATTAGGTTGACATAAAACAGAATAATAGGAGAAAAGCTTATGAATGTTATTTTATTTATTTTTTTGAGACGGAGTCTCGCTCTGTCGCCCAGGCTGAAGTGTAGTGGCACAATCTTGGCTCACTGCAAGCTCCGCCTCCTGGGTTCACACCATTCTGCCTCACCCTCCCAGGTAGCTGGGACTACAGGCGCCCGCCACCTCGCCTGGCCAATTTTTTGTATTTTTGGTAGAGACAGGGTTTCACCCTGTTAGCCAGGATGGTCCCAATCTCCTGACTTCATGATCTGCCTGCCTCGGCCTCCCAAAGTGCTGGGATTACAGGCGTGTGAGCCACCGCGCCCGGCCGGGAATGTTATTTTTGCAGGTACATGGGAGACTTCGGAAAGGGAAGACCTCTCGAAGCGGTTAGGCCTGAGGGCTTCTATGCCAAAGAATAGCGACTGTGAAAAAGTCACTAAAGGCCTTGGGGAGGCTGAGGGAGATAAGGGTTGGTCTGTGCAACTGTCTCTCAGCCTCAGCTCCCGGAGCTGGTGACGAGGACATCCTCTTCGTCTATGGGGAGGGCGTGTTTCACGTGGGGTTTCGTCTGCTTTCAGGAGGAAAAGGGGAGGCCAGAGCACCCTTCTTGTATCTGCTGCTGCCCCCGTGCCTTTGGGGCTGCACTGGCGTGGCCTGTTCTGTGCCGTGGCCTTCACCGCTGGCCCCCCAGCACCCAGCCATCTACCAGTTCCGACGCGTCGCCCCAGCCGCTGTCCAAAACACCCCTTTAGGCTTTTCCCTTAATACAGACATAATTACCTGTGATTAAAATATTAGGAAAATGAATAGAAGAAAAACGTTGAGCTCACTCTCGCTCTTGATGCTGGGTGTGGGAGGGGTGCCAGCTTGCATTCTCTGGCTGGCTCCGTGGAGGAGGGGTGACTCTGCCCATCTCCCCGGCATGGTTCTCATAGGTTCCTCACCGTTCGGAACCTCGCTGTGATGGAGGCTGTCTCTGCAAGAAGCGTTTCCTGAGATTTGGGCTTTCCTGTTGGTAGCCTGTGGAGAGGTAGAGCTAGCCTGGTCGGGCTGCAAGCATGTTCACGGCAGTTGAGCCTGAACTCTTCCATCCGAGGGACCCGAAGCCCGAGGGGGTCTGTCCAAGGGGAGGTCTGCCTGTCCTTCCGCGTGGGTCTCACCTCTTCCTGAGACGGGTCCGGGGAGGGTCTGAGTGTTGGGATTGGCTGGCTGGTCTCAAGCCTGTGCTTTGCCCGGGCCCATCTGTTTGGGTGCTCACCCACCTGTGCATGGTGCTGCCCTGGGTGCTAGGGACATGGGTGTTGGGAGGACAGGCCAGCTAAGCAGAGACAGAGAGTGGCAGGGTAGCAGGCGTTAGGAAGAGAAAGGCAGGCGGGTGGAGCAGGTGGGGACCCTGAGGAGGTGGCCCTCACCTGGAGTCCAGAGGCGGCAGCTGGGAGGACCAGAGGAGAGCGCTGGGCAGGGGCGGGGTGGAGGGAGCCGGGGAGCGCTGGGCAAAGGTGGGGTGGAGAGAGCGGGGAGCGGCGGCTTCTGGCAGGGCTGCCTTCAGTGCCTCCCGTTTCTGGAGCTGAGTCTTCTGGGAGTCTCTGTGGCTCTGTGCCCGGCACAGACGCTGCTGGCTGTTGCCGCCGGTGCTGCCCTCCACGTGTGGTAGGGGACCCGAGGGTCTGGGCCTGCTGGCCTCATGTTCCGCATCCATAAGACAAGCGTCAGAACAGGGTCCACCTCTAAGGGACCCCTGTGCTTCAGATGACCCGCAGTCCTCCCGGCGGGAACCGCCCCACACACCTGCAGCCTCTCCCGCAGTCCCCAGCATGCCCGGCCTTCAAGCCGCTGCCCGCCCCTTCCCCTCCACGCTGCCCATCCAGGGCCTGCTCTTGGGGTGCCTTCTTTCTGAGGGCCCACCCCAGCCTCCCCAGCAGAGCTGCCTGTCCCTGTCTCCCCCCAGAACCCCCTCCCCATGCGCTTCCTTCCTGCTGTCTGTGAACCTTGGGGGCCAGACTTCGGCTCTCCCGGTGACCCTTATTTCTCCTGGCGACTCTTGTTTCTCCCAGTGACCCCGTGTCTCCCAGTGACCCTGTGTCTCCCAGTGACCCTTGTCCCTCCCAGTGACCCTGTGTCTCCCAGTGACCCTGTGTCTCCCGGTGACCCTCGTCCCTCTCGGTGACCCCGTGTCACCTGGTGACTCTTGTCCCTCCTGGTGACCCTGTGTCTCCTGGTGACTCTTGTTTCTCCCAGTGACCTCATTGTCTCCCGGTGACCCTGTGTCTCCCAGTGACCCCGTGTCTCCCGGTGACCCTCGTCCCTCCCGGTGACCCCATGTCTCCTGGTGACTCTTGTTTCTCCCGGTGACCTCATTGTCTCCCGGTGACCCTGTGTCTCCCGGTGACCCTCGTCCCTCCCGGTGACCCCATGTCTCCTGGTGACTCGTTTCTCCCGGTGACCCCATTGTCTCCCAGTGACCCCGTGTCTCCCAGTGACCCCGTGTCTCCCGGTGACCCCGTGTCTCCCGGTGACCCTCGTGTCTTCAGGTGACCCCGTGTCTGCTGGTCCTCGCAGGTGCTCAGTAAATGAGGACCCTGGAGAGCGCGGCCTGCGTGTTCCCGTGTGGGATTTGAATACACAGTGTCCGAGGCGAGCGTAGTGGTGGGTGGTTCTGGGCATAGACTTGGGGCCTGATGGTCTGGATGTAACCTGTGTCTCTGTACCGCCCCCCAGCCTTTCCCTTCTCCCCTTCCCCGCAGAGAGACCTTGGGCCTCTGTTTCCTCATCTGCATAATGGGGACAGCAGTCAGACCTACCCAGAGGGCTATCACGGACCCCAATCCACTCACAGTTCGTCAGCCGTTTAGAGCAGTGCCTGGAACCGTGGGGTGGGGTGACCAGGGGCCGCCAAGTGACCCGCATGGTGTATCTGTGCACGTGAGTTTATTTAAACAGGCACATCCTGAGTTCTCCTCACTCTCATGCCCTTCCTGAGGGTTGACAGCACCCTGCCGTGGGGCTGGCTCCCTTCTGTGCCCGGATAGTGGTGAACTCTTGTCACTGGAGGGACTCGAGAAAATTGGTTCAGGTGGGTTGTGCCAAGGAGGTACTTCGTTCCCGCGTGCTGGTCTGCAGACCCCGGCCGGGAATGAGGTGCTGGATGCCGGAGGAGGTTTCCTTAGAGCCGAGCGCATTCAGCCCAAGGGGGCCTGGCCTGGGTTTCTCTTCCGGTGTTGAGGTTGTTGGTCGCTGTGCCTCACCAGGAGTCCTCCCCACCTGGGAGTGAGGTCACACCAGGGACTGGGGCCAGATGGCCGGAGAATGGGCTTGCTAATGGCTGGTCGAGCGTTGTGCCCGCCTCCACCTCAGTATGCAGCTCTGATAAGACACAGCATTGAAGACTCGAAGAGGGGCTGCGGCTGGCGGCCGGCCTCTCCTGCCGAGAGAGAGGAACGCGAACGTCCACAGGAATAAATGGATGGATGCTGGCATTGAAGCTGGAGTGTTCACAAGGCCTGACGTGGAAGCAGCCCACAGCTGTCTGGCAGCGATGGGCGGGTGTGTGGGCCACCGTGGCCGCCGTACGGTGGGGTGGGGTCAGCCCGAGAGAGGAGCGGCAGCCGCAGCACCGTGCTGTGTGGAAGAGCCAGACACGCAGGACAGATGCGGCCCCTCTCCTGTGCAGAGCACACGGCAGCGAGTCCCGAGGGACAGAAAGGAGTTGAGAGGCTGCAGGGCCCGGTCAGGGGAGTGCATGGTGACTGCCGTGGGCTCGGGGGCTTTTTGAGGTTGTTGTAAAGTTGATTGTGGCGAAACTGAATATACTAAATAGCACTGCATCGTACACTGTACATGGGGGAATGTTGTGGCAGGGGGATCGCATCTCAGTGAAGCTGTTTTAATAAAAAAGTGTGGGCCCTGGGGCGTGAGCCCTGATCTGGTCGTGGGAGGCCGTGCCTCCTGGGACAGGTTTCTTGTGGCTCCTGCTGGAGGCTTCCCCGAGAAGCCAGGTGGCTACAGCCCCTGCCTCCTGCAGGTGCCGGGGGATTCGGGGAGCCAAGCCCCAAATCTCTGCAGTGGGAGGTAGGAGGTTTTTTTTGTTTTAAGGCTGGTCAAGTGAAGCAGTTGGCGTGGAGAAGGAACAAAGAGATCCGTAACTGCCAGTTAGTTGTAAACACCGCTGCACTCAGGCCGGCAGGACGTTTTTTTTAAATTGCCCTTATTTGGCTGTTGAAGTTGGCAGCCCTGCGTCTGCCCCATGGAGTTGAGCTGAGCCGCTCCTGGTTTATGAAACCCCGGCGTGTGGAAAGCTGGGAGGGCACGTTTGCCATAGCTCCACCTGGCGGTGCTGCCCTTCCCTGGGCTGTGTGAGGGTTCGGGTTCCTGCCGCGCCTGCAGGAGGGTGGGGGAAGGGCTGGGAGGGCTGCCTCAGAGCCTGTTTCATTTTTTTTTTTAATTATTTGTTTATTTTATTTTATTTTAAATTTAATTTTTGAGACAAAGTCTTGCTCTGTCGCCCAGGCTAGAGTGTGATCTCTGGTCACTGCAACCTCTGCCTCCCGGGTTTAAGCAATTCTCCTGCCTCAGCCTCCTGAGTAGTTGGGACTACAGGCCCCTGCCACCACGCCCGGCTAATTTTTATGTTTTAGTAGAGATGGGGTTTCACCATGTTGGCCAAGCTGGTCTTGAACTCCCGACCTCCAGTGATCCACCTGCTTTGGCCTCTCAGAGTGCTGGGATTACAGGTGGGAGCCACCACAACCAGCCAGGGAGCCTGTTTTAAAAGAGAGATCAGGGTATGAACCCTTCAACAACTGAGGCGCGTGGCAAAGGCTCTGCTGTCCGCTTTAGCTGCGTGTGTGCGTGGCACAGGTTGGTGGTGTGTGTAGAGACCCTGACGGTGCGTGTGGCACGGGTTGGAAGTGTCGTGTGTGGAGACCCTCAGGCACCTGCTGCCCTGTTTCTGATGTGATGGGTCAGTGTCTGCCAGGGGTGTGGGGACTCCAGTCCCTGTTAGGCACGAGCATCACACGTACACTGTCTCGTGCACACCTGACAGTAACATGTTCTCCATCTTGGCAGTGAGGAAGCTGAGGCGTGGAGGTGGGGTTGTTCACCGCGGGTCCAGCTCGGGCGTGGTGGGGCTGCGGTGGGAGCCGGTGGTGGTTGTAGCCCGTGTGGGTCCTTGAGTCCGTCCCGCAGCTGTGTGAGGCCTTGGCTGGCCCCTGCAGTGGGGAGCAGCCAGGCCAGCTCCAGGCCAGTTCTTGGTGTCCTGGGGTAGGCGCTGTGTGCCTTGTCTGCCGGGCGCTGTACCTGCCACGCCGGGGTCTGCAGGCCGCCTCCCTGCAGGGCCCTCGGTGCAGCCTGCCACCCCATAAACGCGGTCCTTCCGTCTTATCCCTTCTGACAGGGACCCAGACATGGAGCTGCGGGAAGAAGCCTGGTCTCCGGGGCCGCTGGATTCTGAAGACCAGCAGATGGCGAGTCACGAGAACCCAGGTGAGCGGCCCGAGTCCTTCCCGGCCGACCCCACTGCCTCCCACCTGACCCTGGCTGCCTTTGCCTTTGGGTGGGAGGAAGCCCCCCTTTCCTGTTCTCCCTTCCTGGGGCCCTGGGACTGCCGGGCCCTGGCCTCCCCCCCACCCTGGGCTCTGCCCTCCTGGCTGTAGAGGGAGGGGCTGGTGTTGTGGCTCCAAGTTTCCTTTCTGCTGGACGATCTTGGGGACCCCGGGGGCCCCCTTCTCTGCCTGACTTCCTCTGTCCTTGCCCTTCCAGCCTGGGCAGCACCCCCGTCTGTTGAGGGTGCCCCGTTGCTCTCCCCACAGCCCCGCCTCCACATCCTGGACCCTCTGCTGTGATTCCCGGCGGCCCTGTGACCCTCCCTGGCGGAAACTCCTTAGGGTGGCACAGGAGCGCAGGGAGCCCACAGGCTGACGCTGACTTTTCAGGGAAAGCTGTCAGTTTGGGTTTTGATGTGAAATCCTTCACTCTTTGGACATTGACAACGTATTTTGTTTGTTTAATAAAGCATTATTGGGGTTGAGCAAAACTCATCTGTGGGCTACACGGGGCCTGGGTTTGGTTGCTGAGGCCCCACGGTGACCCCACAGTGGCCGCTGACACCTCACGGTGTCCCTCTTCTCCTGGAGGCCGTGTGTCTGCCTCAGACCTGAGGAATAAGGTGCGGCGGCTTCTCTCATGCATACTTCTCTCATACTGTGTCTGCATGCCAGGCCCCAGGTCCCAGGCCCACGCTGGCCCGGGCTCAGCAGACCTTTTCTGCAGAGGGCCAGAGAGGAAATACTGTGCATCCTGCAGGCTACAGGCCTCACAGATACCACACAGCCACAGTCCACACGGGAATGCAATGCATGGCCACACCTGCGAGGCTCGATGCAGAAAGGTGGCAGAGCTTGCCAGTCCAGGCCAGCGTAGCCGAGTCGTCCCAGAGAAAGACCGGGGTGAAGTTTGGGATCGATGTTGTAAAGCACCTCAGCCCTTTTTTCAGTGATTTCTGAGATCCGTGGATGGAGTATGAGCAGAGGCTCCCTCTGCGTGGGGCTGTGGCAGCCCTGGTCCTGGGGGAGAAACTGGGATGGGGGTTTTGAGTGCACTGGCAGGAGCGCATGCCCGGGGGGCGCACACCCCGGCCCCAGACTGCCCCGCGCCTCAGTGGGTGAGCACCGTCCTGCGCCTCCCCGGGTGGGCGCCGTCCCGCACCGCCACAGCCCTCGAGGCCTGCCCCCGCCTTCTCCCTCGCATACGCCCGGGGCCTTTGAACCTTTTTGAAAATTCTGTGGAAATCTCGAGTGTGTGGACGTAGTGTGAGGAGTCCCTCTTCCTGTGCCAGCGATTCGCGGCACTGCCAGTCCCTTTCTGCCTACTGTGATTCTTTTTCCACAGTGTTGTAGAGAAAGTATCCATCATGTCATTGCGTCTGTAAATTCTCCAACATGTAAGGACTCCTTAAAAAAAAGACCCTACAGGAAGCTGATCTCACCTGACAACATGTCATTTTTTAGGAGCGTCGTCTAATCTAGCCCAGTCCTTGTTAAAATAGCCTGTGGTCTCCAGAATGCTTGTCTTTGAGTAAGTTCATCTTTAATTTTACAAGTCACTCGTAAACTCTCTCTTTGTAGAAAGTAGGTCTCAGGTCCCCTTGTCCAGTCCGCCGCCCCGCTCCCCGCCGGCCCTGCGTCTGTGGGAGTGCTTTTCCCCACTGGGCAGCTGGCTCCGGGCAGGGCCTGCGCCTGGTGCCGTCTCTGGAGCGTCACCCCCGTGTGACACCCTCGCTGGTCGAGGATGGGCTGCGCACGCTCCCAAGCTGCTCTGGCGTCCGGGTAACTCCCGTGTGGGGTCCCGCCTACACGTGTCCCTCCTGCGATATGACAGTCACAGACATTGTGGGGGGGGATGGCGGGGGTTGGCCTGGCCACAGTATAGGTGGGCCCTTTTTCTCTGGCCTCTTGCTGAGGGCTATGGGGGCCCATGGGGCAGGCATCTGGAGAGGAGTGTGCCCTGGAGAGGCGGGGGAGCGTGCCCGGCAGGCAGAGAGAAGAACCAGCAGGGCCGCCAGCCCACCTGGCCCTAGCCTCTTCTGCGGAATTAGTGTCCAGGCCCTCAGCTTACCTCGTGGGGTCCTCAGAGGGGGAGGAGGCCACCGGCGCAACTTTCACTGTCTTGCATGTGAGGAGTGGCCTGGGGAAGGTTGAGAAGGAGGCAGAGAGAACCAGCAGCAGGAGGCGTCCCCCGTGGTTGCCCCACGCCGACCCCAACCCTGCAGTGCCGGGGTGTGGGGCAGGGCGTCCGTGTCGTGTGCCAGAGACGGGAGATGCTGGTTGGAGTGCCAAAGAGGGGGTTGCCACCCGAGCCGGGCTGCAGGCCTTGGGGTAGACGCCGTGTGGACCCTTCCTCAGCTCCTGATTTCTGTGTGTCCTGGCACCTGCTCTGGAAATACATCCCGAGTGTGGTCGCTTCTCCGCACTGTGACCCCAGCCCTGTGGCCTTACAGTCACAGCGCTGGCCTTCCCGCGACCTCTGTCCCTACCCTTGTCCCCTCCTGAGCCTCTTGGGGAGGAGGCGAGGTCCCGGTGCCATGCCCAGAACCCTGTGAAGGTGTCCTGGCTTGATGGGTCTGAGAATCCACCGCCTGCCCAGCCCTGCATGCCATCGCCCCGTCTGCCTCCCAGCTGGTCTCGGGCCCCTGACGCGGCCCCCAGCCCGCGCGGCCCTGCTACAGTTTTCTTCCGCAGAGGGTGTTGTGCGACTCGCACTCTCTCTCTCTTTTTTTTTTGAGACAGAATCTCGCTCTGTCACCCAGACTGGAGTGCAGTGGTGTGTGATCTCGGCTCACTGCAACCTCCACCTCCTTGGTTCAAGCGATTCACCTGCCTCAGCCTCCTGAGTAGCTGGGATTATAGGCACCCGCCACCATGCCTGCCTAATTTTTGTATTTTTAGTAGAGACAGGGTTTCACCATGTTGCCCAGGCTGGTCTCGAACTCCTGACCTTAGGTGATCTGCCTGCCTCGGCCTCCCAGTGCTGGGATTGCAGACGTGAGCCACTGCACCCGGCATGACTCCCCTTTTCTGTCCCCTTCCACCAGCTCTCTGCTCCATGAGATGCCGTCTCAGCAGAAGTGTCCCCATGTCCCCCTCCGTGTGCCTGTCCTTCAGCTTCCTGGAGATCACTCCCTGGGGTGCACAGGCCGCTCAGGGTGCAGACTGTTTAACCAGAGGGTCCTGTCTCGGGGGCCAGGCAAGGCTTTGTTCACGGAGGAAGGGGCTTCGGGCTGCACTGCAGGGGATGTGGTGTGGCTCGAGAGCCCTGGGAAGCCACTGGGCAGTGGAGATGCTCTCAGCTGCTGTTAACAGGGAACCCAGACAGCACTGGCCGTAGCCCAGAAGGACTCGATATGTTCTCAGGCAGCCGGCCTGCAGGCCGGACAGCTCCAGGGCGGCCTCTCTCCTGAGAGCGGCTTATCTCTGGGCTCAGGGCCCCAGGCCCCTCACTGTGATATCGTGGCCACACCAAGGCAGTGCCTCAACCCCAGGCGGTGGGTCCCCAGGAAGCTCCTGCAGTGTCCTGCTGTGCCTCTTCTCTCTGGCACCCCCATATCACCCAGGCTCCATCACCCTGCGGCCGTATCACCCAGGCTTCATCACCCTGCAGCTGTATCACCCAGGCTCCATCACCCTGCAGCTGTATCACCCAGGCTCCATCACCCTGCAGCTGTATCACCCAGGCTCCATCA